>NC_064413.1:5570000-5922500 GCF_023375975.1 Astyanax mexicanus
CTGACAAACCAACATTACCAAGCTAATAAAAAAAATCACCAAGCTGTTTAACCATCATCACCAAACAAAGTGATCAACCAATATCATCAAGCTGTTCAACCAGCATCACCAAACTGTTTGACCAACATCTATAAGCTGATCAACCAACATCAAGCTGTTTAAGAAACATCACTATGTTGAACAATCTGTACAGAAATGCTACAGTAATAATAGCGTCTATGGTTTCATCTCTGCTTCTAACCTTCTTCATGGTCCGCAAAAGCGTCCATTGTTCTCTAATTGGTTCCCTCATTACCCCCCCCACCTCCATTCACTTCCTCCCTCGCACTCCTCCACCCCCGAGCCTCTCAACTCCTTGTCCTCCTCCTCTTCCTCCCTCTCTCCTCCCTGTCTGTCCTTTTCATAGCCGTACGTGGTAATCCTATTACTCATGTGTGAAAACCAGCTGAGAGAGAGAGGGATACAGAGAAAGAAAGAGAGAGAAAGAGAGAGAGGTATTGTCAATTCTGTGTTATACTTTTGTTATATGCAGGTGGGTCATGCCATGGAAAATTTTACATTTTAAATTAGATTCTAGTCTTGTTTTGTCAACTCTGAAGGTGTTCTGTGGTATCAAATATTGGAAAGTAGGAAATGGGGCCTCTATGAGTATCAGTAATCCTAGGATGTCCATAGCCAAGTGGTTCTTCCTTGGATCACTTTCAATAGATCACTTTCAACACCCCACAAGACCAGCCGGATGTTTTGGAAATGGTCGGACCCAGTCGTTGACTCAATAAAATGGTTGCATTTCAAAAAGTGTAGGCTGTATCCAAAGTGGAATGCATTTTGCAACTATGCCACTGAAGGCTGTTTCAAAGTGAAGGACCCTTCCTATACAGTTAGTTGAAGGACGCAACTGATGTATCCTTCACAGTCCTCGTTTGCTCTCATTTCACAGCACACATCAAACGCGAGAGAAAAGGAAAGACAGAGACACGAAAACTGGATGAAAACGATGGGAAACAAAGCCTTGTAAGACTGTTGCAAATTTCTGACCAACAGGCTACTGAGAAGGAGTTTGCATAGGTCAGTCCTACTGAAGACCAGTCCTACCTCTGCTGCACCATAGACTTTGGAAACTTAGTGGGAACAGCACCATGCACTCAAAGAGAGAGAGAGAGATTGAGAATGAGAGAGACACTAGTGAGTGAGTGAATGAGAGGGAGAGTTTGAGAGAGACAGTGAGTGACAGAGAGAGAGAGTGTGTCTGAGAGAGTTAGATAATGCGAGAGAGAGAGAGAGAGATAGTGAGCGATAGTAAGAAATAGAGAGTAAAGGAGAGTGAGGGCGAGAGAAAGCAAGAGAGCGAGAGAGAGTATGAGAAAGAAAGGGTGAGTGAGAGAGACAGAGAGAGATAATGAGAGTGAGAGCATGAGAGTGAGAGATAGAGAGAGGGAGTGAGATAATGAGAGTGAGCTAGAGAGAGAGATAGAGTAAGCGAGTAAGATAATGAGAGAGTAGGAGAGAGAGAGAAAGAGAGAGAGGAGACAATAAGAGCATGAGAGAGAGAAAGAGAATGAGAGAGCGAGAAAGAGAGAAAGAATTGCGAATGAGAGCGTGTGAGTGAGAGAGAGAGAATGAGTGAGATAGAGAGTGAAAGAGAGATAGAGAATGAGTGTTAGTGAGAGTTGATAGGTGAGAAAGAGAATGAGAGAGAGTAAAGGAGAGAGGGCGAGAGCAAGCAAGAAAGAGTAATTGAAAAAAAAGAGTGAGATAGAGAGGGAGCGAAATAATGAAAGAGTGAGCGAGAGAGTGTGAGAAATGGAGAAAGTTCGAGAAAGAGAGGGAGTGAGATAATGAGAGAATGAGAGTAAAAGAGAGTGAGAGATAATAAAAAAGTGAGTGAGAGAGTGTGAAAAATGGAGAAAGTTTGAGGAAGAGAGGGAGTGAGATAATGAGAGAGTGAGATAGAGAGAGAGCGCGAGAGAGAGGGAGGAGGGGGTGGTGAAAGGAGAAAGGATGACACATGGTGGGGTATTGTGCGCTCAGTGACAGTTGGAGCACCAGGCTTGAAAATAAACAAGTTCTTTGAAGGCAGAGGGGCCGCCGACACAGACACTCACTCACACACTCTCTCACACACTCACTCACTCACTCACACACTCACTCACACACTCACACACTCACACACACTCCCTCACACACCCACTTACACACACCCCGCCCGACCACTCACTTCCCTCAGCATCACTCCGGTCCAGATCCCACTGCCTGACCAATTATAATGTAGCACGTTGAAATAATCAACACGCTGGTAAAGAAAGCTGCTTATCTTTTTCAAACTTTAACCACGGTTGCAGCTGAGAGCCAATCAGCACAGCAGAACAACTTAATAACTAATAACCCTCACAATTAGAAGAGTCGTTTACTCACAGCCAGCACACTTCAGCTCCAGTCGAGTGTGTGTATTATTGGCGTCGCTAATCAAACAGCCTCCGTAAATAATAACTTTTAATAAGATGTTTGTTCCCGAGTTCGCTCAGTTTGACACTAGAACACTGGAACACAGTCTAAAGGAATCGCTCAGGATTAGCATGATGTTAAGACATATAATGCTGATGTTTAGCAGTTGTTTTGGATTGTATTATTTAGCAGAGAAGCAATCAATATGTCCTAGTATGTCTTCACATACATTTCATTTTTTGTGGATTTGAAAAATGCACCAGGCTGGGATTTTTAGAAAATTCATTGACTGAATGTAAGAGTGAACAGTTCAGGGCACTGAGTAGTGCAGCAGGTTAAGTGCTGCCACTATGCTAGTTCGAATCCCAGTCATGCAGCTTGCCATCAGCTGCCGGAGCTTCCCCAAGACCGCCCCTATAAACACTCCAAGCTCCAAAAAATTCCACTCATCCCTTTTCTGTGGTGTCTGTGAGCCATTTGGATGCTCCCTTATTGTGGCATCAGAATAATAAAACCTGCATTTAACCACCCTGGCACCACCCCTCACCCGTCAATCCGCACAAGAGCTCCATTCAAAAGATCAGTTGAAGCAACGCCATTTCGCCCTGCTGGTTGAGAACAAGATTAGTTGGCAGACTTCATCTGAAGGAGGAATCTGTACCTACTGTCTGTTGCAAGTCAGCAGAGGAGGGAGATGTAAGTACTTGCAAAAAATGAGTTTTGTTCTTCTATCGCAGTTAAGCATGAACTAGCTTGTTTGTGTTTGTGTTTAGAAAACACTTTAAAATGGCATTCTTTAAACATTAAAAAAATCTTGATCTCTAAATACAGTATATAATTATAACATATTGCACTTTCTCTTTTTTGACACTCTAGAGGGCACTTTAGGGCATGGAAGCTCTAGGGCAGAAGCGATTAAGCATTACAAGCTCTCTCCCTAATTCTGTGACTGTATTTATGTAACTATTGTGATTTTTATTTGTTGTTTGGATCTGTTTGAAGGACTCAGTGTCTTCTTTTTTTGTTGAAGAAGTTTAAGAATAATCTGATCTACCCACAAGAGCATGTGAGATGCCAGGTAATGTCATAGCAACCCCATCAACAGATCCCAGAGAGAGCCTGTGGGACTGTCTTGGGAAATGTGTGGAGAAGAAAGGTCCAACCACTACAGAAGGTGTGTGGACAGCAGAGAAGAATGTGTGGGAGACGCAGTTCATTTGGATCATGTTGAGCAGAGGAGGCGTTGCTAGGCCAGTTAATGTATATTAAATGTACAGGTGCACCTCAAAAAATATGGAATATCACTAAAAAGTGACTTTATTTCTGTAAATCAGTTGTCTTTTATTGTTGATGATTATGGCTTACAGCTAAAGGTATTGGGGTATAGAAAATTTTAATATTAAATGTGCTAAGTCCTGCTGGAAAATGAAATCTACATCTCTATAAAAGTAGTCAGCAGAGGGAAGCATGAAGTGCTGCACTGACTTTAGACACTTAAATGACTTTTTAATGACTTTAAACACTTAAAATAGATAACTCTATGTGTGTAATACATCTATATAATATATGAGTTTCACATTTGAAAAAATATATTACTAAAATAAAGTAACTTTCCAGTGATATGATAATGTTTGAGATGCACCTAATCACCAGAATTCATGCGACCTGGTGGGATGTTAACTTCAGCATCCTACGAGTGTGCAGGATCTACAGGCCCAGCTGCAACATCTGTGGGATGCCATACAGAGCCTGTATGCCTCCATACCCAACTGTATCTCATCAACTGTATAGTATCCAGGTTTGTGTAGCTCAACAGGATATGTGTGTTTTGAATGACAACATCTCATTATAAAGAGATATTTTCCGCCATTTATTTAAGCAGCGTAGCCTGAAACATAGATAAAAATAAATCAGTACCTCTCAAATAGACAGACTGAGGGGTGAGCTTTTCCAATACTTTAATGCGTGTCTTTTAAACTCGTCTTTTCCCGTCTTCCACTCTCTGTCTTTCTTTTTCTCTCCAATCTACTCTCCACTTCCTCTCAGAAAACCACTGACCACACTTCCTTCGCTACAGGCCCTTCAATAGCCAGTCTGAGCAAGACAGAAGGAGTCACAGCGAGCAGTGGACAAAGGCAAAGAGAGAGAGAGAGAGAGGGAAAGAGAGGAGGGAGAGAAACAGAGAGAGAGAGAGAGAGAGAGGAAGGAGCTGGTCTGAGCAGGAGTAGATAGTGTTTATGGTCTGGATGAGCGTGGGAAACTCACCAAGACACCAGTTTCTCTATTTCCCGAGAGGTAAAGGGCATGGCCATCTTCCTGTACACACTCATGTGTAAACACGCACACACGCACACACACACACACACTCCAACACAATCCCAGATACGCAGTATTAGCAGGTTGAGATGGTCTGTTTCCTGTCTGACCGTAATTATGGGCTGATGCCGTTCAGTGCTGACATAAACAACAACAACAAAAACACAATAGGGGCAATAAGGGCTGTTTTCCCTCAGCTCACCATTCAGCTTTCAGTTCTCACTGACATAAATCAGCACTACACCACCGCATGCATATTATATATATTATACATATTATACAAAACAGAAATAGTCCTCTAATCAATAATCAAATTCAGCTATATTTAAACTACTGAAACTAGTATGAATTGTACAGAATCTACAATGAGGTATTTAGTTTAATTTATGATTATATAGTGGCTGTTATACATTATTCAATATCCCCCATGAATTATTTAATATCTACTATGATTTATGTTGTGTTGTAACTATGAATTATTCATTATCTATTTGGACTCATAAAGTGCCTACTTAGTCAGAATCTAATATGTATTATTCAGTAAGCACTGTCAATTATTCCGTATCTACTAGGACGTATACAGTGTTTATTCATTCAGAATCTAATATATATTATTCAGTATCCACTATGAATTACAAAGTGTTCACTCATACAGAATCTAGTTTGTAATATTCAGTAAGCACTGTAAATTATTTGGTATCCACTGTGAATTATTAAGTGTCTATTATGATTTATATTGTGTTCACTTTAAATTATTCAGTATCTACTAGGACTTACACAGTGTCTACTTATTCAGAATCAAATATCCATTACTCAGTAACCACTATGAAATATTCAGTATCTACTATGAATTATGTAGCATCTACTTATTCAGTGTCTACTTTTTCAGAATCTAATATGCATTATTCAGTATCCACTATGAATTATTTAGTATCTGCAAACAAATTCAGTATCCACTATGAGTAACATCTTATTAAAAGTTAATTAGAATCCACAACATATTCAGTATCTACTATTAATTATTTAATGTCCAATACAAATTATTCAGTATCCACTATGAATGATTTAGGATCTACTATACATTATTTAGCATCTACTTATTCAGTATCTACTAGGATTTATACAGTGTCTACTATTAATAATAATCAAATATACATTATTCAGTATCCACTATGAATTATTCAGTATTTGATATGAATGATTTATTATCTGCTAAAAAAATATTCAGTATCCACTATGAGTTGGTTAAAACATCTCATTCGATATTCAGTATCTACGATTAATTATGTAATGTTCAATACAAAATATTCAGTGTCCACTATGAATTATTTAGTATCTACATTAAATCATACAGTATATTACCTACTTATTCAGTATCTACTATTAATTATTCAGTATCTATTATTCATTATTTAAAGGCTACTATGAATGATCTAATGACTACTACAAATTATTCAGTATCCACTATGAATTATTCAGTATTTGCTATGAATGATTTATTATCTGCTAAAAAAATATTTAGTATCCACTATGAATTATTTAGTATCTACATTAAATCATACAGTATATTACCTACTTATTCAGTATCTACTCTTAATTATTCAGTATCTATTATTGATTATTTAAAGGCTACTATGAATGATCTAATGGCTACTACAAATTATTCAGTATCCACTATGAATTATTCAGTATTTGCTATGAATGATTTATTATCTGCTAAAAAATATTTAGTATCCACTATGAGTCGTTTAATACATCTTATGACATAAGATGAATTTCTTTAGTATTTCTTTAGTATCTGTTATACATTTCTCAGTGTCTCATATAAATTATGATTTATTGTCTTCTACAAATTATACAGTATTATTTATTAATTATTCAGTGTGTACTATGACTATTTTCTTTATTTCCAATGTAGATTATACAGTTTATACACAGTTTATCCAATGTAGATTATACAGTTTATACATATACATATACATAATTATACATAATTTATTGATTATTAAGAAATTACAAATATTTTTTAACATCAACTATGAATTAATAAGATATCTACTAAAACTAGTAAAAAACTAGTAAAACTCATATATTATCCACTATAAATGATTCAGTATTTACTTTCAGATTTAGACATTTATAAGTTTAATTAAGTTATGATTGGGTTCCAGCTGCACATCAGTGTAAAGGGGGCTGTGTTACTGTTCAAGGTGTTCAGGTCTTATGCTAATCTACAGGAGGGGACAAGCTACACCTCCCAAGTGTGACATGCATATACTGTGTGTGTGTGTGTGTGTGTGTGTGTGTGTGTATGAGTGTGTGTGTGCGTGTGTGTGTAAATCTGTTATGGTTTGTGTTATTGGCACTGAAACAGGATGTGTATGCTTCAGCAATCAGATCATATTCAAATGATCACACAGGAATCACACAAGCGTGCTTTCTAACACCCCCCCCCCAACACACACACACACACACAACCACAAACAGTCTTTTAGTATATTACATAAGCAGATATAGCTGATATTCTCTCATGAATCTGTTTTTGTGCAGCTTCCATAGGCCAAATGCATCCTAATACCTTCACCTACATACACACACCTACACACACAACTACACACAGGTCCTATTCCTCAGACAGGTTTTTCTGAAATCTACATGTGCACTGTGTTGTGCTAAGCTGCCTGAGTATTTGCATAATGTGGCAGTTAGGCTACAGGAGGTGCGGGTGTGGGAACAGTTTAGTTAGTGTGTTTAGGAAGTACAGTATTTGTGAGCTGTGCTAAACTTTATATAAACACTGTGGTTAATATCAGAGAATCAGTAGCACACAAGTCTGTGCTGTGAAAAAGTATTTGCCCCCTACAAATTTATTTTGAGGCCTGCAGTTCTTTAAATGTTTTTCTGGGTTCTTTTGAAACCTCCTGGATTAGTTGTCCATGCCCTTTTGGAGTAATTTTTTATCAGCCAGTAACTCCTCTGAAGATTCACCAGTGTTCCATGTTATCTCATGTTATCATTATGTGTTGCTTTTTAAGATCTGTCAGACAGGTTCAATGTAATTGATTAATTAATTCTACAGGTCTGGCAGTAATCAGGCCTGGTTGTAGTTAGTAGTGAAACTGAACTCAGCTTTCCAAAAAATGTGGTTAATTACAGTTAATTCATCCTTATATTCTGTTACAAAATAAGGAGGACACAACTTCTTGAAGAGAAATGACCCCAATCACTATACTCTACTTTGGAACACTATACAGAACACTGTTATAGTGACCATTCCCTAATAAAGTGACATAAGATATACCTTATACTGGATTACAGTATATGACACTATTATATTGAACAGAAATAATCACATAATCACTATTCCCTACTTTGGAGCACTATGTAGAACTCTTTTAAAAGGAACAGAAATTTATCCTTACCACTGTTACCTACAATTAAACACTATATTGAACACTACTGTATGTTCCATAATCCGTGTTTTTTACGAAACAAGAAAGCCACTATTGTATAGAACGGAAATAACCACTAATCACTATTCCCTACTGTGAAGCACCAAATCTATTCCTGTGTGTATATAAAGTATTATTAAGCCTTACTAAAATGTGTTAGTTTCTATTACATACTTTGCATAATACTATATTTATACGCAGATCACACACAAATCAGCCACAACATTACATTGTGCTGGTCAGCCATAACAGTATGATTACCTTCTTGTTTCTGCTTTTCTCGTAGATGCTTTTAATGTTACCCTGAGAATATTATGAATCATTTGAATAATTGAATGACCTACGCTTTTCTTCAAGTAAACAAGAATAGCATCAAAGAGCCTTTTAAGTATCAGGATTCTTTATAAATCGTTACAGATACTTTACTTTAAAAGTACCAAGTAGTCGTATAATGCAGAAAACAGAAATCCTGAATAGGAGAAAAAGATGCATCAAGATGCATCGATAATTGTTTTATAAACGCATCGCAATCAAACTGAAGATAACCACGCCTATAGTGTATACTGAAAAAAAAATCCAATCATCTCCAATAAAATGATCTGATCTTTTTGATCGTATAGTTGACTAACATAACAGGTTGACAGCAACAAGTACACACACACACACACACACACACACACACACACTTCACTGACGTCAGCCTGTGAGAGGACGCTGATTGGCTCGTCGAGGCGGGGCTCTTGTAGGACGTTGCCGTGACGTTACCACGGCCGGCCGGCGGCGGCGACGGCGACGGTGTCCGTGGCAACGGCCGGCCGTCGTACTGTGTAGGATGACGGTGCTCGTGCTTCCGTGGCCACGCCTACACTCGCGCACAGGACACGCCCACACGGCCCTCCTCCTTCTTCTCCTTCTCATGTGGGCGAAACACGACACCAGAGAGAGAGAGAGAGAGAGAAAGAGAGAGAGAGAGAAAAAGAGAGAGAAAGAGAGAGAGAAAAAGAGAGAGAGAGAGTTACGAACTGTGTGACTGTGTGGAGAGGGGAGGAGAGGAGGGTGGAGGAAGAAGAAAAGAGAAAAGTCACACAGTGAAACAAGAAGAAGAAGGAGGAGGAGGAGGAGATTAGTAGTGCTGCTGGGAACGGACTGTGTACTGTGTGTGAGATAGATAGATAGACTAACTAACTACAATACTACTGCAAACGAGAGAGAGAGAGAGAGAGAGAGAGACAGAGAGAGTTTGTTTGTTTGTTTGGACGCGAGATGATGCTTTAAAAAAGCGGGAGACAAGATATGAAGATGTCACAACAAACTACAACTACAGAAACAACTACTTCAAAACAAACTACAAAACAAACAACAACAACAAGTGTGGTGAACAGCGGTATCCGTAGCAACAGCAGCCGCAGCGCTGAGCGAGGAGCTCCGGCCGGGTGTTTTGCCCGGGCACCGCTCACGCCGGGACGCCGCTGAGGAGAGCAGGGCTGCGGGCAGAGCCGCTTGGGAGCCTCCGCTACTTTCCACACTTGCTAGCTTAGCTTACTTAACGCTAGCTGGTGTAGCTAGTTAACTAGTTTGAGTAGTTTTGAGTGCTTGAACTTCCACACACACTCCACACTCGCTCCTAATTAACCTAGTTAGCTTACTAGCTAACCAAACAGCTAATAGCTTAAACTATCTCTAACTCTGCACTGCTGCTGGTGCTGTTGTTGGGGAGGAGGGGTGTGTGTGTGTGTGCGCGGGGTGAGAGTGAGAGGAAACGCGGGAGAAGAAGGAGGAGAAGGACGGCGACGGAGACCGATACGACAGCCCTCCCGCCCGCTAGCGTTCAGCTGCAACCGCAGGCTGGAAGTTAGCTAAACTCGCAGAGAGCCGGTTGAAGTGAAAGTTTGGCTGCTGGTTTGGGACTGCTGTGCGGAGTTAGGCCGTTCCTCGGCTCTCTAACACACAACTTTCCAGCATGAAAACCCCGGGGGACTCGGGTAAGTTCAGCTCCGCTGCCTTCCACACCTTTATTTCTCCTTCATTTAACTAGTTAGCTTAGCTAAGAAACTAAACTACCAGGAGCTGGTGCAGGTGCGATATGGTGAAAATATTGTATCACGATATTTACGCGATAGACAGTTCCACGATAGTCGAAATATTTATCGTGATATTTATTTAATCAAACCTGCTGACAAAATAATAAAAAAAAAAATAGTAGCGGCACATTCCTAACCTAATAATGTGTGACTTTAACCTTTATGGCATGTAAGTTATTATAATTTTGGAACGCCAAAATATTAATTCAAGCACATTTTTTGAGAGCTTGGGAGCCCCTGTTGATATATCAACAGCCGGTGGCAAGCTACATGAACAGGATTCAAACCGCTAATATCCTGATTGTAGTGGCAGCGTTTAGCTGGCTGGACCACTCAAAGCTCCTACATAATATTTATATTTTAAATTATAAAATGAATAGAAAATTAGGGTATGGTATGAATTGGTGTAACTTAATAACCAAAATGATTTTGTTGCCTGAGCGGAACACTATGTCCATAGAGGGTTAATAACATATCATAAGGGTAAAATACTGTAGCTGCCTACAAAAAAATGCATATATTGTTTCATATGGCACACAATATTGCCATATATTTTGTATTCTTATTAGTCATTAACATATCTATTTACTTCAAGGGACACTTGCTATATAACTAGAAGTGGGCAGCATATAACAATAATTACTGTAAATGATAAGTTTATAATATACTTTTGTAAATAAGCATTTTATGCACATCAGTGCTTAAAGAGAACATACTCACCAACGGTGTATTTTATTACAGTCTCTGTGTAATTAGTCCTGTTTAATTGGATAAAGTGTAGGAACTAAATATAAACTTTTATATTTAGTAACTATAGAATTGTAGGTTAAATAACAGGTTTATAGAACTTTCCACTGCTGGTGCATTTTTTTTCCTACATTGTATCTACAATGTCTTTAAATATGATGATATAATATTTTACTATATCGCCCACACCTAAACCTTAACTTAGGTGTTGGTTGAATGGGAGTTGAGTTCACATTCCAGCACTTACCTAGCCTAGCTACATGGGCATTTATCAATCAATGCTTTGATTATTGTCTATAAATGTGGTGCACAAAACTAACAGGCAGTTTTAGCATCTGTATACTCTATTAAAAAGCACTAAACAAGATAAAAAAAGGTGTTTTTTGTTGATACACGTTCAGTTCTGCTTGTTTTTGAGGTGTTTGTGGGAGGAGGGGAACATAGTTCAACACGGCTTTAGCGAGCTCGCCTACCTGTTGAATCACGATGACTTTGTAAACACAGAACGATTATAAATACTTATGAATACTTCACTGAGCTGATTAAGCCACTTTTCATGTTAGGGGACGCTGTGAGCTTATATACTATGTGTTAAAATGTGGCGTTTACTAAGACTGACATGGTTTGACGAAGCTGGAGTGTCTTTTTTTTATTTTTCCGTTCCACCTTAAAAAGTTCAATAGTTTAATACGGGCGGCTGTACGCGCGCCGCATTAGAACTGAAGCAGAATTTAAGGTGGAACTGACTACTCTAATACATTTCCCTTTTTTCGGTTAACGTTGTGTTTTTTTTTTAGCGAGATACAACCATGATAGCAATGAAACGTGGAATAAATGTTATACATTTTTTTATTGCGTGACGTCTTTGAATGTTAATAATGAAAAACAACATTTAAACAACCTTTATTTAACACTGCCTAGTAGTTATCAGTTTGTGTGGAAAATCTGTCATTGAATCAACTCTCATTTAAATGTTTTAAATGGTTGAACGAAGCTCTTCTACACGCACATTAACGCTTTTAGGCATAAGTAATATTTATAAAAATAATGATTATAATAATAATTAGCATTATTATTCAGATGTCCTTTTTTACACTTCAATAACACACTGCATGCTATAAAACAAAATACAAACAAGATATACAGTACCAGTCAAAAGTTTGGACACACCACCTCATTTAATTTTTTTCTTTAATAGTTATTAATAATACACTGTACCTGAGTTAAAGTACAGACACCCAAGAAAATATATTACTGCAGCAGACTTAAAAAAAAAGGTAAAAGTCTCAACTCAACTTAAGTAAAAGTAAAAAATCACTAAGTTTCTATTATCATTTCTGTAAAAATGCTTATCTTTAATCAGCTAATTTTAGGTTAAAAAGACTAGTGCCAACTTAGTTTTACCAGTCTTTTAATAAAATGTTATTAATCAGACTGACACTGTTAATTAAGGTGTTCATAAACACAAAGCATTAAACTAAGAGAGCATGAATAATTTTTAATTTTAACAAACGTTTGACCTAAACATAGTTTCACAAATTAGTTATATTTTTTGTACTGCATTTGCATATTCCATTTTTACATAATTTTCCAGACATAGAGACTCCCAAAATGTTGCTCATGCTAACCATCCACTAGACTTCAAAAAGACTCTGAAAAGACTTTTAATAGAGTATTTTTTAAATAGAAGTCTTACACCCTCTCACATCTAAGTCACAGACTTTTTACTTACAGGCTAAATTTAGCAAAGACTGGGGATCTTGCAGGGTCACTATTTGCAACTAGATTCTTTCTGAGATTATTTCCCATCATGCTCCTCATGGTGAGGTTTAACAGGAAGAGAACCTGTTTAACAATGGAGCAGAACCAGAAGCACCTTTTGGTCACAGCTGCCTTTGTGTGTGCAGTGATTTATTCAGTAAAAACACCCCCCAAAAAAGATGGAATGGAAAGTTAATGCGCTTGTCTTGCGGCTTCTCATAGCTCTCCTATTGGTTGTTGATATTGTTCACGTTACTATTCGCGTGAGCCAAGTCTCAAGACTTATGATAATATTAAACACGGTTGATTTTTATCTAAACTCCAGGACGAAAAACAGACTGACTTAAACTTTCAATCCTGACCACCTTACACTGAACGATCAAGATAGCGCGGATGCAATTCCACTCTATCAAGACTCCCCGACTCCCAAGACTACCCGACACTGGAAATTTGTCTGCGACAGACAAACCGCTTGAAAATCATTTGTTGTAAGGCTGACATCTGTAAGCTGGTACTGGGTAGCTACTGTATGTGCAACAGGTTGAAACAAGTTCAAAACTAAGTGTACACTGTTCCCTGATTACTGTACTTGCTTTGTGGTTATTGTAGTTTGATGTTACATTCACACATAATTTATAATAAAACAGGATATTTTACCTACACTAACAACGTTAGCCAGTTGTGCATTGGCAGGACTGTAGTTTTTTCAGTAGCATGACAATAGGGGCATGTCATTTAAATGAATAGGTGCTGCAGTCACAGTGCATTATTATTGTAGTGATTAACTTTGTGTGGCACAGCTAGTAACACTAACTACTCACATGGACTTCAAGCATCTGATACTACACCTGTCTAGACATGCCTAAACATATCACATCTCACTCAATCTGACATTTAAAAAGAAATGGGGGTGTCAGCATCCAAAGTGGGTTGAGATTTGGTGAAATAGTGCATTGTAAGTGTCCTCTCTGAACCTTGAGACATTTTCTTTACAGAAAGTCCGGATCAAAGTCCTAGTAGCCAAGGTTAGTGTTTTTGCTACATTCTTTGAAATTTGCTCTGACTAGTTTTGGTTTTAGGCCACAGTTTAATAAGCAGCTAAAGAACTTTTCTACATCCTGTGTATACTTGACATTGATTAGTTTGTAGAATGGCGTAGGTTGGACATCGGTGCGTTGTCAGTTCATTAATTTGCTTTTCCAGGTGTTCCAAGTGGCAAATTCTGCCAGTGTCTCCTTACCTTTTGACTGCACTGTTTTCCCACAGCAGAATGAGCTTAACAGATTCTCCTCAGATGGATTTTATTTCTATTTATAAATAAGGGGTAATCTACAGTTACAGTAGATACAGTAGGGTCACCAGCATAATATGTTGAGCCCATACTGCAGGGTCATGCACTTACAAATAAAGAGGAGTCCAATTTTGGCACAACACCAGTTTTTTTTGTCTTCTATTGTAAAATAGGTGACTATAGCCTGCCTTATCTTTTCATGAAACAAATATTGGTACTTTGCTCCAGATTTGGATTTGCAGCAGCCTCCAAACTGCTTCATTTTGGTTCTGACAAACTAAGACATCAATAAAAAGTGTCTACACCAAACGGTGTAGGTGCAAAAGCACCCATGTCTCAAAAATATGTCTAAAAACAGTGTATCCAGAGTTGTCTGGATAGACCATTGTATCTGTTTAGTGTAATAATGTTCTGAGGTGCATTTAAACACTTTGGACATCTGCTTCCCATCACCACCACTGATTCACCTCGTGGTGACTAGAAAGGCCTGTTTCTCATCAGTCGTTAACAGTCTTTAAGATTTTGAAAATCCAGAAAATAAGAAAGAATTAGTAGAAATTCTCAGCTCTGCTTCTTCCCAGACACTTCCATCTAGCCACAGTACACAGTTTTTTCTTCTCTGTTCACCTGAAGAACTGAATTATATCCATTACCTACTTCTCAAGCCCTTCTTGAGCTAAATTAGGTGGTTGAACCTTCTGGAAAAACAAGAAACCAGACTAAATGACTGGGTTCGGGGATGCAGTCACGTTTTGAAGGCTTTATTTAGGCTGGGGAGTGCTAAATGAAACCCCTTTAGACTCTGTGAGCTTGTTTACACCTGACATTAACAAGTGTTTTTGGTGATCACGTTCGTATCACATTTGGGTTTCACTTGAAAAGCCACATGAAAAGCCAGGTTTAAACACCCAGGCAACATTGTGATTGGTTTATAATCAGATCGTTTAGACCACTGTGTTCATATTGACAGGCAGCAAACCGCTCATGTCAAACTAAGCTTGTCTCTTGTGGGTGTGTTTGCGGCTGCTCGCGCTATTGCATGTGGTGCCGATACACACCCACATGCGCTAAACAACAAGCCATCCGCTAATTTCATCCACACTTTATATTTCTACAAATTGTCTCTGAATTTGTGGAAATGTGAATCATAATACACAGGACAAGAAGAATCTTTTGAGTTTGTTGCTCGATTCGAGTTGCGCTTAAGTCGCACATAGAGAGATTGACTTGGACTTATGTATTGGAATTTGTGAACAGTCATTATGTTTTATATTTTTGCGTATTAACATTGAGGAAACATTAAAACATCCGACGAGCCTCCTTCCTTTTTGTCGTGGTAACCACAGTAACCATATCATGCAGGTATGCACATTACACAGTAGTACCTCAGTTGTTAGTAACACTTGGTAACGCTTCTGCTATACCCGTCAAACTTCGAATTAAATGCTTTTGACAGTAAATGCTTTAAATTTCTTAGATAAAGCTGCATAGTATTCTTAGCAGCCTGGATAGCTGCAGATGATAGAAGGCTCATTACAACCAGAAGAGACATGACACTTTTATTTTTTAGAGACTTGAGACTTGACCAAAGACAAGACCAAAAACTCGGACACATGTCTCAACCCACAGCGACTTAAACATTTATTTGGACTCGTGAACAAAGATTTGACTTGGACTTATGACCAAAGACTTGAAACTTGACCAAGACTTACCTCACAAAGACTTGAGACTTGACTTGGACTCATGACCAAAGACCTGAGATTTGACCAATTCTCACCCCACAAAGACTTGGGACTTGACCATTTTTTCACCCCACAAAGACCTAAGATTTGACATGGAGTTACAATATGCAAATTCGTAATGTAAATTCATTACATTGTGTACCTGTACTGTAAAATTCTCTTGACTTGGATTTTTAACCAAAGATTTCAGACTTGACATAGACTTGTGACCAAAGACTTGGACTATGCTATGACTTGCTATGGATATGAATGAAGTGCACCAGGAATTTGTTTGGCCAAACGGTTAAAATGTTGTTTCACTGCCTCATAACTCATTTGCCTACAGCTGAGAAAATCTCAACTCCAACTGTTACTTGTCACTTTGTCGCTTGCCGCAAAATCGAAGCTGCAAATTAGTGCCTCCGATAGGAAATGGCTTGCCACTTGTTGCTCTGTCGCCTGTCAGTGTGAACGCAGGGTGAGAGTGTTACTGGTGAAATAAATCTGAGTGTGTTTATCTAAAATAACGCTGATGATCTGCATACTGCCTACAGCGGTACAGCAGGGCTGTGTTTGTGTAAGTGGTAACGTCAGCCACCGCCAGCTCTTACTACTACTACAAGTGCCTTGTGGTTTTGTCAATCTACGAGTCGGCGGGCCGCACCGTGACCCCAATAGCTGGAGTGCCGTGAGTGTGTGAGAGAGCGATACAGTACTGAGAAGAGGATGTGGTTTCAGGCGGCTCTGTTCGTCAGATTCTTTTCAGCGTGGCTTCAGTCTGCACTCGTACCTGCGAGTTCACTCACCCACGGCACCGTGTTCTTAGCGTCTTCTCACAGAGAGACCATTTCTCTGAAAGCGCTTCAGAGTTTTCCATGGCAACACCAGGCTGAAACAATGCCTTATCTTGAGTGGTTGTGCATCGTGATAAGACGCACGTGTGTGTAAGTGTGTGTGTCTCTCTCTCTTTCTCTCTCTCTCTCTCTCTCTCTCTCTCTCTACGTAACATAGACTCTATCCGCTTCATCAAAAGCGCTCTCACCACATGAATCAGAGTTGATAAGAGACACCCACTTAGCATTATTTTTCTTCCTCTTTGACGGACACTTCAGTATCCGCACTTCTCCATAACGCATAACTTATTATTTTTCTGATTAACTTATTATTTTGCCTTTCACACATTTAACTAAAGTGGTGCAGATGAAAATTAGGAGTGTACATTATGGCAAAATATTGATATCGAGATATATCATATTCTTTTTGTTTATGACACATATTATATATATATGTGGTTTCAAATATCAATATTTTTACTGAAACTTTCACTCTCTAAACTTTTTAAGAATTTTTAAGACCAATAATTTCAGATATTTGCATATTTAGGAGTATTTTATCCTATCCTTTAGTAGCAGATGCCGTGACGTATCGTAGAGAATTGTCTTGCAATAAATCGTGTATCGTAGAATCAGAGTATCGTAATGTCATCGCTGTCATGGGCAATGTATCGTTATAATACTGTATCGTGAGATTCCCTGTGAATGCTGTTGGATACTATCGACGATACAAGATTAATTTAAAACGATAAATTAAGAGCGACGTTTTTTTAGCACAAGTTTGGCTGTATTTATTTTTCCCAGGCTAAGTAGTAGCTAAGTAGCCTCACTCTGCCTCGCTCTACCTCACTGTGCCTCACTCTACTTCACTCTACCTCACTCTGCCTCGCTCTACCTCGCCCTACTTCATTCTGCCTCGCTCTGCCTCACTCTGCCTCGCTCTACCTCGCTCTACTTCACTCTGCCTCGCTCTACCTCACTCTGCCTGGCTCTGCCTCGCTCTATCTTACTCTGCCTCGCTCTACTTCACTCTACCTCACTCTGCCTCGCTCTACCTCACTCTGCCTCGCTCTACCTCACTCTGCCTTGCTTTACCTCGCTCTACTTCACTCTGCCTCGCTCTACCTCACTCTGCCTGGCTCTACCTCGCTCTGCCTCGCTCTATCTTACTCTGCCTCTCTCTACCTCGCCCTACTTCATTCTGCCTCACTCTGCCTCGCTCTACCTCGCTCTACTTCATTTTGCCTCGCTCTACCTCGCTCTACCTCACTCTGCCTCGCTTTACCTCGCTCTACTTCACTCTACCTCGCTCTGCCTCACTCTGCCTCGCTCTACCTCACTCTGCCTTGCTTTACCTCGCTCTACCTCACTCTGCCTCGCTCTGCCTCGCTCTATCTTACTCTGCCTCGCTCTACTTCACTCTACCTCACTCTGCCTCGCTCTACCTCACTGTGCCTCACTCTACTTCACTCTACCTCACTCTGCCTCGCTCTACCTCGCCCTACTTCATTCTGCCTCGCTCTGCCTCACTCTGCCTCGCTCTACCTCGCTCTACTTCACTCTGCCTCGCTCTACCTCACTCTGCCTGGCTCTGCCTCGCTCTATCTTACTCTGCCTCGCTCTACTTCACTCTACCTCACTCTGCCTCGCTCTACCTCACTCTGCCTCGCTCTACCTCACTCTGCCTTGCTTTACCTCGCTCTACTTCACTCTGCCTCGCTCTACCTCACTCTGCCTGGCTCTACCTCGCTCTGCCTCGCTCTATCTTACTCTGCCTCTCTCTACCTCGCCCTACTTCATTCTGCCTCACTCTGCCTCGCTCTACCTCGCTCTACTTCATTTTGCCTCGCTCTACCTCGCTCTACCTCACTCTGCCTCGCTTTACCTCGCTCTACTTCACTCTACCTCGCTCTGCCTCACTCTGCCTCGCTCTACCTCACTCTGCCTTGCTTTACCTCGCTCTACCTCACTCTGCCTCGCTCTACCTCGCTCTTCCTCACTCTGCCTCGCTCTACCTCACTCTGCCTCGCTCTACCTCGCTCTTCCTCACTCTATCTTGCTCTGTCTCACTTTACCTCACCCTATCATTTCTCTGTCTTGTTCTATCTTACCCTACATGGTTCTACCTCATTCCACGATAGATAAAGATCGTAAATGATCTACATGTCTTATCCTCTTTCTACCTCCTTCTACCTTATTTTGCCTCACTCTGCCTAACTAGCTTGCTGGCCCTTTTCTGACTGACCCTTAATTGCTGAACCTCACTCTTCCTCCAGCACAGTTACATCACCAGAGCGCAGTGTACAGTGTGAAGAGCTCCCTCTGTTGCTGCACAGTAATACAGTTTGCGTTTGCCGTTATTTAGCTTTATTTAGCTTTAATGTGTCTATCAATCATTGTTTACTCCCCGTTTGGTTTCTGCTAAACAAACTTTAGTTTCAAAATTGGACAACATGGCGGACATTTCTATAGAACACAAGGGAAAGGAACCACAGTGTCCATGTTCTCTGCAGTTTTTGGTGTAGTGGAAAAGCTCTTACTTAATTGTAGCAAACAAAAACCTTCCATATAATACTCCATTTCCTTTTACCCAGTGTGGATACTCATGCTTTACTGGAATTCCTTTGGTGGGTTAGTAGTGTAAAACAATGTGTTATAGGCCTTGTCTGGCTTTCTGTGGCGATTTTGTACTTACAAAGCAGCCTATTATACAGAAAGACAACGTAGCCACTATTATTTTATTTTAGGTGTATTGGTTTACTTCTTAAGACTGTGGCAGATTACCGTGCAGTAATTACCGGTACATCCATTGTCCATCAATCACTATTAATCATGATTCATTTCCACTGAAGCTTAGAGTAGTAGGCCTGTAGGCTGGGTGTGTTAACGGGTTATTTGTGTGCAGGTAGCTTTGTGTCACTGTGACTCAAACACAGAAAGAAACAGTCAATCATATCTAAATATAATTAATTAAAAAAGAATGATTTGACTGTTTTTTCCAGTGTAAGGGTGGTTTACCTTTTTTTCTCTTCAGTACAGTCAGCAGCGCTGCTCAGTGTGTTTTACAGCTGTTTCAGTTGCTCTGGAACAAGCTGAGCATCTGCACTCACCTTTCACACACTGTTTACATGCTGGTGTGCCCTTTCAACAATATTTTTCATCAAAGTCCTTTCAAACAATGTCCCATCATGGTTTTACATGGTATGAAGAAAAACAGTCCTGGAACTGGAAAATGCCACACATGGAATTTTATAACTGCGCTGTAAATAAAAAAGTAGAAAATTAGTTAACTTAAATAATAACATATTGTAATTAGGTATTAAACTTGTGCCTTACTTGTGTTATAGCACATTTGAGAAATATTTCTTTTGAATACCTATTACATATTTTAGTATTTTAAGGCCATTTATAATGTTTATAAACAAAATTTTAGTTTTGTAAAGAAAGCCGTGTTAAAGTTGTTGGCGTATCTCTTTTTTTAGGGTCTATAGTTTACATTCTTCAGCAGTTTTTCAGCTAATGAAGTCTGATTTTTTCATACATTGTATAGTTTTGTGGGACAAAGTAAACTCAGTACTAATCAAAGCCCTAATTTAAAGTCTTAGTGTTTTATATTAGATGTACTCATAGCAGTAAAGTAAGTCACAAACCTGTATAAAAGCCCAGTCATACCAAAAAACATTTAATTAAATAAAAGACAAATACTGTGGTAAGATGAGAAACTATCAGAATCTTGAAAAAACACTGAAATATACATTTTTGGTCATACCGCCCAGCACTAATCGACAACATATAAGAAATTAGTCAGTCTAAACAGTAAGGTTTGTACTATAGGAGCTGGTTTTACTGCTGGTACTAGCTCTGAAGGCGTGGAGGTGCCGTGATGTAATGGAAGTGTGTGTGTGTGTGTGTGTGTGTGTTATTTGGGACATATAGGGGTTTTGTGTATGCAGTGGAAAGGACTTGCATGACGAATGGGATGTCCTCTGTGTGACTGAATGCGTTTTTGTTTAATTTTCCCTTTTGAGAACAATAGGGGGCGTGTGTCCGCTCAGTGTAACGGGGTAACACGGCCCTGTGAGTGTGTGTGCGTGTGGATGCCTGTCCTGTTTCTATAATGGGTCTGGGATGGCCGTGTAAACCGGGAGCTTGTCCATGTGTTGGTGTCATTTATGGATCATCAGGAGACACAGAGGCCCTTCTGTGTGAATTCAGGACGGGATGGGGGGTGTGGTGGGGAGGGTGGGGATTGGGGGGTAGGCACATGTGTGTGTGTTTGTGACCCTGACTTGATGACCTGCTCTCTATAGCCGCACCCCTCACCCTACATTCTAACACACACACACACTCACGCCCACAAATCTCATACTGGAAATCCAATAACATGAGGGACCAGCGCTTCCATCCTGCCCTCATGGTACCATCTAAACTAGAGGCCGACCGATCGATCGGCCAGCCGATTTAATCGGCCGATTTTTGTTATTTTTTTATCAATCGGCATCGGCCGATTTTCTTATTTGGCCGCGCCGATTTTAATCCGGCACATCTGCGGGCAGCTACTTGGAACGCAGCGCAAGGTTTCAAGAGTGAGCAAGACTTTCAACGGGTAAGGCATCCATTTTTACAATCCAGTGTCCCAAAGTCTATATTTTCTCTCATGATTAGTAATCTGTGATGTTGCTTCATTTACTGAAAAAGAATAGAATTTCAACTGCATCGGTGTTGTAGCATTTCTCTCCAAACGAAACTATGCTTAGCGTTGATGGCAGGAGTGCATTTGGAATGCGCCCTGACTATGCAAGGCAAGCCCTATCTATAAGCTCTAGTATAAAATAACTGGCGTCTCTTCTTCAGAAACGAAAATCTAAGTAAATAAAATCAAATTAACACTTGATATTTTCAGTATTTAAATTATTTTTAGACGAAATGAAAAAGGGCAGGACTAAAACTGTTTAAGGATATTCGCAGCATCAGCTGCGCTGAAATAATAATTACTGGTTAGTCAGGATTATTAGAGGACTGTACTTCTCCTTATATATAAATAAGCTTTATTGTAAACGAATTAATAAAACAAATAGTTTCTAAAATAATGGAGTTAAAATAAAACATCTCTTTTTCCTTCACTACAAACAGACATTAAATCATGCCGGCTCCTGCTGTTCTGCTGTAAAACTCACCCGTTTAAAGCGGTTTGCGGTGTTAGATATTAAATGAAACGATGAGCAGAATTTTCTGTTTTGTCGGGTTCTACTTTAGAACCCCCTCCAGACTTTTCTGATAAAAGCTCATTTTATCCTGAACCTATAAAGTCCGCGCTCTTCAGTTTTCTCAACTCATTTTCCGCTCACGCACCGAACCTCCAGTACAGCTGATGAGACGCGTTTCTCTGGCTAAGGAGCTCATTTGAAGAAGAAAAAAAAACAGATAAAGCTATATTTAAATTACAGCACCTGTCTGTTTTTGCATTATTTATAATTTTATTCTTAATTTAAACGTCACCCATTTTTGTAAAATAATAGCTGCAGCCCTAATGTGAACATTTTATAACATTGTCCTCCCATGTCCATTCGTTTTCAACTGCATGGAGTTGAAGAAGAAATGAGCTTTGCCGTTTTGGAGAAACTATCTAAAGTTGTCACATTATGGAAGTCTTCTTGCACTCTGTTAAACATATTAAAATGAATAATTAATAGACTAACAGACTGCAACAAGTCATACATTTGTTAATTAGTAGGCCCCTACAGTAAATTTTATATAATAGCCAACATAATATTTCTACTATAAACATGAATATATAGTGTATATAGAACATATGTTATATAATGAATAAAATAAAATGTTATGGATAATACAATCTAAATAAAATTAATATTTTTTTTATTAACATATAGTGATATAGTAACATTAAAGTCACTATAAAATGCTAACCTTATTTTCAATAAATTGTGTGAAGTTTACAACTGTTGTTCCTCCTCTTACTAGTATGATTTTAAGCATGCCAAATAAGTATAATACGATAGCATATCGGCCCTAAAAATCGGCAGGTCACATCGGCCATCGGCTGACTCTGACCACTAATGATCGGTATCGGCATCGGCCTTAGAAAAACCCATATCGGTCGGTCTCTAATCTAAACACTCAAGAATGGTGTTTTATTACAGTTCAAATAAAAAAAAAATACTTATGACTAATTGAACTAATTGAACTAGTGAAATTTAATTAGTCACTCACCTCAATGCTACCACCACTGATGTAGCATCAGAGTGTGCTTGGAGGAAAACGCAGCAACTCTGTTCTGATACATCAGCTCACAGACGCAGCCTTGTGCTGATCAACATCACCCTAGGAGTGATGAGGGGAGAAAGTACCATCTACTGTACCCACCCAGAGAGAGCAATGCTCCGGCAGCTGATGGCGACCTGCATGACTGGGATTCAAACCAGCGATCTCCTGGTCATAGTGGCAGTGCTTTAGACCACTGGACCACTCGGTGCCCTCATATATCATTTCTGAGCACTGCTATGTAGAATCCTTGAAGGAAGAGCCAATAAATGGCAGGTTGAAGTTCAATTTTACATTTTTACTTTGTACTCATTGTACAAATAAAATTTAAAGAAAAAAAAAAGAGTATAGCATTACTTATCACAGTCTGTATCAGTGTGTGGTGTCCAGTTATAACGCTCCAGAGCAGGTCTCAGTTCAGACTTCCAGCTCCAAACCAATATAGTGAGCTTTGGGGCAGGTGAAACACAAAGCACATGGAGCAGATACTCCTGTTACTTATTTATTAGTTCATACATGAGCTAATGCAGCACTAAAGCACATTTATGGAGATACTTACAGGAATAAAAAAAAATTAAAGAAAGTACCTGGATCCAGTGAGCTCCGTGAAACAACACAACACGCACATTATTACCAATAATTGATACATTTTTTATTTCAACTGTAAAGCGTCTAGCTAACTGATTAGCTAGTTGAATCTACTTCTCTATCCTTTCTCCTCTCCCTGTCTTTCTTATTGCTCTCTTCCTCTTGTCACACTTTCCGTATCCCTAGCATCTCCTGTTCTAAATGAAAGAATCCCAGATCAGAAACCAAACATGTCTCAACTAACCGACTGCATCTGGACTCATAAATCAATCATGTTCATTTGATTTCTTTGCCAAACTATTCCTTTAAAGGCCTAAAAGAATTCCAGTCTGAATCTGTCTGGAAGGATCGGCACTTCCATGGAGTTCAGGAGGTGAATAAAGCTGTTCTATTATCA
This sequence comes from Astyanax mexicanus, assembly GCF_023375975.1. Taxonomy (NCBI): domain Eukaryota; kingdom Metazoa; phylum Chordata; class Actinopteri; order Characiformes; family Acestrorhamphidae; genus Astyanax; species Astyanax mexicanus. Next base: position 5,593,915 of record NC_064413.1, read on the forward strand.
CTCCTTTAGTTTCCACAGAAGCACCCTCTCCTCCCACCTCAGATCTGGAACGCTTATACAGGTAGAGTAGCTATCATTCTCTCACACCCACTTATCCCCCTCCACACACACACACACACACACACACACACACACACACACACACTCGCACACACGCAGATAACTGTGGCCAGCTGTTGGGATCAGCGTTAAACAGAGGCTCTTGTGATGGGATGTGACCTAGTTTTGAGACTGGCTGAGCGGGACACTCCCTGGTTTTACTGGGTAAAATATGCAGGCTAATGGCTTCACCAAGGTGACTGAGCCAGGGTTTACTCAACACTGCTGCCAGAGCAAGGCCTGCTGTCATGGCTCTCTCTCTCTCTACTTTTTTTTAGTGGCTGCAAATAATTTGAATGGCACTGCTGAGCTAAATTAATGACTAAATTTGCACTGCACTAAAATCTGAGGTAGAATTATGATTAGAATAGTACAATGAAAGCAGGTAGCTATCAGAATTTCGCCCTACAAGAGCACTGCTGACACAAATGCTTGATTATAATGGCACTACTTTAGTAAAGTCATAAATACAATCTATTAATTCATTAATAATTAAATATTATTCAAAACTCTCAAAACATTTTTGCATGCTTTTGTGTTTCCACTTGAGTCTCAACTGCACCCTATAAACACTCCCAAGTGCAAAAAATAAAAAAAATATCCATCTGTTTTCTGTAAATCAGTGGAAGTTTAGTTTGGTGTCAGAGAATCGATTCATAGAGTCACATGCTTCTATGAGCCACTTTGATAGCACCCTTATTATGCCGTCACGATAAGGAAACAGGCATAGAACCTCCCTGGCACCACCCCTATTTACCCATCAATCTCCACCAGAGCCCCACCCACTTTATCAGTTGATTTATCTGCCATTTATGTCTGCTGGTTGAGAAACTCAGACAGAACACAGCAGGATTAGCCAGCAGACTTCGTCCAAGGGAGGGATATATACCTACTGTCTGTTGCAAGTCAGCAGATGATGGAGATAGAAGTACTTTCAAATAATGCACCGTTAACACTGTTAAGAATAAACTAACTTGTTCATATTTTGAAATTTAGTACAAGCTAACACTAACTTCTGGTAAATGCTAAGAATATACATGGGGCGTGGCCAGCAACAGCTTATTTTGTTAAAAGTGACAGAGCTTTTAAACGGCTCATTCTGAAAGGGTCTAAAACTGGCAAGAACAGAGCTGTCGAGATCTCTTTATGTGAGTGTTTTAAAGTGTTTTAAAATTCTAATTTTGCAGTTGCTTTTTTTTAAAGGCAAAATGTAGGCTGATTAATTCATTCAGTGTTGAAAAAAGTTGCAAATTAAATTAAAACCTGTTCTGTATTTCTTCAGCCATACAGTATGTTTTATTTTAAGCATGTGCTGGTGATGATTAAAGGATTTAAAAGAAGAAAAAAAAAATAGTTTTAACTGCTTTGACTGAGTCTGAATAAAAAATACTACACAGTCCAGCAAGTCCATCAGTGAGATTCACTGTAAAAACTGCAGAGAACTTCGTACAGAGTGTTGATTAATGTGACAGTCCACAGCACAGTAACGCTACATGATCAATAATAGTACGATTTAATTGGCACAACTCAGCTACTCCATGTAATGCAGACGACTGGTCTGTTTGAGCCAAGACTGCCTGTCAATCATTACTATCCCCACCACATTTTTGCAATATAGCAGAATTAGGTTTTATAACCTTAAATCAAATATAAAATGTGTCAACTGTTGATATTGTTGAGACACTGGCGATGAAAAAAAATTAGACTTTAGTGGACAAAAATGTGATTGAAAATGGGTGGGGCTGTTTTAATCATTGAAACACATGGGGATTGGCAGAGCTGCACGTCATACTGCAACCAGCCAGCAGAGATGCTAGATCTGAGGGGATTAACTTTTTTGAGACATTATGCTGTCAATGCTTTTCTACTGTACATTGTACAGAAGTTTTGAACAGAACTTAAAAAATCGTAAAAATCGGTTATTAATCCACAGGACGTCCAATGGCTGTAGAGGTCTTTAGACGGTGGTGAGAGTTTAGTTCTAAGGTCTAAAGGATTGGTTGTGTTCCATTTACTATTTACTATTATAGTCTATGTGTAAGTGACCGTCTATAGTAGGTTATTGATTTTACATAATGGGCAGAGTATCTATATTGATGACCAATAATGGGAGCGTCCCTTTATGGTTCAACACACACACACACACACACGTATGGAACACATACAGGCTCGTGCACCCACACTTGCGCACGCCTGCACACACACTGATCTGTTTTGGTAGAAAGCGTGGACCTCCCACATTCCTGTTCGAAGCTTAAATCACTACAGCCTGTGTTGCATTACTTGTTCCAGGAAAAGCCTTGCACAAATACACACACACACACACACACGCATATACACATGCACGCTCACCTCACACACTTCTTCACACACATGCAGAGTCTCGCACATTGCACTTCTTTCTTGGAAAAGCTCGCTTCCCATCTCACACACGCACACATGGGGACATAACCTTTACACAGTGGACTGGATGTATTATCAGGGTGGTGGTAGCGTGTCAGCGTGTCAGTGTGTTGTATGTGTGAATCCTTTGGCTGACAGTTGGACTCCGTCATGCTGCCTAAGGGCTACTGCTACTGGGCTCTGGCTCAAAGCCCTTCTCAGCCTACTTTCTTTCATTTCTCTCTCAGACGTACTGTTCTGCTCTGCCCCAGACAGGGTCCGGGATTCCGTTTACATTTGCTTATTCAGCAAGAGATCAGATTGGTCAATGATCAACTGTAATCAAACATTATAAGCCAATACAGACAGGAACTATTTGGCTGAGCATGCATGCTTCATTATTTTATCTCCATTCGTATGCTGTATATCATTGATTCGGTTTAATCATAGTGACATACTAGACACAGTATGAGTGATGCAGTTTGATTAAAGCTAGTTGAGCTAGCTATGTGAGTGGGTTGGTTGGTTGTTGGTGGGTTGGCTAGAATAAGCAAGGTTCATGACTCGTGAGTCAGTTGGTTGGTTAGAATGAAGCCATGGTTGTGAGAGTCAGTTGGTTAGTTAAAAAGAAGCTCAGTAGTCCATGAGTAAATTAGATTGATTAGAATAAAGCCATGCTTCTGAGTGAATGTTTTGTTAGAAAGAAGCTTAGTCCATGAGTGAGCAATTTTTTATGCTAAGAAGTAGCTTGTGGTGTGTTCAATGTGGATGTCTACCTTACTTTACACTGTTCTACCTCGCACTGCCTCAAGCCTCTACCTCCAAACCATGGTTAGAATTTGAACTGCTGAAAGTTCTTGAGATGGGAAATGTTCACAGTGGGACAGTTAATACAACAGACATTACTCTGGAGCCTTGTCTGCACACGTTTACTGCTTGGGGGTGTTCATTTTTTACTCTGGTCTCAACTTCAGAGCAGAAAGAGGCCTGTTTAACTCTTGTCCTCCCCCCTTTTTTCCCATGCACTACTCTGCTCCTGTATCCCACACTCCTCTGCACCAATAGTATCTAGGTGCTGTGTCTTCCTCTCAGCAGTAGACTCTAGTCCTGCTGTCTGGTGACCCGGTATGCCTCCACAAGGTTATGCAATGTGCTTCTGTTTTTCACCGTCAGTAATTCTGTGGCTCAGTTCAAGTTCTGAATCAAAATTTATGCAGCATTTCAGGACAGAATGCATCACCCTCTACACTTCATTTTATATTAAAGTCTAGCAGAGTGACCTTAAGTGTCATATAAACATTAGCTTTGTATTGTAGATTTTTTTTTTGGGCAGTTTTGAGTCATATTTCAGAATATATGATACAGAAACAGAGAAACAGAGACAGATTGCAGAATTTAATTATTTTATAGACCCTGATTAAGACTGATCTTAAACTTCACAGCATTTTTACTGGAGATTTTCAATTGAAAAGAAATCATAGTCTACAGCTAGGCTTAATTCCTGTCTGGGAGACTGACCTTTAAATGTGGAAATGCACAAAATTAGAATTAAAGCATTGTGCATTATCAAAACACTCAATATATTCTTTCAACAACTGAGTTTACTGTACAAGACTGCATGCTTCTCTCTTTTACCATGCATCTTATGTTTTATAATGGTTTGTTAGGAGAAAATAATGTTAAACAGGCACTTACAGACACTTACAATAACCATATTAATAATTAAACATGATAAACAATAAATTCAAATGTGAGTGAAATACACCAAAGCTATAAGTGCTGCCTCTGTCCTCTGGCGAAGAAACTTCTAAATCCAACTAGATATATGGATGCATGGATGATGTGCATTTTCGACAAGTTTGTAGGCCTGTCGTGACAATTCCGTTATCATGCGATCAATGAACATTATTTTGCTAAATTTTGCAGCCCTCAAAATTGCCCACTGGATTCACTTGTTTGTATTTTAGCGGAGATGCTGCTTTTAGTCGATTTCACTTCTTTGTTCTCTCATCTAAACTCTTATGGAGGAGAGAGGAGTAGGCTCCCCTCACACAGACATACATAGACAGTACAGTTTTACTGCTGTTTTAGTCTTTCACACTGTTTCATTAAGTGATGCACAGGCATCTGTAACTTCTGTTCAAACACAAGGCGAAACCACTCCCGCAGAAGCAGAGTTTTGGGAAAGTAAGGGGTTAATGCTGTGAAAAGCATTGCATTGTGAACCTTGCAGTAAATCTAGTTTTTGCCGCTAGGTTCTGCGTTAAAGCAGCACATTGCATTTTCTCTCCCTCTAGTTTCTTTCATTTTTGGATACACAGCCAGAAGGCTACATGGTAAAAACGACAAAAAGTGGCCTAAAGTTTTTTTTTTTTATTATGTTAATAATAATTCCAGGCCTTTAATTGTTTACACATATATTATGTTAAATTGAATCAGACAAAAAAATAAAACAATAAAACGGATGAAATCGCTAAAGAAGAAATTGGAAAACAAGAAAAAAAGTTAAGGAGTTAAACAGTAGCTTGAGAACAACCACAGATTTTTTTTTCCTTCATTTTATTAATATATAATAATCTGTGCATTTTCAAAGTTTTCAATGCCTTGATTTAAAAGTCAGGGCTCTCAGAATTTGACCAATGATTTGTGGAGCTACTTTGAGCTTGTTAATGGTGTAAAAATAGTGATTTCTTTGCAGGGGAAACGATATATGCCACGATCACTGGCATTGTAAACCTGTTGGGAGCATCGGCTAAAAGCGCTAAGTTTCAGCCTTACGTAAATTCGGTGCCATTTTTCAATTATTTATATAATTAGAGTTGATAATAAAAAATTCTAAAATAAGAAAAAGTAGAATTACTTAATTTTGAGCATGAAATAAATGGATTTCATAGCTTTCCCCTATCTGTTTTAATCCTACTTCAGAAGTTCATGAACGTCAGAGGAGAGCGGTGGATGGGTGCCAGTGCTGCATATTGTTTTCTCTCTCACCCTGTGTAAGTGTGTGTGTGTGTGTGTGTGTGTGTTATCATGAGGGTGACTCAGCGTAACACCTGCAGTGTGTTAAAGTGTGCACGTTTCTCAAGGCACCATGGTTTACTCCAGCAGCAGTGAGGGGAAAGAGCTCATACCACACACATGGACTGACCAGAGTTTAACCCTTTAATCCCCTAAGAGGCCAAATGTGAAATGTTAAAGTTGTAGCTGTAACTTTACAAAGTGACCCAGTGGCAGCTCATCTTCCATTACTCTCTACCTCCCTCGCCCTCTCTCTTTCTCTTTTGTGGCTCCTGCTTTCTTTGCATTTGTCTCTTTAACCCCAAAAATGTGTCATTATGCAGCACATAGGCCCGAATATTCACTCAACCAACACTTTATTAGGATACCCTGTACACATACTCATTTGTACAGATATTTAACCACTATTACATTAGTCATAGATCTGCACAGGGTTCATACATTCATGAAAAAACCTGGGAATGTCATGGAATTTGAAAATAGCTATTTTTTTGGCAACGTTTTGGCAAAGTCATGGAAATTTGCTCTACAAACTTTGTGTTTTAGTTTATCGAAGGAGTAAAAACTATTTTAAACTAACAAATACGTCGCCTCAAAGTTAATTCAGTAATTTAGACTTTAGAATTTAGCTCTCAGGATCTGACACACTTTTTATTATTAAACATTGTGTGTTTAGGCCATTCATTTTAGGCCTACTGTAATCAATTTCGACTATAGTTTTAGATTTTTTGGTTTATTGTCCATATCTGCACTGTTTTAAAGATCGTATGGTCATGAAAATGGTCATGACACTCTAATTCTGTCCTTCTGTCAGCTTCTTCCATACTGGACCTGCAGTCTTTGCATATTTGCAGTCTGTTTTTATCTGGGAATGTGTGTGTGTTAGGGGTGTGTGTAGGACATATTTGGGATGGGTGCTGTATTTGTGTATGTGTGTGTGTGTATGTGGGAATATGAGGACATTGTTCTAATAATACCACTGAAAGGGAAGTTACCATACCCTCTTCTGTTCTTGCACCGTACCGGGTGCCACAGAAAAAAAAGTGTGTGTTTGTGTGTGTGTGTGTGTGTGGTCGACTGCCGGGAATTCAAACGTTGTCTGGCGCCATCTTAACCCCCTCTCTCCCTCCCTCCTTCCTTCCCTCTCTCTCTCTCTTTCCCTCCCCCACTCCCCTATGCTTCTTTTTACCCCTTTCCTCTTCCAGTCAGGAATGTGAGATCATGTTTAAAACTTAAACGCTCTGTCCTGAGCTCTCTCTCTCTCTCTCTCTCTCTCTCTCTCATTCTCTCTTTCTGTGTGACTGTGTTTAAACATGCTCTAAACTCACATCAGAAATTTGCTTTTGAACTTTGAGCCGCTTTTTCTTACTTCAAGTTATTGCTTTGCCATTAATCAGAGAGTGTGTATATATACCTGTGTGGAGATTAACAATAGAGTAGAGCTTAACTTCCTCTTAGAACAAGTATTTGATTCTGTTACATTTAGAAATGCTTGCCTGCTGCAACAGTATTGTAATGACTGTAATGACTTAGGTTATTATGTGGAAAAATCTATTTTTGTGTTCTAGTTTTTACAGATATTTCACACTTGGAAAAATGTGTTTTTTTATCTATATTTATCCGTATCTTAAAATAAAACCTATATAAAAAAAACAAGATAAAAAGTTATTTTTTTACAATTAACAACAAAATAAACCTTTATTTTATGTGTATTCATACAGCCACTAAGTTATGTGAAATATTAAGACATTTTGCCATTCCAAAAGTCTCTGTCGTTCCAACTCTGGGCTGTTCAGTGCTACGGGCTTTATACCAGGGGTCGGCAATTAAGTTTGGCCTCTTACGTGGCGGGCCATAAAAACTTCTGTTTTGAAAAATGTAAAAGTGTAATGGGATGGAGTCCTACAGACTAGTAGCTCTGCAGCCCAGAGGGTTGTTGTACCCAATTGCAGAACAGTTGATCTCAAAGCAGGTAAACCCAAGAAGAAAGGAAAAAATGAATGAACAAACACAGCGCTCCTCACGCAGGAACGAACCCGTGTCATCAGGGTCGCGGTCCAATACACTATCGCTGTCCCGGCTAGTGAATTGGGACACGACTGGGGGGAAAAAACGCCATTATGAGGAGATAGGGAGCCCAAGAACGGGTGAAAAAACGAGAACGGGCAGAAATTAAAGTCACACAGAGTGCGACAGAGAGAGACAGGGGAGGAATGTAAACAAAAGCTCATCAGAGAAGCATTTTATGTTTTTTTATTTTTTCATTATCGTTTATTATAGTTCAAACAACCTCACAGGCCAGATGTTTCATGCTTATGAGCCGTCTATTGCCGACACCTGCTTTATACCCTGCTAGCCCATCTCTGGCATAAGATATTGTGCCAGAAGTTTGTTTGTTAATCTACTCAAAAGAATCTATTGGCAGAATTGTTTCTACTGGGAATGGACAAACTAGGGCTGCAACTAATGATAATTTTGGTAGTTGACTGATCTGATGATTAATTTTTCAATTAGTTGATTACTCAACGATTATTTCTGCCATGTCCTCCATCTCTAAAAAAAGATAGAAAACAGCAGAACATGAGATTTAAAAGGCATTAAAAAGTCTAGATGTTATTTAAACATGGAAATTACAAGTATTTAGTGAGTAAATATGGATTCTGTTAAGTTGGGCACTTTTGGAGACACAGAATAAGTTGATTGTAAACTGTGATTGTAAACACTTCTTAACGATTAGTCGGCAATGAAATTTGTAGTCAACAAATTTAAATAATCAACATTGACGATTATATCGACTAATCGTTGCAGCCCTACTGTAAACGCGTTTGCATTTGCACATCAGTGTCCACGAACATTTGGACATTTAGCATGTTTTTACCGTTCTACTGGGCCGACTACAGACAAATGAGTATTTACACTGCTGTGTGTGTGTGTGTCCGTGTCCCAGTGGAGTAAAACCTTTTAAACATCGATTATGTCCGCGTCTCTTTAACCCCACATGGGGACGCGCGCACACACTACTTCCATTTCTGTGCACTCATCATCTCATGGCCTGTCACCAATCCATGCTGAAATGCCCCAGTGGCATCTCATCTTCCATTACTCTCTACCTCCCTCGCCCTTTTTCTTTTTCTCTCTCTCTCTCTCTCTCTCTCTCTCTCTCTCTCTCTCTCTCTCTCTCTCTCTCTCTCTCTCTCTCTCTCTCTCCCTCTCTCTTTTGTGGCTCTTGCTCTCTTTGTATCTGTCAAAGCTGTACTTCGTTTACAGGTTGCAGGTTTTGCCCTTTGTCCCTTTAACCCCAAAAATATGAAGTTTTGCAGCATATAGGCCTTAATATTCACTTACCAATCACTTTATTAGAATACCCAGTACCCATACTCATATGTACAGATGTTCCCACATGCACAGGGTTCGTGCTATCATGAAAAGCCTGGAAAAGTCATAAAAAATTGAAAATTGGAAAACAAAAATAAGCAGAAAGTTTTGGTAAAGTCATGGAAATCTGGTCTACAAATCTGTGTGTTTCAGTTAATCAGTGGAGAAAATCTATTTTGAGCTAACAAATACTTTAGCGTTAATTAAAGTTAATTCAGTAATTTAGATTTGCACAATGGAGCTCTCAGGATCTGACACATTTTATTATTAAACTTTATAAAATAATGTCATTAATTTTAGGCCTACTATAATCAATTTCGACTGTAGTTTTAGTAGATTTTTTTGTTGTTTTATTGTCCATATCTGCACTGTTTTGGTCGTATGGTCATGAAAATTTGCCCTGAAAACATCAATGAAAAATCATGGAAATGTATTGGTTAAAATGTGTATGAACCCTGTCTGCAGTGATCTTAATTTCTGTGAACAGAAACGCCTTGTTGAGAAGAGAGAGATAAACAGAGAATGGTCAGACTGGTTAGAGCTGACAGAAAGCCTACTGTAGTACCCAGCCAAAGTTCAGTTCATTGAGTTCAGTTACTGCAAACCACAAGGTGGTCTTGGTCTGCATGAGTTGAACTATGCTTTGGTTCATCTGCAGTATAAAAAGAGCCATTCTAGATGATTTGGACTTATAAACCAACTACAGGAAGTTGAGGTGGACAATCAACCACCATTCATAAACAAAAGAACTGATGTTAAATGATGTTGATGCTAAAATCCATTTCCTCTTTACGTGATTTTAATTCAAATACTAGTATATACTTGTATGTTTGAGGGGAGATCACGCCAACGTGGGGCGTTGGAATGAAGAATGCATGATTAATTGAATACTGAATTTTTTTTTTTACTTTATTATAAACATCTCAGCTTGGTTGTAAGGATTTCTGAATTAGAACTTAATTTGCTGAGTATAAAAAAAGTGTTTTCACACCTGTAGTTGGTTTCTATAATCCGGATCAGTTGATGAGTTTGAGTGTTTATTTGGAGCGTTTCTTCCTCTGTTTGGTTTGGTTTCACTCAGGCATAAACCTGAACGCACCAAAATGCGCACCAACAAAGTACGCAGGCACATTCTCTCCTCTGATTGGTCAGAGCTGTTTGGTGCAAGAGCAAGAAAGTAAATACAGGAAGAAGATTCTGTGTTTGAGTTTGTATATCTGAGCAGTGAACACTGCACATTTTACTACATGTGTAAACAGCATGGAGCAGCAGAGACAGCCTATGTTTATAGCAGTATATTATCTGATTAAACTGCGCCCTATTAGCAGTTTAGCACAATTAAAAATTATTATTATATTTGAAAGCTCCAACTTCCATGATTTATGTTGCCTTTCCATGAGCACCCTGGTCAGTGTTCGACTTCGATAGCACGGTAACACCTCACAACATATTCCCCTGTGGTACAAGTTGAATATACTGCTGTCCCATGACTTTTTGACAACTCTTTAATTTACTATTCCATTTTGGGCAGAAATTTAAACTGCAAATTGCAATCTTTTCACAAAAGCCACAAACATATTACAATCTGTCTTTTCCACATAATGTTCAGCCCCTGTTGTCACTTATGACCTTTTAACCTCTTATAAAAGCACAGCACCCTTTCAGCCCCTGTCCACTTTAAGAGTAGTGTTTAAGAGTGTGTTTTGATGGTGAATAATAGATAACTGATTGGAGAAGAGAGCAGCTGTATTTATAGGAAAGTCACGGCATTAAATGTTAATGATTCTTGGCCACACTCTTGAGGTTTTGCTAAAAACCGTTCAGTCTTTCAGACACTGATTAGAATCATATCTTTAGTACTTCACTTTTTACTCTGTGCTCTTCAGTTAATGTAGGTTAAGCTCTCTGGACTGGAATGCTATTTTGGCTACTGTTTAGAATACAGGGATGTGATTATTTGGCAACCAAAATGATTGAAAATGATCAAAAATACTTTTCTACATCAAACATGATTTGCTTCACACACTGTTTGTTTTCCATCTGAAATATATATAAGTTGTACAGAGCTAGCATAGTAATGTTAGCTTATAGGGGTGTGACGAGACACTTATCTCATGAGATGAGACATGATATTTGGCTCACAAGATGAGAACGAGACAAGATTTTAACAAGATTTATATTTTAATTTAAAATTATATGGGAAATATATGATTAAAAAAAACATTTTATTTGACTGAAACTGACAAAATGCAAAATGGCTGTGAATTTTTAATCTGTAATAAATCATCTTGTAATGGATGTCAATACATTTTTAATTTGAATTATCTATAAGTTATCATATGCAGTAAAACACAAAACAGTATGCTTTCAGAGTCTTCGAAGAGTCTGTTCAGACCTTAGAACTTTTGTCATAAAATTCCTGGTGAGGGTTCTGTATTCAGCTGTATACAACCTCCTGAGGGTTGTATACAGATCTGGCAACCTGTGACCGAATCTGAACGTGTTGCTTCCACGTGTGTCCGCTATTCCATATTGCTATGCAGTTTAAATCGTGAAGGCGGGTGGAAATGTGTGGGTGAGCACACGAGATCTCGGCACACCCCTATTAGCTAAGCTAACTTAGCATTAGCATTTTTGTTGTTTAGCAAAAGACTGGTTTGCCTTAAGTGACTTAAGTAGCACTGCTGAGGTCCATTTATGGCTGGAATAGCAGTGCTGAAACAAATTAATGATTAGAGTAGCACTTGTGAGGTATATTTATGCTTAGAAAAGCACAGGTCAACTTTAGCACCTTTAGTACTTCGTTAGTGTTTTTTTAATTTCCAATGGCCAAACGTTTTAATATTGCTTTTTGAATTGGGAAATAAGTATGCTTTTCTGTGAATTTCTAATTTGGATTTTGTAGTTTTGCGTTACACAGTTACATACTCTCAGTTACATACATCTCTCTCTCTCTCTCTCTCTCTCTCTCTCTCTCTCTCGCTGTCTCTCTCGCTGTCTCTTTGGCCTGCTCTGGTTTTCTGTTGATATTTTGGCCTGAGGATGACATCAGGCTTTAAGCTGCCTCGTGTATAGATATGTGTGTGTGTGTGTGTATGCGCTCTCTGGCCAGAGCACTCAGCTCATAATTGTTTTAACCACGCCATTTTTAGCCACAGACATGGTTTGGCCGATTACGCAATGCTCGGGCTCATGCGGGCCAAACTCCAGTGCACAACAGGCTGTACGAGGCGACGCGGGTCTTGCCTCCGTAACAGAGAGTGATTGTTGTTTAAGGGGATTAAAGCTTCTGACTGAGCCGAGGCTGAGGGGCCCCAACGGCCCGCGAGCAGCTTCGCCAAGGCTTTAGCTCGGGCGCTACGCACACGCCCGCTATTACTGACAGGTTAGCCATGCTGCACAACTTGTCTGAGCAGCTTAAACATCTCGAACATATCCAATCAGCTTCAGCTTTATGTAGCTTCTTTGCTTCAGTGCTCTTTACTGGTCTTCCTACAGGTGCATCTAAAAAAAATAAATAAATTAATAAAAAAACTTTTTATTTCAGTGATTCAGTTCAAAATGTGAAACTCAAATATATTATATAGATGTATTAAACACAGACCAGAATATCAGAATAATTAAATAATTTTCTGTGATGAACTGCAATTAATTGCAGTTGTTCTTCTTAAGATGCAAGTTTTTTTATAGTGGAATATAGTTAAATGTAAATAAAAGAAGTAATGTAAAAAATGAGTAAAATGCAATCACATTTGTAGTAGTGGTATACTTGTATATCGTAGCTGTCCTATGAAACACTTATCGATTTTAAGTTAGCGCACTCAGAGGAAAGCACAGCAACTCGGTTCCGGTACATCAGCTCACAGACGCCCTGTGCTGCAGATATCACCTTAGGAGTGATGTGGGGAGAGAGTGCCATCTACCCACCCGGAGGGAGCAGGGCCAATTGTGCTCCCTCTGACGCCGGCAGCTTGATGGCAAAGCTGCATGAGCTGGGATTCGAACCCGTGACCTCCTGCTCATAGTGGCAGCGCTTTAGACCGCTGGACTATCGGCGCCCAGTCAATTTTTAGTTTACTACATAATTTGATCAGACAAACTGTCCCTTACACTGTCCCAAAATTTCTTAATAAACAGACCAATAGGAAACTCTTCAAAATTACCTGAAATAAACTCTTTTTACATTGACTTCTATTGAAAGTTTACAAGGTTTTTTCTCTCTCCTGTAAAGATGCTGTTTTGGAGATAAGTGTTTTTCATTTGACACTGTGATGATATACAGTACTTGTATGATGGAGGGGAGATAAATACAACGAGGAGCGCTGGAATAAAGAATTCATGATCATTGAAGTTCTGATTGAAGATTAAAGATAAGTCGTGCTGCTGAAGATTAAAGATGAGTCAGTTGCAGAGGTCTGGTGGCTCATAGCTAAAGACCAGGCTCTAGAGAGTTCAGTAGTCGAGTCTTGAAATGGCAAGAAACTGTAGAAGCACCTGAGAAATGGTGGAATTATCTTGATGTTGTAAATGAGTATGGAGACCATGCCATGAAAAGTTTAGACTGCTGAAGGTTAAAAACAGTCTGTAGCTCCGGTGCTATGTATACATTCGCTAATACTGACAGGTTAGCGACACTGGCTAACATGTCTGAGCAGCTCAAGCTCAATCTCTAAGCCGCTTCAGATTCAGGTAGCCCCAGATTTGAGGTGCTGTTTTAAGACTAATATTTATAGCACTGGCCTGATGCTCTTATCTAGAGCAGTTTACATTTGGATGTAGGTAAATGTGGCATTAACAGTCTTACTTACCTAAGGATTCTTATTTTGTTGTGTATCGTGGTGGCCTTGTCCAGGTTGCTCAGTCTGCCGTTGAGAGAGCAGTGTTGTTATCCATTACACTGTAACATCCAGCCTGATTCTAGAGGTGCTCTGGAGCGGTGTGTAGAACAGCACTGCCAAATAAGCACACTGGTGCAACTTGCTAAGCTAATGCTTGCTAGTTAGCATAACAAGCTAACACACTGAATTAATAGTAGATCAGCTCGGTGGAGTCAAACACTTGTCTCACTCTGTTTTTCCTGGAGAGAAATGAGAACAGCACTTTATCTGAGGAGCTTCTGCTGCTGTTTCTTGCAATATGAGTGTTTTTATCTGATTTTTCCTTCAGAAAGAGACAAATGAAATTACGCATTCGATCCACAGGTCAGAAAAAAAGTTCTGGGAACAGAATCATTTATTCAGCAAAAGTGCTAAAACCTTCTAAAACACTGGATATGAGGTGAAAAAGAGCAATAAATATAACCCTGTTTAAATATATTAATACTGTAGCTTGAAGGATGAATAATTTTAATGCACACTGAACTGAATGTATTTGTTAACTTAAGGAAAAAAGGGAATTGTGGCATATTTTTATACTGTAATGCATCTAATGGATTCAAGAATAACATATTTTAAATTGATATTAAACTTGTCTTTTAATTTCAGAAATATTTCATTTGAATATTTAAAATCTTGAAATTATAATGTGAAAAAAAATAAATTTTTGGTCACACCACCCAGCATTTATATATATTTTGAAATTGTTAAAATCAAATTTTAAGAATACTTCTTTATAATATAAAAAATATATATATATTTTAAAAAATCCTTACTTTTAAAGCTTTCAAACAAGTGGGATCTGATGACCGAGTACAGCACTGTTATTTAGTGGGCATGGTTTTTATGGGTATTAAAGGGTATTGTGGTATATAGTCCAATCTGGCCACCTTTGAAAAGAGCATGAACACCCATGATCTAAAATCTAAACTTGTTTGGTACGGCGAGACTCAACAGTTCTCCTTTGTCTTTATTCTCCATGTGGTTTCCACTCCTGGTTGAGCTATAGAGAGCTGTGGTTCTACAGTAGGTATTATTAGCAGGTAAACTGTGAACTATAAATGTGGTCTTAACTGTTAACCCGCAAGCAGCTTTGTCAGCCACCAAAATATACATTGTTATATAAGGAAAGTGACTGAATGCCAAGTTGGACTATAGTGGATTGTCAACATTGTAAGGTTGCAAAATGTTGTAAAGAAAAACTTGCACGCTGCTTTTGGATAACTTTATGCCACTACTGGTGCAAAAATTTAAGCAGTTCAGTTTGGTGGTTTGATGGCTTGTGATCATCCATCTAAATTCTTGATTATATTCCAGAGGTTTTCAATTTGGTAAAATCAAAGAAACACAGTTTTTTTTTTTAGTGGGCTCAAATGTTTTTCCAGAGTGGTATATACGTAAGTAGTCTTATATGATTTAGATTTTTTCGTTTTTACATAACTAAAGTAAAAGTAATATTATATAGTTCCATACAAGGAACATTAATACTGAACCTTTATTTTAGTGTAAAAGTGTAAAAAGTGAAAATCACTGAAGCGTAAGAGCTCTTTACAGGTTTCTAACTGCAATTGCCTGTGACTGCTTCTGTATGTAAAGACGTACAATATTGATTATCACGTTTTGAAAAACATTTATAAAACAGAAAAACGATTAATCAGATTAGTTTAGTTATCCTCCCAGCACTACAACAGCGTATTCAGGAGTAAGATCTACAGAACTGTGTTCTGTTTACCTTAAAAGTAAAGTGTGCCGACAGATGTGTGGCAGATGTAGGTGGAAGTGTAGGTGAAGGTGTGGATAGCAGGTTTTTTAAGGGAAATAGTGTGGGCTGAAGGTGTGACTTGGCTGGTGAGTGGGCAGTTCTGTGACCATGGCAGATTCCACATCTGCATAACACTTGTTTAGCTTAGCTTATTTCCTGCAGAACCCTCAGAGGCTTTAACCCTTTAAGCTCTAGGACCAGTTTAACAGACTAAAGCCTTATTTTAAATTTGGATTGATTCGATTTACCCCACATTTGCTGTACAATACCTGGTACAAGTACTAGTTTGAAATTGTTATAAAACTAGCAGCTATATGTTCATAACAGATATGTAGGCTATATATAAGTGGTGTCAATCGGTTAAAAAATGTAACCCGATTAATCGGCGACAATATTCTTTTATTAAATGTGATTAATTGTTCTTAAGACGAAAGTTTTTATTGTGGATATTTAAAGTTAAATAAAATAATGAATATAATAAATGTAAAATGCAGTTATATCTGTGTTGGTGATGCCAGTGTCAAACGCTGGAATAAAGAATGCATGCATCATAAATTGGATACAGATTTATTTATTTTTTTTATTATTATTTATTGTAAACTTCTTAGCTTAGTTGTAAGGTTTTCTGATTTTTTTTTAAATGACATTTTCTCCCCAATTTACACGGCCAGTTACCCAACTCACTTATCAAGATGCCTCTTCTGATACATGTGAATTCAGACTTCGCCTCTTTTTTAACTGCTGCTGATGCAGCATTGCCGAGTAGCATCACACTGCGTTTGGAGGAAAGCGCAGCGACTTGATTCTGATACAGATGCCTCTCACAGATGCCTTGTGCTGATCAACATAACCCTTTGGAGTGATAAGGGGGGAAAAAGCGCCTACTACTACTACTGTACCCACCCAAAGAGAGCAAGACCAACTGTGCTCTCTCAGGGCTCTGGCAGCTGATGGCAAGCTACATGAACAGGATTCGAACCGCCGATGGATTTCTGAATTTTAAGCATGCGGACGAGACTAACATCACCAAGAAACCCCAGTAATAACCACATTTACCATCTCCCACCTCCCCATACAAACATGATCCCATCAGAGTAGGGTTTAAGATTAAAGTTAATTTTACACTACATATGTAGAACTCTGCAGTAATGCTGCAGCATTATTGGCACTGCAGTTGAGTGTGAGTCTAGGCTCAGTCCAGCTCTTAAAATCCAGGCTTCAAAGAATCCAGTCTCTGGTTCTGTGAGCATTAATTATATACACACAGATTGGATGGGAGAAAAGATCACCCCGATGCTTCGTTAACAGACAGTGGTGTTTAGGAAAGGCTGTAAATGAGGGTGTGCTTATACCTGTAGTTTGGTTCCCTTGGGCCAGATGGAAGAAGGTCATGAGGGTGCTCCAAAAAGTTTCCTAATGTGATGCTATAGGTGAACCATTGTTGGTTCAATAAAGAACCATATTGGTAAAAATGGAAAAAATCTGATCTATCAACTTCTGAACACATTTTAAAGGTTCTTAAGTGCAATATATATTTTAAAACCATCAAATATTGCGAATTGTGGTTGTGAAAGTGGCTAAAATAAAAAAAAAATCTTACAGCTTGGACAATATTCCTTTTTAAGCATCTTGAATATCATTCATGCAAACTTCAGAATTTATATTCAATTAAATGATGTACAGTCTAACTGAATAAAAATCACTGTGCTATGTATGAGAGAGTATTTAATTAGCAGTTTTTATTAAAAACTATTATTATTATTATTATTATTATTATTATTTCAAAGTGTTGAAGCATTGCAATAAACAGCTTTTTACTGTAAAAATCGTGATATAATCGTTTGCACAAAAGGTGCATTTCGTGGCCAAATCTGTGTTCTGACCAAATCTATTATTTACGGCAATTCACACTTTTTTAATTTTATTTTACGTGACCCATATCTGACATCTCCCATCTGAACGGTTTGCTCTGTGAAAGTGGCACACATGTGCTAAAGAGCTATGCTTCACATTAAGTTTCACTTTAATCCCATCCAGAATCAGTTCAGTCTGCACCTAGAATTTTTTTACAGAGAATTCTCTCAAGCCTTGCTTAACAAGACACTTTATTTGGCCACGGACAATTTTTTTAGATTTTTAATATATATATATATATTTTACCTTTTGAAGATGAAGCCATGATCACAAATATGCACTAGTCCAGAACATAGAATCTTCTTCCTGTATTTACTTTCTTGCCCCAGACTGGTCTGACCAATCAGCAGAGAGAATGTTATATAGAATGTAATATAGTAGGTTGTGATGCAAATGGGGTTTTTATTTTTATGTTACTAAATAGGACCAGATTAAATCAATTTTAATGGTGAAAACACTCTAAAAGTGTACTAATATGTCTCTTATTCACAGTGAATAAGAAGACGTCAATATATGTCGTATTTGTAAAGAGAAAGATTGGAAATATTGTGTTTTGTACATTTAGCACCAAAAACTTCCAGTAATATCTGAAAATGTCCAACACACTGTATATATAATACTTTGCTATACTTAAAAGTTTTAATTATATCTTGGTTTACTGTCTGAAATTATTGTTAGTCTTGAGTTTGACCCATTTATACCTCTCAGACTTCGGTAATCAAATTCTAAAAAGAGCCAGAGTGGCTAATGTGGATGCCTCTTACTGTTCCTGAGTGATGGTGCAGTGTGAGCTGAGGGTGCTCCCAGAACTGGCAGGGTGTATTTTAGCCCCTCTGTAGTGTGTGTGTGTTTGCATGTGTGTGTGTGCCAGACTGTAAGCAGTATTTTTATAAATGACTACGCTGAGCTCATAAGCAGCATGCAGGCTGTTGTCTGCACCAATCAGACGTATGCGTCTGTGTGTGTGTCTTTTTAGAGGTTGTTGTAAACCCTGTTGTTCATTTCTCAGGTAAACCACCTGCTTAATATTATGTAGGTCCACAGCACCTCTGAAGGTGGTCTGTTGTATCTGGTACAAAGACGTTAGCAGCAGGTCCAAGTTCTGGAAGTTGTGAGGTGGGCAGAGCCTCCAGTAGCATCACTAAACCTGGGATGCCAGTGACCTTGTGAAGAGAAGTGCTATTCTAAACATACATGTACCTCAGCTGTGCTGTTCTAGTCGGAAATTACCTTACTCTAACCATAAATTTACTTTAGCACTGCTTGTTTTAATCATAAACTTACTTCAGACGTGGTATTCTAACCATGCATTTACCTCAGAAGTGCTATTCTAATCATACATGTACTTCAGGCCTGCTATTCTAGTAACACATTTACCTCAGAAGTAACACTCAGTTAGCTTACTGGTCAATTGCAGATGGCACAGCTGGATGGATTTAGGGCATGTCAGTGCGTCTTTAGTGTTGTATGCATGCACAAAATATGATTTATGCAGCTCGAAACGTGCAAAATGCATGTACTAATTCTCTTAATTAATCATGGGTGTGTTTTGGGCGTAACGTGGAATAAAGCAATCAGTGTGTCAGTTGTCATTACCTTTAAGAGCCAGGTGAGCTCTGACTTTGGCGCGTTCATATCTTAACAGCGCTGTGCTTTCGCGTGTTTTAGCAGAGGATACTGATCTGCATGTTCATGCTCTAGCAGCTCATTTAAGGAAACAGCAATGTTATTTTATTCTTTATTCTGTTTATTGTTGAGTTAAAAGACAAGTTTGTGCTCTGCAGAGCATGGCGCACCTATAGGAATGGACTCTGGTGATTGACTTTTGTCAGGGTTTTAAGCAGTCAGTGGAGCACCTGTGTTTTCCGCCGACAAAATAGCAACACGCCAGAATTTTCAGTGTAAATTTATTACTAAACTTCAACGCTATTTTACCAGTGCCAGTGCAAGGTGTGAAAATAGACTGTTGACTGGGTGTAAGATAGCAAAGAGCATCGCGACACGTCTTGCACAGGGTGCACATCAATGATTAAGCATTAATAAACTCACCCTTTCGTTATTATTATTGGATCAAGAAGATCAAGAAGTATGGAATTGAGACACCACCGTATCGTATTGTATTGTGTATCAGGGCATCGTTACAGCCCCATTAGTCAAGGTCACTGAAGCTCTTCAGCGTTCACGTCTCATTAAAGGCCTGCAGTCATTCACAGTTAAATACTTCATTAACACTGAGGTGTCTGATAACCTACTAACCAGCAGGCTGTTAACCTGCCGCATAAACACACACACACACACACAGCGCGAGAGCGGCGGGGAGAGAGTGCAAGAGAGAGAGAGAGGGCTGGCTGGAGCTGTATGAACTTTCTACCCTCTCACATGCGGCTGGTGAACATCATTATGTAACAGGGTAAAGAGGGGACGCCGACACAAACACACACTCACACTCACACACATTCACACACACCAGGGAGCACAGTCCACTGAGCAGAGATTAAAAAAACACAGCAACTGAACAGCAACCATCAACACACAAGCACATATCCTGCATTCATACATACACACACACACAGGGCAGATATCCATACAGAACACAGCAGGAGGTGATTAAAATAAATAAAGCTGGGGATTCCCTTAATCAGAAGCACTTAGGTGCGCTCATGTACCAAACACACCATATACTCTATTATTATTGTGACTATTATCATTATTTTATTATTATATTTAAATTATTTTTTAATCTAATTTTATCTTTATTTTTTTATTTATTTAATTTTATTTCAAATGTTTCCCCATTTTATTCCCAATTTTGCACAGCCAGTTACCCAACCCACTCATTAGGACTCCCCTTATCACTAGTGAGGACTAACACATGCTTCCTCCGATACATGTGAAGTCAGCCACCGCTTCTTTTCGGCTCGGTTCCGATATTCCGATACTTCAGCTCACAGACCCCCTGTGCTGCGGACATCACCCTTTAGTGATGTGGGGAGAGAGCGCCATCTACCCACCCGGAGGGAGTGAGGCCAATTTTGGTCCCTCTGAGTGCCGGCAGCTTGATGGCAAAGCTGCATGAGCGGGGTCCGAACCTGCAACCTCCCACTCAGATATTTTCCAAGCCATTACGTGGCGGGCCACAAAAAAAAGAATGTTTTGTAAAATTAAGTGTAATGGGATGAAGTGCTACAGACTTGTAGCTCTCCAGCCCAGAGGGTTGTTGAACCCAACTGCAGAACAGTTGATCTCAAAGCAGGTAAACCCAAGAAGAAATGAAAAAAATAAATAAATAAACACACCGCTCTTCACGTGGGATCAAACCCGTATTGTTAGGGTCATGGTCCAATACACTACAACTGGCCTGAAAAACCACTGAAAAAACGACCTTATAAGGACATAAGGAGCCCAAGAACGGGTGGAAACTTACGTCATGCCGAGTGCGACAGAGAGAAAGGGGAGGGATGTAAACAAAAGCTCGTCAGAGAAGCATTTAATTTAATTATCGTTCATTATAGTTCAACCCCTGTTTTATTCCTTCGTCAGTGCTCACCAGATGCCACCAACAGGATGCTGCACAGAGGACACTGTTTTAATAATGGCAAATTCTGAGTTCTCATTAACAGCACACTCCAGAGCAGTGCCTAAAGCCAGGCTTACACTACTCTAAACATCACTTCTTTAAAGAGAGTTCAGCTTTGAGTTAGTGCAGCTCCTATTATCTAAAGCTGCTTGCCCCCCAGCCTTCAGCTTCACGGTTAAGTTTTGCACACTTTAATAGCTCACAGTCATTCACAGACTGCACCACCTTAACCTCTGGGTCCTCTATCTCACTGTCATTTTGAATTCATTCCTATTAATATCCTTGCGTTTGTGTAGCACAGAGATATTTGTCTGTAAGCAGAATACAACATGTTTTTTTCAGGCTTTCATTTATTTTATTTAATTTTCTGTTGTTTTTTTCACCAGTAAATTAATTAAATTGACAAAATAAATTTTGTCCTGGTTAGGACCGGGTATCGAAATTTGATATCAGAAAGGTACAGACCGAAATGTCTCTGTACTACCGAGTACTGAAAAGTCTAAAAAAAAAAAAAAAAAAAAAAAAAAAAAAATTGGTGGCCATTTTTTTGATACTTTGAATTAAACACATCAAACGCAGAGAGTGTGCACAGCAAGGCGCCATGACACACACAAACTTGCTCTGTCTCTCGCTCACTCATGCTGTCTCTTGCTCACTTGCGCTGTCTCACCCTTTCTTGCTTACTCGTGCTGTCTCTCACACTCACTCGTGCTGTCTTTCACTCTCGCTTTCTCGTGCTGTCTCGCTCACTCACTCTGTTTCTTCTTCTCTCACTCACTCGCGCAGTCTCCCAGTCTCTATCTCTCTCTTGCACTCTACCCTGAGATTTTATAATAAACTTAATCTGTATCCGGATGGGATTTGTTTCTCAGGGGGGCGTCTGTGAAAAATATTTCACACTTCTACTTAGTGATAAAACTCCTGCATCCAGACAGTAAGTGAAAAAACAGGTGGACCAGTGAGTTTTTTTTTTGTGGGGGGGGGGGCTTTCTCGGTCACATGACATCATGTTCAGTAGCTCCTCCATTTCCACTCGCTGTTGTGTTTTTGTGAATCTCTATGGAAACATGTGCCCAATATGTAATAACTGTGCGTAGCAGTGAACAAATAGATATTTTATTACACTAAAATTAGTAGTGAAAAACTGTAGATAATTCAGCCTGTAGTTTTCTCAGAGGACGTCTGAACCACAAACTTAAATGTATTTTATTGAGATTTTAAATGATTTATCAACACAAAGTAGCGCATGATTGTGGAATGGAATGATGATTACACATGAAATGATACAGGGTTTTTTTTTTTTATTGTAATCCCTTTACTGTGAGAAAAAATCCAGTCCAATCAATTACCCTCAGAAGTCATTTAATTAGTTAATAGGGTCCCTGTGTGTAATTTATTCTCAGTATAAATGATGAATACCTGTTATATACCTGTCCTGTGAGGGCCTCCCATCCGAACTAACGGAACAAGGACAGAGCAAGGATAGCACTGGTCAGAGAAGCAGCCAGGAGGTCACAAGTGGGACCATGGTCACTCTGGAGGAGCTGCAGAAATCCACAGCAACATTATCATTATATATAACATGATAGCAGTACCATTAAAAGTTAATATAAAGTCTCTTATGATCCTGAGATCATGTTTCAGGCCTGTCTTGACTGATCGGGTGTGTTTGTATTTTGGGTACGGTGGGTGGGCCTGGAGAATGTGTATGAATGTGGAATTTCCCTGTTATGGTGGGCTCACAGCTGGGGGAGTTTTAATTTGTGAATTTGACTAAGAGGTGCAGCATTTTTTTGTGTGTGTGTGCTTGTGTGCGTGTGTGTGCGCGCACGAGAGAGATAGAGGCAGAGATAGAAAGAGGTGTATAACTAACTATAGCAGCACTGATTGTAAGAGCTGCTGACATCAGTGTTGATGTGGTCTGTTTTGATTCTGTACGTCCGAGCGGCTGATGCAGGTTGCCATGGTGTGGCTGCTGTTGCTGTGTGCGAGTGTGTGTGTGTGAGTGTGTGTGAGAGTGTGTGTGTGTGAGTTAGTGAGTGTGGTTACATCATCAGTGTCTTGCGTAATGCAGTAGGCTTTATTTGCTCCAGCTGAGGAGGGTAATCTCTCCCTGGAGGAGAGAAAGAGAGAGAGAGAGAGAGAGAGAGAGAGAGAGAGACTAAGGTAACTGACATGAAGATGGACAAAATGTATGAAGGAGAGAAAAACTCAGCCAAGCATTAACTCAAGCCTCAATCATTTCTGCCATTAATTAGAGTGTGTGTCTATGTGTCTGTGTGTGTGTGTGTGTAGCTGAGAAAGTGAGTGTGTAGAAGCATTTGTGCACACTGATCTAGGCTTGTCACGATAACTATTTTTTGGACAGTATATTGTCCCAGAAATGTAAAGAGCATTTTAGGCCACTAATATAATAATGATGTAATAGGATTAGAATGCAGTTACATCATTTTAAAGAGCAATCGGCTGTTATTATTATTTTTTTTTTTGATAGATAGTAAGGCTGCACGATATTGGAAAAATGTTACATTGCAAATGTTTTTTTTTTTGACGATATATATCACAATATTAAACAATGCAGTGCCCATGACGTCACCAGACCCGCCCCGCCCCCACCTGTACGCTCACTCATGTCCAGACCAATCAAGAGCTGAGTCAGTGCCGACCATTTAAAACCCGAGGAAAACAGCAAAACAACAGTAATCGGCCGTTTAATCAGGCATTTAAATGGCTTTTTAAAAGGTAAATAAGAGCGTTTTCTGGGATTAAAAGCGTGAATTCAGCTGTAACTGGAAATATCTGCACTGCAAAACTGTGCTGGACTGAGGTGCACAGCTTTTAACACCCAGGTTTACAACCCCCTCTAACTCACGCTTCTCAGGCAGCAGCAGCCTGTCACTCAAACAGACACAGAGACAGCGCTGTGTATCTACTTCTTGTGTCAAAATCAAAACATTGCAACATGACTTGTTTGATTTAATTGCCTTAAAGTGACATCGCACGTCCTGACTATTGTGCATGTGCACATCGCTATGATGATGCAAAAATGATATATCGTTTAGCCCTAATAGGGATGCATCAATACCATTTTTTTCAACAGAGTATGAGAACATGTATTTTATGTAGTGCCATGCAGCTGTTCATTTTTCCTTTTTTTTTGTTTGTTTATTTTGAGAGTCACATTAAATAAACAGTTTTTTTTACTTTTCAAAAGATATTTGAAAGAAATTAAGAAATTGTGCTTGGATAAAAAATAGCGATTAGGTTTACTCTACAGACTTTATGGATGTTAATTTTCTCAGCATCATCGTGTGACATCAGGACCACATCAGCCAATCGGGTGAGACTATCAGGGAAATAAATACCAGAAGTTCAATTTACATTGTTAATTGCAAAGGAACTGATATGCCAAGGAAAACCACCAGTGCTTATGTTTAGGAAAAATGAGTAAGCATAAGAATCTGAGACCCATTGTCAAAAACCAAACTGTTATATGGCTAGATGACTGACTCAGAACATCTTCAAAACATCAGACAGATCTCTCTCTCTTTTTCTTTCTCTCTTTCTCACTCTCTCTCTTTTACACTCCCAGGTTCTGCCCACAGAAAGAGAGAGAGAGAAATAGAATAATAAAAGAGAGAGAGAAGAAGAGAGAGATGAAAGAACCAGAGAGAAATAAAAAGAGAGTGAAAAGGAGAGAAATAGAAAGAGAGAGTGAAATAGCGAGAAATACAAAGAAAGATAAATAAAAAAAAGAGAAATAGAAAGATAAAAAAGACAGTGAAATAGAATAAGTGACAAATAGACAGAAATAGAGAGAGAAAAATGAACAGAAATAGAAAGAGAGGGAAATGGAGAGAAACGGAAAGAGAGAGAAATAGACAAAAATAAAGACAGATACAAAGAGAAACAGAGATGATAAAAAGAAAGAGAAATAGAGATAGAATGATACAGTGAAATAAAGAGAGCAAAAAATAGACAGAAATAGACAGAAACAGAGAGAGAAAAACAGAGATAGAAAGAGAGAGTGAAATGGAGAGAAATAGAAAGAGAGAAAAATAGACAGAAATAAAGACAGATACACAGAGAAACAGATGTAGAAAGAGAGTAAAATAGAGAGAAAGATTGAAATGGAGAGAATTCGCAGGTGGACAGAATGTATAAAGAAAAGAACTCTCACTCATTTCATTGTTTCTTCTTAAACTAAGGGTATTATAGTGTTTATCCTGTTTTTTAATAACTGCTTCTACTGCGCAGGGAAGGGTTTTTACTAGATTTTGAAGGATTGCTGTGAGGATTTGATTGTGTTCAACAACAAGAGCATTTGTGAGGTCATTATGTTGGATGATCAGCACCCCACCTCATCCTTAGCTCCCCAATTTATCCAGAGAACACAGTTCTCCCACCGCTCCACACCTCAGTACTGAAGGGCTTTTCTACCCCTCTTCTCCACACCTGGCTTTAGATGTGGTCTCAGTAGATTCATGTAGTATACTGCTGCTTCCTCCAGAGAGTCCTGTTCTCGTGACAGGACGGTGTGTGTGTGTGTGTGTGTGTGTGTGTGTGTGTGTCAGCAATGGTAGTGCAACTAAAAGTAGCTGAATTCATTCATTAGTAAGGATGACCACAAGCATTTGGTCATATAGTGTGTGTATTAGGATCACTGTTGTAATGCTGGCCCCCTATAGTGCGTGTGTGTGTGTGTGTGTGTGTGTGTGTGTGTGTGTGTGTGTGTGTGTGGTGAGTGTTATGTAATGAAGATCAGCAGGACTTAATCAGCTTTAGCAGACACATTTAACCAGCTCTCTCTCTCTCTTACACACACACACACACATACATATAACACACCAGTATAATGCCTGTCACTGTTTCCTTTACTTACCATCACCAGTGTTAATCAACAGTCTAGGAAGCCAGGTGTGTGTGTGTGTGTGTGTATGGTGACAGGCTGTGTCACTGCATGGGCTCCCAGCTAAGCTCATGTTTACCAGTGGACACACACACACACACACTGAGCTCCAACCTTTGTCTCCCACCACTTTTTCCTATACGCACATAGTGACACACACACAGACACACTGTTCTACCCTGGGCGATGGTGGCTGACATTGCTTATCTTTCTCTATCTGTTTCTCTTTCTATCTTTCTCTGTCTCTCTTTCTCTCTGTCTGTCTCTCTCTCTCTCTCTCTCTCTCTCTCTCTCTCTGTCTGTCTCTCTATTTTCCTCTCTGTCATGCCCATTCTCTCTCTCTCTCTCCTCTCTTTTACTCTCGTTCTGCTCTTATTCACGCTCTCCCTCTTAACTCTTTCTCACACTTTCTCATTTTCTTATATTTCTTTTTTTGTCACTTTTACATTGTTTTGTCTCTCTCTAATCACTCACTTTCACACTGTTTTTCATCACTCTATCTCTCACTTTTTAACATTTGGCATTTTCTCTCCAAGACATCTTGACAACTTGCTCTCCCTTTCACTCTTGTTCTGCTCTTATTCGCACTCTTCTGCTCATCTCTTTCTCACGCTTTCTCATTTTCTCTCATATCTCAT
This sequence comes from Astyanax mexicanus, assembly GCF_023375975.1. Lineage (NCBI taxonomy): Eukaryota > Metazoa > Chordata > Actinopteri > Characiformes > Acestrorhamphidae > Astyanax > Astyanax mexicanus. Next base: position 5,620,463 of record NC_064413.1, read on the forward strand.
ATCTCTTTTTTGTCACCTTTACTCTCTTTTTCTCTCTCTAATCACTCTAGCTCTCACTTTTTAACAGTTTGGCATTCGCTCCTTACAGTCTTACTTCAGTCCGACATGCTCCCCCCTCCTTTTCTCTCTCTCTTTCTCCTTTCTCTTCTCTCTCTCTCGATATCTCTCTCCTTTCTATTCTCTCTCTCCTTTCTATTCTCTCTTTCTCTCTCACCATCTCCTTTCTATTCTGTCTTTTTCTCTCCCTCTCTCTCTCTCTCTCTCTCTCACCATCTCTCTCCTTTCTCTTCTCTCTCTCTCTTTTCTCTCTCTCACCATATCTCTCTTCTTTCTCTTCTCTTTTTCTCTCTTGCTCTCCCTTTCACTCTTAATTCCTCCCTTATTCGTGATCTCCCTCTCATCTCTTTCTCACGCTTTCTCATTTTCTCAGCTTTTTTGTCACTTTTACATTGTTTTCTCTCTCTCTAATCACTCTCTTTCACACTGTTTCTCATCACTCTAGCTCTCACTGTTTAACAGTTTAAGAGAACAATTCAGTTTCCGAATCAGTTTATCTGATTTTGCTATTTACAGTCATATGAAAAAGTTGGGGCACCCCTATTAATCTTAATCATTTTTAGTTCTAAATATTTGGGTGTTTGCAACAGCCATTTCAGTTTGATATATCTAATAACTGATGGACACAGTAATATTTCAGGATTGAAATGAGGTTTATTGTACTAACAGAAAATGTGCAATATGCATTAAACCAAAATTTGACCGGTGCAAAAGTATGGGCACCCTTATCATTTTATTGATTTGAATACTCCTAACTACTTTTTACTGACTTACTGAAGCACAAAATTGGTTTTGTAACCTCATTGAGCTTTGAACTTCATAGCCAGGTGTATCCAATCATGAGAAAAGGTATTTTTTATCAAAACAACTCTCAAATGATCTAAAAACAAAGATTGTTCAACATAGTTGTTCAGGGTAAGGATACAAAAAGTCGTCTCAGAGATTTAACTTTAATAGATGTTGGTGATGGGACGGAGAGGTCAACCAGTTGGGACTCTTACTATTGAGATTTTTTTTTTTTACATGCTCTCTCCATTCGCTCTCACTCCTCTTCTCCTCTGTCTTTTGCTTTCTCATTTTTTATGCTTTCTCATCTCTATTCTCACTCTTTCACATGTGCTCTCTCTCTCTTTTCCTCTCTCTTTGGGATGGTTAACAGATGTAAGCAGTGTTTTTCCCCCTTATCTAAAATTGGACTGGTGAAAGAATGGCAGGAAGAGAGGGAACGGGAGCAAGTGAGGGATAGGGAAAAGGAGAGAGAGAGCGAGGGATTGATGGAGGTGAAGGGAGGGGGGTGGGGAGCAGGCTGATTGAGATAAAGAAGGCGTGTGTATTTTTGGACAGTCACACACGTCACACAGACGCAAGTCAGGCTGCCGTACACAAACAGAGACGGAGGTGACAAAAACATGCAGTGTGTGTGTGTGTGTGTGTGTGTGTTGGAGCCCTAATAATCAAATGACTGCTCAGAAAAGTAGGAAGGAAACTTTTTTTTTTGCACAGGAGTGATAACAGCTTGTGTTTTGTCCCCAAGTGTACTCATGCCTGTGTGTGTGTGTGTGTGTGTGTGTTTGGTGTGTGTGTGCGCCTGTGTGTCATATACCACCTGTAGAGCTCAGAGCTAAAGACTCATCCTTCCAGAGCACACTGTTCCAGAAGTCCTGCTCTTTGTTTCTGAGTTTTAATGGTAAATTTAGAGTCTGAACCAAGCTCCATGTTTCATCTACATTTTGTAGATTTAGTTCCGATTAGTTTCTGTTTCACACTGCAGCCCAGTGAGGGCCTAAGATAACTTTACTAAAGTCTGTCATCACCACCTATGTGGGCGGAGCCTCCTTATACTATACTTGTCACTGATTGGTTTGTAAAATGTTGGTAATTTGGCGAGTTGCTTTTCCAGGTGTTGTGTCTATTTCTGCCTCCATGCAGAAATTCCACTGCCTATGAGTGCAGGTGTGTCCTGCTGCAGAATGATTGTAACAGATTAATCTACAGTTACAGTAGATACAGAATCACCAGTGTAATCTGTTGCACCCATATGGTTGCGCCACACACTGGTTCTTTTTCTTGTCCAAAGTCCAAAGCATCCAAACAAGGGTTTTTACTCTGCAGACGAACCAGACCATGATTCAGTTGATCCCAATTGAGACCACCTCTTTTGGTCAGACAAAATTTAAGCACATTGCATTTTCACACCTCCTATTTTGGTCTGGACCGAGCAAGGCAGGTGTGCAAGCCCTCTATGGTATGGTAGAACAGTTGAATAAGTGTATGTGTGCATGTGGTTGTCAGAGAGAGAGAGAGAGAGAGAGAATGAGTGTGCACTTGTTCTCTCTGTGAATAGTAATCCTATCAGGAATGCACCAGCGTTCTCCACCTAAGGCTTGTGTGCACACGTGTGATTGGTTCTGTTGTACCCGATATGGGCTTAGAACAAACACAGCAGTGATAAACAAGCTTCTTCAAAAAATTCCTAGGGGTGTTTTTTTTTTTTCAATCACTTAAAAAATACACCAGATCAGGTAGAGGCTAGTTGGCATTAATGGAGAAAAATCAAAGCATGTCTAAATCACCTGTAATCTTGATGCTAAAAACATTACTCATCCATAATCCCACAGCTGCCCCAGCTGTCTCTGATCCGTGATGCAACAGCCATGTCAGCAGTGATCTCATAGCCATCCATGATCAGTCTTGCCCATAGCCTTCTATACCATTTGATCAATGTTCAAACAATGGTCCCACAGTTATTTTCGATGCTTGATGCCACACCATCTGGGATGCCACAGCCATCTGTTACCTGTGACGCCACAGACATCCGTTATCCATGTTGCCAAAAGCTTGTATTATTTGTGATACAATAGCTATCCATTGGGGCTGCACGATATATCATTTAAGCATGATGTTGCAATGTTTTGATTCTTGACGCAAGAAGTAGATACACAGCGCTGTCTCTGAGTCTTTGTAAGTGACCGGCTGCTGCTGCCTGAGAAGTGCAAGGGGGAGGGGGAGCGCAAGGGGTAGGGGGCCAGGAGTTAACACGAGGTTACCACAAGGCCTCCATCCACATGGTATCCATCCACATCGAAAGCTGTGCACCTCAGTCCAGCACAGTTTTGTGGCACAGATATTTCCAGTTACAGCTGAATTCACGCTTTTAATCTCAGAAAAACAAACGCTTTTATTTATATTTTAAAAAGTCATTTAAATGCCTGATTAAAGTGCTGATCCCTGTTGTTTTGCTGTTTTGAGAGCTCGGCGCTGACTCAGCTCTTGATCGGTCTGGACGCGAGATGCGCAGGATTGGGGGGCAATATGATTTATATCGTCGAAAAAAGAACATTTGCATTGTAAAATATTTCCAAATTTTCAGCCCTAATATCCATTATCTGTGATGATGCAGCCATTTGTACTTATGATCACGCAGCCATCTTTGATGCCACAGTCATCTTTGGTCCTTAATCTTACAGCCCTCTGTTATCCATGATGCCACATCCATCCATCCATCCATCCATCCATCTGTGATGCCACAGGTATCTTTGATCCTTCTGAGTGCACCTTATAATTTGGTGCAATTTATAATCCAGTGCGCCTTATGTATGAATTTTACCAGTCAGGTATTAAGGAGCAGTAAAGCCAGCATTATACAGGAGTTTCACTTGAGTTTCTCAAGTGGGGGTTATTTACCCCCAGCAGCAAGACCTGCTGAATTAGAAGGGAAACATGGTGACACCCCTGTTCCTTACTAGTGTTGCTTAAAATGCAACTTATAATTCAGTGGGTCGTACGTATGAAAGTAAACCAGAAAATAGACATTCAACAATCGTGCGCCTTATAATGCCATAATTATGATGTCACAGCCATCTTTGATGCCACGGTCACCTTTGGTCCTTAGTCTTATAGCCACCTGTTATCCGTGATGCCACATCCATCCATGATCTCTGATGCCACAGCTGTCTTTGATCCTTGATGACACTTATTCTTGATATCACATCTATTGGTGATGCCATAGCCATTCATTATCCATAATGCCACAGTCTTATGTGATCTTTAATGCCACAGCCACCAGATTGTTGATGCCACATTCACTCCTGATATGATGCCGCAGCCATTTATGATGTCAACATAAGTGGCTGTATTAAAGACCCTCCCTCTCCCACATCGCTCAGTGTATTACTAGCTAGTACAAACATTTGTTACAAAATTTAAACTTTAACTGTAGTGGCATTGTGATTGTAGCAGTTTGAGTAGAAGCTCATGGTAGCCTTCAGCCTCCCAGCACTGGTAGCATCATGTGATTGAGGGAGTTATATCTAATGGGTGTAAATGGGAAAACTGAACACTGGGGTAAAGGGCCTTGTGCAGTAAAACACTAATCATCCTCAGTATCCAACTCTGCGCTGGTAAGTAGCGTTAGCTCATTAGCTGTTCCGCTGAGAAGGCCTCCGTTACTCAGTCAACACAGACCATACCGATTTCCCCTGGCCTTTGAATAATAAAGCATGTTTTCAAGCGTATTCCTCTGTGTGGTGCTAATGAAAATGTTTTTATCTTTGTTGAGATCTGAACCGTCACTGAAAAGTAACTCTGTAAGCTAAGATTAGCGTTTCTAAAGATTTGACGTAATTGGGCTTATATTAATCAGCCTTAACATTAAAACCATTGCTGGATGAAATTTTCATGAATTATTTATCCCAAAAGAGAGAAATTGTAGATAAATGGTTACTGTTTGGATTAAGAAAACATTGATGATCTGCTTTCATGGCTCATGAAACATGGCTCATGTTTTGTGTAGGATCTATTATTAGGCAGCGAGTGAACGGTTAGTTCTTAAAGTTGATGTGTTGAATCATAAGAACCTAAGCATCTGTAACAAGAACCAAACTTTGATCACTAGATTACCAGGTTAGACCATCTCTAAAACATTAGGTAGGTCATCATATTAGGAGCAAGATTGTTCTCTGTTGCACAGGATAAATTAATCAGATTTACCAGCCACAGAAACCACAAGGTACAATGGTAAAATTAAAATTAATAAAAACATTGAATAAGAAGGTGTGTCCAAACTTTTGGCTGGTACATCATATGTATTTTTATATTGTTGTTGATACCCCTTCTATTGAATACATTAACTTTACTTCAGTCCTGAATATATGGATGTATTTGGAGTGCATTATTAGTATTATGACTTTCTTACAAATCTGATAAAATTCCTGTTATTTTTTAAATATCTCAGTTAGGGGTGTGTCATATCATATCGTATGCAATAATACAATTAAAATTTTCATTTTCTTGCAGTAGTCATATCATATTGCCAAGAGAATCGATATCGTGAAAATACCATGAAATATCATGATATGATTTTAGGGCCATATCGACCACCCCCAAATATAATTTGGATATATAGTAATATATATAAATATAATACACATTAGGGGTGTACCATATTGTATCATACACAATAATATCACCAATATATCTGATCAGTATAATTTATTTTACTTTAATCATGGATATATCGAGATATTTGGAGTGCATTATTAGTATCACGACATTCTGGATCATTGACTTCTGTTACAAATCTGATAAAATTCTTGTATTTTTTAATATCTCAGTTAGGGGTGTGCAATATGTATGCAATAATAACATTTTAATTTTCATTTTGTTGCAGTAGTAGTGTATGCTTGGAACAATTTTTATTTAATTCAGTGTTTTGTCATATCGCCAAGAGTATCGTTATTGTGAAAATACCATGAAATATCGTGATTATGTATTATGTTAGGGTCATATCGCCCACCTCTAGCAGCAGGTGTCCCAATACTTTGGTCCATAAAGTGTTTGCTTAGCCACAGAGTGTAGCATCAGTGCAGCAAAGAACTCTCAGATACCTGTTGCTGGCTCACACACTCTTTCACCCAACCCTCCCCACTCCCTCACTCTCTCTCTTTCTCTCTCTCTTTCTCTCTTGTTTTCCTCCTCCTCTCTCGCTCCTACCTGTTCTATTTGAGGCTCGGCTCTCGGGGCTGAAAGGATTAATTGTCGTTTATGTTTTATTTTTTTGTTCTGTTCATTTCTAGGAGTTTATTTTTAGGCCTGAAGTGTCTGGTTGCTAAGAGACGGTGTCCAAGAGAGAGAGAGAGGGAGAGAGAGAGAGAGAGAAAAAGAGAGAGAGAGAGAGAAATGTTTGCGTTGTGAAGGCTGAATTACAAACACGCTCACGCACTGAGTCAGCGTTGGCGCGCACACACACTCGCGCTCAGGCTTGGTGTGTGACTTGTTTTTCTGGATTGTCTTTTGTCACGTTGCCGTGCTCTCGCACTCTGTTGCCTTCGCTGCTCTCGCGCTCTTTCTTTCTGTCTCTTTCTGTGTAAAAAGTTTTTCTGCAGGTCGTGCAACACTGCAGTTTAAAAGTGGAGGAGAAAAAAAAAACGACAAACATTTCAGTGCAGATGCTGAGAGTCAATACGACTCCCACAGACCTTTACATGTGTATTTACACACACACACACACACACACACACAGAGGCATGCACAGGAAGCTTTGTTGTTGTGGTGGTGCAGAAGACTTGCTAACTTCCTGCACCACAGTGGTGACACATTCCAGGAAACACCAAGACACACCGTCACACACACACACACACACACACACACATATTTGTGATATGCATGCAAGCACATGCTTTACTGTAACTCGTGCACTTACTCTATTGAAGACACGAGAGTGTGTTATTTAGGGTGGGTGGGTGTGATCTTCAAATCGCACTAACCTTCACTCACACCACCTGTTAAATATAACTAATAAAAATCTGAGGTGCCGCTTGCCACCAGGCAATGCAGGCAGCTGCTTGGGGCCCCAGACAAGTGCAAGGCAAGGGGCCCCTAAGGCTGGGAAACTTAAAACATCAGCAGTGGTAATGCACAATGCTTACAATGCTCCTATAAATGTGTATATATATATATATATATATATATATATATATATATATATATATATATTAATGTATATTAGTGGTGTCAAAAAAAATCTGTATAATCACAACAATATTCTGTGATTAACTGTGACTAATCACACTTGTTCTTCTTTTTTCTTAAGAAAAAAAAAATATATATATATATATTTTTTTTTCTTTTTTTTTTTCCCCATTTTCTCCCCAATTGTACATGGCCAATTACCCTACCCACTCACTAGTAAAGACCCCTATAACTAGTGATGCCCCAACACACCAGGAGGGTGAAGACTTGCTTCCTCTGCGGCTTGGTTCCGGTACATCAGCTCTAAAAATCGACTTAAGTAGTGAATTCAAATGATTTCAGGCTAAACTGGGTGACCTATAAGCGTCCATCCCCTGTTAGCAACATTAGCCTTGTTGCTCCAGTGCAGAACTGAAGCTGTGAGCACATCTTGGCTGAATAAGTGTGTTTGGGGTGTGGGATGTGTGGTGGGTTGGGGGGAGGCAGGGTGGGTTGCCAGGTGGACAAGTTTTGATATTACACCAGACTGCAGCTATAAAGGACCTATCTCATTACTGTCACTTTAACACCATGGTGTAGTTCAGGAGGGCACGTTATAACATGATAAGATGACTGGCAGACTGAACAAGTGCGCGCACACACACATCACACACACACACTTAGACACACTTTGTGAAGGCGGTCTGTTGGGGTGAAAAGGGCATTTGAAGAGTAAAGAGAGAGAGAGTTTCTCACCTGCCTGACAAAACGAGAGAGAGAGAAAGAGAGAGAGAGAGAGAGGTTTCAGTCCTGAGGGAATTTGAGAGTAAGTGATGCACAGATAGTTGGATGGGTGGATGGATGGATGGAAGGATAATGAGGCTGAGGAGGAGTGTATGAGGTGAAGGTAAATATACTCTGAGCTGTGGGACTGCTTCTGCTCAGTGGAATAATATTTGTCACCTACAAGAGGAGTGTGTGTGTGTGTGTGTGTGTGTATGGTGCATGTGGGGGGGTGGATGTAACTAAAACTGAAAGAGCAGAAAGGCTTAGGAAAAGTCTTGTTGTCTGTAGATACTTGTGTATATAAGTATAATGTGGATATATAGTAATATATACAAATATCGTATCGTATGCAATAATATCGCCAATAGTTTTAAATATCATGAACGATATTATACCCTGAAATATGGTGCCATATCACCCACCCCTAATTATCACATCAGGGTTCTAATTTTTTACTGTTTTTAGCTTAATAAAATTCAGACTGGTCTCATTTCCTATTATATATCTAATAGAGAGATATTATATCTGTCCAGTATCTTTTATTTTACTATAATCCTGGATATTATTGCATTATTATTAGTTTCATGACTTTTTGAATCATTGACTTCTGGGAAAAAAATTGAATAAAAAAATTATATCTCAGTTAGTGGTGTTTAATATCATATAGTATGCAATAATATATATATATTTTATTTTGTTGCAGTAGTGTATTCTTAAAATATTTAAAAAATAATAAAAATAACTCAGTGTTTTGTCGTACAGCAAAGAGTATCGCTATCGCAGGAATACCATAAAATATAATGATATTATTTTAGGACCTTATCGCTCACTACTAATACACATAAAGATTATTTCCACTGGAAAGTGGCAAAAGTCATGGGACCTGATACTAGTTTCTGTCACGTTGCATGTGGTTTGTCAGTGTAAATAGAAGAAGTGTATAAAGTCTCACGTCAGTACATAAAGTGTGTGTGTATTCTGTTCTCTGTAATGCTGTACATATTAGTTGCCTCTCTCTCTCTCTCTCTCTCTCTCTCTCTCCTTACTCTCTCTCCTTTCTCTCTCTCTCCTTTCTCTCTCTCTCTCTCTCTCTCTCTCTCTCTCTCGTCCGTGCCCGGAGGAGTTCCTGGAAAGGGAAGAGTAGGTTTGGTTGGAGAAGAGCAGGAGTGTGAGAAAGTTTTGCAGGTGTGAAAGCAAATCCTTCACCTCCATCTCTCCTCCACCTCCACTCTTCCCTCACTCCTTCTCTTCTCTCTGTCAAACAATAACCCCTGTGTGTGTGTGTGTGTGTGTGTGTATGTGTGTGTGCGCACGCATGGCTATTTTTGGACCCTCAAGGCCATCTCGCTTCTCTCTCTCTCCCTCTCTCTCTCTGTATTCTGTGCTCTCTCTCTCTCGTGCACTCGCTGACTTCCCGCATTCTCAGAGGTTAAAAGGACGTTCTGTGATTTTCCGGTGTTCTTATCTTGCCCACAAGCGCTGATGATACAGACTGAGTATTGATATTCTGATTATATGGTTTTATGATATGATTGTGATCCATCTCATAACACAGCACTGAAAACATGAAACATGGTGGAAGACTGCCCTGTGTTATTTTGCTCAAAATAATAAATATGTATGTTTTGTCAAATTCTCTAAATAATCAGAACACTGTCACTGAATTAACAAGCTGTGGAATCTTCTCTCAGGCAAAAAACTTACATCTCTGAAGCTTTTTTGAAACATTTATGAAAGTCCATTCATTGTTAAAATTCACAACTAGATTATTGTTGAGTCATTCTGAAGCATTTGCATTGATTGGTCCAATTAATCAGAAATTTATTTTAGGCCTGTCACAATAATTGCAATATCGATTTATCGTACAATAAATGAACCTGACTGCAATCATTTTTGATAATCGTGATATTGTCTATTGTGTTTATTTGTATGTTTGTTCACAATATTTTAGCCAGTTATGCGTCAATAACTGACTCCATACACACAGTGTGAACTAAGGTAGGTGAAGAAATTAGTATATAATTCCCTAACTTATTGTAATAAATGATTAATTACATTTCCGCTGTCTTTAAAAAGTGTATAATTGCTTTTTTATGCTATGCTGTTATCATTATGTCAGTGGCATTAAAATTACAAAAAATATTGTGTATCGCAATCATTTCTAGGACAATAAATCGTCCACAAAAAATTCGTGTTTGGTCCATTTTGAGCATTTGGTATTTTTGAAGCATTCCTATTGAACCATTTATCATGAAAGTTCAATTAATACCTTTAATATATGAATTAATATATACTGGGTGTTGTAAAAGCTAGCTAATCCATATCTCTCAAACTGCTACTAATAAATATACCACCACCGGAGCACAACACGCTTGGAGGAGAACACTAATTCTAATTAACTAATTCTGTTAACAAATAGCTAACAAGCACTGTGCTAACCACATTGGCCATCATGGCCCATGTTAGGGGGTGCTGAGAATAGGGGGAGGGGCCATCATACTAGGTAAATGCTAGTGCATTAGTGCATTAACTCAATATTGCAATGTGATCCAAACGATAGAAAAGTCCTGTGGTGACATTACTTCAAGGACATCAACTCGGAAGACTTTTCCTTATCCCATCTCTCTCTCTCTCCTTTCCTCTCCCTCTGGCTGATGAATGTTTAATGTGATTGGTCGGTGGTCACTGAGAGGCTTTGATTCTCCTCCTCTCCTCTTTCCCTTTTATCCCCCTCTCACCATCAACCCATGACCTTCCACACCACTGTCACAGCCTGTGTAGTAGGAGAGGTGTGTGTGTGTGTGTGTGTGTGTGTGTGTGTGTGTGTGATGATTGTTGAGGAAAGTGGTCAGTAGCTCACAGTTTGCACTCTTCATATACATAAAAAATAATGTTTTGTAATTAGTGAATCCATACACTTTCTCTTGGTGACCAGAGTGCGCATACTAATCAAATCAAATCAAATTATATATATATGTATACATATATATATATATATATATATATATATATATATATATATATATATATATATATATATATATATATATATATATACATATATATATACAAATAATTAACTGCAAGTAATTAAATCTTCAGTTGTTAAATAAGAAGTGGGTGGAATAAAGGTGTCATTTTAGGGAAAGGGTGGAGCTAAATTAAAGCGGGTGGGGAAAAGGTGTAATGTTTGTGCTTCAGGCATGGGTGTCATTTTGTAGAGTTGGTGGAGTTTAAATGGAAGTGGGTGGAGTGAGATGTAATTTAATAGAGTGGGTGGACTTTTAAAGGAAGTGGGTGGGGTAAAGGTGTTATTTTATGGAATGTTTAAAATGAAATGGGTGGAACAAAGGTGTAATATTAGTGCATCAGGTATGAGTATCATTTTATGGAGTGGGTGGAGTTTAAATGGAAGTTAGTGAAGTAAGATGTAATTTTATGGGGAGGGTGGGCTTTTATAGGAAGTAGGTGGAGCATTTTATAGAACGGGGGAAGTTTAAAATGAAGTGGGTGGGGCAAAGGCTTAATATTAGGTGTAATATTAATGCGTTGTGTAATTGGTGTGTGGAATTTAAATGGAAGTGGGTGGAGTAAGATGGTTGTTTTGTGATGTGGGTGGAGTTTAAAGGACCGTGAGTAGGGTAAAGGTGTTATATGAGGTGAAGGTGTAATGTGATGTGGTGGGTTGAGTAACGGTGTCACTCAATTAAGTGGGTGGAGTTAAATATAGAGTGGGCAGGTTACAGGTGTTACTCAATGTACCTCTGGCTGTGACATGTCGCCCTATGATATATTTGCTCTGTATCTCTTTTTCACTCGCTCTCTCTCTCACTCTTTTTTTCTCTGTCCTTTCTGCCTAAATTACTGTTTTTAATTTTGAACATTATTGTTAAGATGTCCTTTGATGTATTAATATTTGACACCGGTTCCCAAGTGTAGAGAGAGAGAGAGAGAGGGCGAGCGAAGAGTACTTCTCCACTTTCTAAAGCAGGACAGTCTCTCCTCTGTGCCGCCCGACAACAAACTCCTCACTGTCATCAGATTCATTTCTGCAGATCAAACCCCCTTCCCTCATTCCATCTCTCTCTCTCTTCCTCCCTCCCTCTCTCTCTCTTCCTCTCTCTCTCTCTCTCTCTCTCTGAATGGCTCTTCCTCGGCAGAACAAAGCAGTAGTATACTTGGCTGCTCTGGATTCTTCAGATACCTCCTGTGTAAGAAGTTCAGCTGCGGACAGCCGACACACTGAGATTTACATGAGAGAGAGAGAGAGAGGAGGGAGAGGGAGAGAGAGAGGAGAGAAGAGGGAGAGAAAGAGAGAGAGAGAGAAAGAGAGAGAGCAGCAATTTGACCTGGATGACAACAGACTACTAGAGGAGCTATGATCTCATCCCTGTCTTTCACTCTTTCACCCCTCCTCCATTGTTTCCCTCTCTCTTTCACTCCCACTCCCCCCTCCGGCCCCTCTCCTCCAGCAGTGTGGTTTTACCCCCCCACCACCATCAGCACTCACACTTCTAGATCCACTCCTCACTCCTCTTTCTTTACTTTCAGTGTAATTAGAGAAGTGCTACAACTCATCTCTGACTTTTACCAGGTTATTATGAAATGATACGCTTTAAAAAAGCTATTTATGATAAACATCTGATTCATGTTATGTCAAAAAGTTGCCTTTCACTTAAATGTTATCTGTATTTATTCTAATATTAGTGGTTTTCTGAATTAATAAACACTTACTGCTCAGATAAGGAGATTCATTTTATATATATATATATATATAAATTGTGTCCAGTACTGTAAAAATGTTCTGTTCTAAACCCATAACTGTAGAAATACATGGACAGCACAATGTCTGAATGTGGTGAATGGAGTAAATGGCACTGAGCTTTGGTACTAGTAAATTTGGCGGAAATGTAAATCTTTAACAATAAAATGCATGAACTGCACTTTTATTGTTAAAACATTACTTGTACTGGACAGGGCATCTTGCGATGCGATAGATCACAATATGTTGCCCATAGTAGCGATAACATATATTCAGTATATTAGAGACAATTTGCTCTGATACTTTACGGCATCTGTGTCACTGAAGAGGATAAAATTGATCAATTATTTGATTAGCACCATCATGCGGAGTAATGAAGCATTAGCATGAATCGCCAACAAAAATTACACAATATATCGTGATGATAATATTTTGGCCCGACCCCTAGTATCCAGTGGAAAAAGTCACCCTTCTTCTGCTTCTTCAATGTAGTTTACCAAATTTATTTTTGGAATGTAGGGTCTACCAAATGAATAGTCAGATCTGGCTCTGCCTTTGTTCTCTAATGGGGAGATTCTGGTTCCAAAGTTGACAATATGGCAGACATTTTTGGCTTTCTTTCTACAGAACGTAGGGAAATGGAGCTACAGCATCCATGCATATGTACAGTCTTTAAGCGTTTGGGGTTGTAGATCATGGTGAGAAGAACTTTACAAAGTCAGGAACTTTGACTGGTTCTGTAGGTTAGATCTGTTGTTTTTTCTTTCTAAAGAGTCTAGAACATTTAGGTTCGACTAATGTCCCAGAGCAGAGATTACTCGCCTTATCCCGTAGATACTCACCAAGGCAAGCAAGATCTTGAATTATTGATGGAGTGTGTGTGTGTGTGTGTGTGTATCCTCCTCTCCTCCTCCTCTGTGGTGAGGATCCAGTGTCTCCCTCTGGGGGGCTGAGAGAAAGAGTGAGACAGAGAGAAAGAGAAAGAGGACGAGAGACAGAGAGAAGGGCTGGAGGTCAAAGAGGTTAAGTAGGGGGGCCGGGGGATGAGGTCATACACACACTCTCACCCATAAGATAACACTTTGGTTGAGGTTTGCAACACTAAACACACACGTTTCATGTTGTTACACAAGACTAGGTAACAGAACATTATTTATAAGAGATGTAGCCTATGTTATATAAACCAATCAGCCATAACATTACAACCACTGACCAGTGAAGGCGGTGCTGTTTAGGCAGGTGGTTTAATTTTAATGGCTATTTTGTTGGTGTTCATTGTATTCTAAAGTGCTTCAAGGAAGGTCTGCCCCTGACCAGAGTCGTGCCCCACATGACTTCATAACTTACAGGACTTAACAGGTGTTTCTTCAGAGGTGTTGATGAAGGTCAGAACTTTTTTGATTGCACAAGGTGGACTTAACAACTCCATAACTCAATATTAGGCAGGTGGTTTTAATGTTATGGCTGATCTGTGAGTGTTTCTGGTATGCAGTAGTCAGCACCTACCAAAAATACAGTCCAAGTCAAAAGTTTGGACACACATTCTCAGTAATATTTGTTGTTTATTTGCATTATTTACTGAATTGTAGATTAATATTAAGGACTTAAAAAAACTATGAAGGAACACATGTAATTAGATAGTAGACAAAAAAGTGTTTGGCTTTCAGGGTTTGGGACGAAAATGAAATGAGCGTGATTCAGAAGTGAAGGAAAAGCAGTTAACAATAGCTTAACATCTCTATCTAAACATAGTTTAAAACAGTTGGACAACCATTTCAGGTTCTACCTCATGAATCCAACTGATTCTGTATCTACTGTAACTGTAGATGAACCCTTATTTATGAACAGAAATAAAAGGAATCTAAGATGAATGAAATATATGTAAAGAGTGTGTGTGTGTGTGTGTGTATGTGTGTCGGGTGGGTCTCCATTTCACCCCATATTAATGTACTGATGCTGCAGGACTCTGTCCAACTAGTAATATGATCAATAACACACTTTATATCCCTGCACGGTTTTGTCCTTCAGTCTCTCTCTCTCTTTCTCTCTTTCTGTGTGTATGTGTGTGTGTGTGTGTGTGTGTGAGAGAAACATGGGCTGAGACATCACGCCTCCAGAAGAGTTTCTATATCATTAGTTCAAACAAGCACCACCGAAGGCCATCAGTCTGTAATGCGGTTCATATATATATATATGTGTGTGTGTGTGTGTGTGTGTGTCACAGGCCTGAAAGTGTATCTGTTATTGCCACAGGGGTGTGTGTGTGTGAGTGTGGGTGTGTGACTCGAATGGCTCCTTTTCATTGTTCCTCGGGGAGTTTGACAGACATTGAATTTGGCTCAGACTTCTTAGTGGAGATCCTTTTCATGTGTGTGTGTTAGTGTGTGTGTGTGTGCGACGTGAAACCAGATCTGTCTGTCAGAATCTCTGGAGCATGGCACATTTGACTTCTTAAAGGGGCAATCAGAAAGCCCTTGGTGTGTGAGTGTGTGTGTGTGGGGGTGTGTGTTGCTCTTGGCAGCACTCAGTCTACTCCAGTGGTTCACACCTTGTTTGTTTATTTTGCAGCGTCAGTTTTGACCTAGCTCTGCAATCATTCAGCTTGATTATATTTAATAGATGGCATCAGTAACATCCCATAATCTAGTTTCATTGTTAAACAACATGAACAAACATGCAGTATGTGATAACACTGTTAGATATCCTGATATTGATGTGGATCATGATGAATAAAGATTTTTTCATAGGATAAGAAGTAGTTTGGAGTGAGCATCCACTGTAGACCTCTAACTCACTCTGCCTCACTTTACATCCCTCTTCCTTGTTTTACGTCCCTCCAACTCACACTGTATCCAGTCTACCTCACTCTACCTACCTCTACTTCACTCTACCTCACTTTCCCTCGCTCCACCTCCCTCTACCTCACTGTGCCCTGCCTTACCTGTGTTGGTAATTTGTTCTTTAATCCAGTGAGCTAGTGATGGAATAGACCATATTCACTGGAGTGATGGCTGGGGGTTAAAGGGAATGTCATACTGCAAAATAAAGCACATTTTGTAGAAGTTTGTACAGCCTTAATGAAGAACTGAAAGTGGTTTAGGGAAGTTGAGCAGAGTGTATATGTGTTTTTAGTGTTTGGGTTCTTATAGTTTGAGGCCAAAGATGCTTACAAAAAGTTCATGTTCTCATAACTAAAGAATTAAAGATTCCTGGCTTCTCTTGTTGGATTGATTAAATGTGGACTAAGTGATCAGATGTAGCTGTTACTACTTTTTTTTTATAACTATTATTCTTGGGGAGGCACAAGAGGTTGTTTAAACTATAATGAAAAAAAATAAATAAATAAAAAGCTTTCCTTAACGAGCTTTTGTTTACATTCCTCCCGTTTCTCTCTCTGTCGCACTCGGTGTGACTTTAGTTTCTGATCGTTTTCGTTTTTCCGCCCGTTCTTGGGCTCCCGATATCCTTATAAGGGTGTTTTTTCCGGCTGTGTCCCAATTCACTAGCCGGGGCAGCGGTAGTGCATTAGACCGTGACCCTGACGACATGGGTTCGATCCCGTGTGAGGAGTAGTTTGTTTATTTTTTTCCTTTTTTCTTGGGTTTACCTGCTTTGAGATCAACTGTTCTGCAATTGTGTTCAACCACCCTCTGGGCTGGAGAGCTACTAGTCTGTAGCACTCTGTCCCATTACACTTTCATTTTCCAAAACAGATTTTTTTTTTGTGGCCCGCTGTGTAATGGCTTGGAAAATATCTGGCTCACAGCCAAACTTAATTGCCGACCCCTGGTCTAAAATAATACCCTTTGTATGCATTAAATGTTTTTTTTTTTTTAAATAAGTATAAATATAACTTCTATACATTCATTGGAGACAAACATTCAGTAAATAGCAAAACAAATACAAAACAGGCTGATTTTAATGTTATATAACTATCAAGATATGGAGTTTTGTATTGCATGAAACTTGTTTTCACTTTTTATTGTGCACGATATGATGTAATAGGATACACCTCTAATTTTGGCAGATCAGACCTAAAACATTTGTGTACCAGTGTGTGTATCTGTGTGTGTGTGTTTGTATACATGAATAATAAGTACCGGTAAGTGGTCAGTCTGTAAAGAAGCTGATCCTGTTTTATCCTGAAGAAGCGTTAGGTCAGCTCAGTCATGCAGTCTTAAATTAGCTCCTGTCTTTACCTGCTCTGACCCTGCTGGAGCTGCTGGGTCTCCTCTTCATCACAGCCTCTGTTTAATTCACTCCCCTCCCCTCCCTCTCACTCACCCACTTGATTCATAGTAATGGATTCGCTCTGTTTGTAGGAGCTCACTGTCTGTTGACTGTTAAATCTACAGGTTATGCATGAGATGGTGCATCAGACTGCTGGAGAGGCTGGATGTTGACCTGATTTGACCTCTGAGGTTGATTACACTGAGCTTATATGATGGTGACACTAGAAATAATGATGATTTAAGAGAGTGATGAAGTGTTTGAGGATGCTGTTGATATTAAGAGCTTTTGAATTGCATTGATTTATAATAATATTTATTAACTAGTAATATTTATTTAGTAATAGTATTAACTTTTTGCTGCTAAGACTGTACCTCTCAATATATGATACACTGACACAACAGAAGTCATGGGATGGCTGTATATAAATTGAAATTGAAGTTTTATTTGAGGGAACAGCCTTTTACCTTTGGAACGAACACCCACACCTGTTATTAGTGAGGTTGAACACTGGCGAGGTGCTCATGGCAAGGTGACTTAAACATTAGAACATCATAGAAGGCTAGTACTGCCACCCACAATGGACAGTACAGCATTAGATGGAAATAATCCATGTAAACCACAGTGTGTGGCAAGAATTCACTACGAGAACGTGAAAACAAAAATCACATCCACATTTAATCCATTTAATGTGCTGACTGAGGGGGCACGGCCAATTGTGCTCTCTCAGGGCTCCGGCAGCTGATAGCAAGCTGCATGACCGGGATTCGAACCAGCAATCCTGAGCATTGTGGCACCGCTTACCCCGCTGGACCATTTGGCGCTCCATTGTAGTATAATCAGACAGTTTTGTAGTCTGTCCGATTTCCCATCTTCAAAAGTAGCTTATGCTAATGCTATAGCATCACATTCACTCATTGTTTTAGTTTAGTCAGGCTATTAGTACACACACCCAGTCAGGGCAGCAGAAATGGGTTAATCTGCTCTCATTAAAACAAAGGAATATCATGCAGTCCACTTTTTCTTGCTGTACTTTAGGACTATATCACATGTTTTGATATCATTGCACTGTTTATTGATTTATATAACAGTATTTCTGCTTTATTCTAGAACTAACCCTGTAGTTGTTGTTTTTTACAGCCAAAATGTTAAATATATTAGTAAAATCTTAATATAGTAGTAGAGGCAACTGTAATACAAGCTTCTGAACCTCTAAGAACTCTCTCATATAAATAGTTTTACCCCAAATGGTTATGAATACACTGCCTGATGTCTGAGACACGTTTTACACCATAGTTTTGAGAAGATTTTGGGTCTGAATGAAACCTGTTCTAAAAATACAATATCATTAAAATATTGAAGAAAAATGTGTAGTGGAAAAAGCTCCCCTAACAATAATAATAATAATAATAATAATAATAATAATAATTCCACACGTATCCAGACATTATTACAAACAGTGAAGTTTGCAGTGCTATGGACACAAGTTTTCTTAATTAACAACAGCTCATCTTTACTGCAAGGAGTTTGACACTGTGTTTGAAGCTTCAGCTGAAAAGGAAAAAAGTTCTGCTTGAAATAAAAGTCTGTGGGTTTTAAAGTAGTGTAAAGACTTTTGCTTTATACAAGATAACATCCGTAATATCCAGTAATATTGCGAGGCTGGATGCAGAAAAAAAATAGCATGTCTGCTTGCTATATAGTCAGGGCTGTTAATAAATCCTTATTATTCCAAAGTAGTCTCTGGTTTTCTTTGCTCAGCTTTGTCTGGAGGCTCTATTACCTCATTTGGATGTTGTTTCTCCAGTTTTATTGCTTTAAATTCTCAAAAGACTTAAAAGCAAGTTCATTTCTATTACTTCTACTGCACAGCTCACAGTAACTGTAACTCAAACATGGCGCTTTGGTGACGTTGCACACAGTAAACACCTGTGACTCGCAACGACTGACTGTCAGCCTTACTTTTCAAAACATTAGTGTGCAGAAGCTCAGTGTTTTAGTGTTTAAGATGATTTTATAACTGATCATTACTACATGATCATAAATGAATTAATAAGGAAAGCACTACAGTGATATTAACGTTCGTTCTCCCTCCTGTTTTCTGTGTTTAGGGTTTGCCTTCCCAGACTGGGCCTACAAGCCCGAGTCGAGCCCGGGGTCCCGGCAGATCCAGCTGTGGCACTTCATCCTGGAGCTGCTGAGGAAAGAGGAGTACCACGACGTCATCGCCTGGCAGGGCGACTACGGCGAGTTCGTGATAAAGGACCCCGATGAGGTGGCCCGACTCTGGGGGGCGCGCAAGTGCAAGCCTCAGATGAACTACGACAAACTCAGCCGAGCTCTCCGGTAAAGAGCCCATCTCTTTTATTTTTTTCATAAATATCAACATTTATCAGAATAGAAATATTTTATATATTTCATAATATAACTGATTTGTAAACACATTTTTAATTTTTGAATAAGATTCAGAACCCATCCAAAAGGTTTACAGAGTTGACAGCTACTGTGGCTCGCAAAAGTATTCATACCCCTTGAACTTTTTCACATTTTGTCACCTTACAACCACAAAGAGACTAACACAAAATCGCACACAAGTGTGAGGTGGAACGAAAATCATAGAAAGATTAAAAGATTTAATTAAATAAAAATCTGAAAAGTGTGACATTCAAAAGTTATACCAATACTTTGTAGAGTCACCATTCACTGCAATTACACCTGCACGTCTTTTTGGATATATCTCTACCAGTTTTGGACATCTGCACATGGATGGAGAGCGTCTGTGAACAGCAAGTTTTCATGTCTTGCCACAGTTGCTCAGTGGGATTTTAGGTCTTTAGGACTTTGACTGAGCCATTCTAACACATGATTTTTTTTTTATCTTAACCATTCCACTGTAGCTCTCTAGTGCTGTATCTTTAGGGTCATTGTCTTGTTGGAAGGTGAATCTCCTTCCCAGTTTCAACCTCCAGCCTCCACCAGGTATATCGTGATATCAATTTTGTCTGTACCGTCCAATCCTAGCTTAATTACAAATGTAAACCTTTACTTCCAAACACAGTATAGTCTGCCCTAGTTACAGCACTGACTCACACAGACTGGCCTGATGTGCCTGATCTTCTCTACCTGCTGATGTGAAGGGGCAGTTCAGGACAGAGTGTTTAGGAGCTAATTAACACACAAACAAGGGCCAATGTTGAAGGTTCAGGAGCAGCCGCTGTACTTTTAGAGACTTCTAGCTCTGATCCTCTTTACTGGCCTGGTCTCGAGCCGCCAGTGCCTTTTTGTGAATGGGTAAGCCAGGCCTGCCCCGACAGCGCTAACTATTTTTATCAGATCCGCTCTCATCCTCATGAAACGCTTACCGCCTGAGCCGGGCTTTCACCTTCACCACTATAAAATCAGCCCGGCTGCTCGGCCCTGATACGCTAATATTGTTACAGCACTGACGCCATGTTTGGTGCCGGCTGACTCATCAGTGTTGGCAGTAAAGCGTCGCCCACAACACGGCACTGTCAATATTTTCATAGCTTTTTATTTAGAAATGTGGAGCTGCTGGATTTTCTTTTTCTATTCCATCCCGTTCACACACACCAAGAAAGACTCGATATCAGAAAAATGTATTAATGATTTTTTTTTATTTTTGCTGTATCGCCCACACTAGTTCAGAGCAAAGCAGTTCAGCATAAAGGGCCCCATTTTAGTGATCTATTGCGCATCGTTCAATTGCGGATCACGCAGCTTGATTTAGGGCGTCAGTGTGTGTCTGGTATCGTCACAACACAAAAAATACACCTTGCGCGGCTCAAAACACGCAAAAGGCATGTACTGATTCTCTTAATTAATTATAGCTGTGTTTTGGGCATAACATGAAATAAACCAATTAGTGTGCCTTTTGCCATTCCCTTTAAGAATCAAGTGAGCTCTGACTTTGGCGCGTTCGTATCTTAACAGTGCAGTGCTTTGTGTGTCTCAGCAGAGGATACTAACCTGTGCATTCACTCTGTAAAGATATGCAAGCAGCTCATTTAAATGAACAGCATGTTTTTTATTCTTTATTCTGTTTATCATTGATGTAAAAGTCAGGTTTGTGCTCTGCAGCGTGTTTGTCTAGTTTTGTGCAGTTTGTGTTTAACAAAAAATATATAAAATCTTATTCATAGAAATACCTGCTGAAAATTGCCTCTCAAAACAGTCAAGATCGTAATTTTTTATTAAATCAAATCAGGTTTATTGTCACATCACATAAGTAGGACTACAAGTTTACAGCCAGGTGAGTGAAGATTTTAGGTACATGATCCCACTTAGTATGCAGAGAAACACATGCATACAACAAATATATACAAACATATATACATAAAATAAAAAACAACATATTAGGGCTGCAACAACTGATCAATTAAACTGATTAAAATATTAAATATTAAAATAATTGGCAAGTAATTTAATAATTGATTAGTTGTCACATTATTACAGTGTACAAGTTAGCATTAGCATTTCCCCCTGAATTTTCAGTTTCACCAAAAATGTGCAGCTTGACCAACAATTTCATATAAGCCGTAGTTTTAGTCAAGAGTTGGTATACAGTGAATAGCACTGTTTGACTAATGTTCTAATCCATATTATAGCAAGAACTTCTCAACTAAGTAAAGGAAAAAATAAAAATTGAAGGTCAGTCAATCTGAAAAAATTCAATGTTCTGATAAAACTGGCTCTCATCAGGACTGACCCAGGAAAGGAAGAGCAAGAGTTTCCTCTGTTGCACAGGATAAGTTCATCAGAGTTACCTCAGAAGTACCCCCTAGTTTAATTTATTTCTGATCTAACTGCTCCTTTAAAGGCCAGCCTCCTCTGTGGTGATGAAAGCTCTGTGGAGGTTTGTAATCAAGTCAAAATACATCCTGTAAGTAAGTCGTCCACCGGGGACCGGCCGAGGCTCGGAACATCAACAAGCGATTTAACGGACACAAACACTGAAAGGACGCTGCTGTAGCTGAGCCATGGCGGATTACAGGGATGTGTGTGTGCAGTGTGTTGGTGAATAACTGTTTTTCCGTCATTAATCCAGAGAGAATAAGCTCTGACCGTGTCTTTAAGGCTATACTACCCAAGTCTGACAAATCCACAGCTAAGTTAAGCTCTCTCTCTTTCTTTCTCTCTATGTTTAGCAGTTTGGGTCTGTTTTAACACATTCTGAGTATAAATGATCCAGTGAGTGTGAGTACACAGTGTCATATGAGGCTGAGAGGAGGCTTAGCTCGGGCCGATGACCTTACGGCTCTCAGATGTTCTTACTCCCTTCACCTCATGCTTTGTGTTAACTGCAGCCTATGGCTCATGAAAACCTTCTTTTTCTTTATTTTAAAAGCATATTTAACCCTTTACACTCTGTATGTAAATCCACACTTCTATAGCTCTGTACTCATAGAACTACAGTACCAGTCAAAAGTTTCTTCTACATTGTAAAGGAATCCAGACTATGAAGGAACATGTTTACCACTTTAAAATTATACAAGTATAAAACATCCTAAAGTATACAAGTAAACGTAATGTAAAGTGAAAAAAATACCAGAATACAATAAGAACAAAAGCTTAGGCTGAACCACAGGGTCCAATACTGCTTTACAGACCCCACCCCCCCAAAACACATTTTTTTAAACACTGTAATGATTATAATGTTATATTAAAATATTAATGTTGATAAATTTGGGTTGCACTAGGCTCCCTAGTATTTCAGCTGCATATATGCCCATTGAAAATAAATGTATTTTAGTAGAATGTAAATATATTAAAGTTAAAGCTTAGTTAGACGTTTGTAAAGCTCGATTTCTCTTGAGTCTCTGTACGGATCATCTTCATACTAGGCTTCATAAGTCTGCTATGTTCTTGCTGGAGTGTGTGTGTAAGACGGGGGGTGGGGGGGGTGGGGGGGTGGAGTTGTGTGATGTGCAGGTGTGATGGATCACAGTATAAACCAATAGGGAGTCGGAATGGTAAATGTTTATACTTCTCTACATCCAATAACAATCAGATTCACTCTATCTGGATGGAGAGATTTATCTGGATAGAGGTTATTTATTTATTTAAAAAAAATAATAAAAAGCCTGAATAATAAAAAAACAGAAAATAGGAGTAACAAAGCTATTTTGTTTTTAAATGTAAGGAGTAGGAAGTTCAGATAACTGTGTCAAAATGTAGGAAGTAGAAATAAAAAGTCGTCTGAAAAATAATTACTCCAGTAAAGTATAGATAATCAACATTTCTTGCTTAAAGCTGATGTCTGTAAATTTTGGGATTTGAGTGAATGAGCTACTGAGCTCTCTGTTTCATCTTCTGAAGTCTCCATTGCTCCACCAGCCGCTCGCGTTCAGTAAAACTGAAACAGATCCTCTTTTAGAGGCTGTACGTATGACATAAGTACGTAAAGATGTGTGACGTGGCCAGAAGAACTTCAGGGAAAAGCGAGCCGACACCCCAGATTTTAGAATGAATATATTATTAGGCTTAGCAGGGATGATCGTTTCAGCACACTGGTACCATTAAACACATTATTTTATCTCTTCTCCACTAAGAAATGCTTCTGCTTTCAGTTTAGAAACAAAATAATATGGACTGCCACTTTAAGTAACGTAACAAAGTACTTTATTATTCTATTACACCTCTGGTCAGCAATGGTTTTAGCTTAAATAAATGCATTTATTACATATATCCACAAACATTTGGCCATATAAAGTATCTCACAGTTGGAGTGTGGTGTGATTTGTGAGGTTGTGAAGGTGCTCTCCAGCTCCTACTTTATGACTTTGACCTACAGCTCTTTCCGGCCCGACGCCCCTCTCTTTCCTGTCTGGCGCGTGTGGAAATTCCCGCACTGTGCGGAATGGAACGGCATTGTCCCTGTGTTGATGTTCCATGGCGGGTCAGGACGCACACTGCTTCCCATGGGCTCTAGGGTGGGGGAGGTGGGCTAGGTTGGGGGAGGGGGATGGATGCCATCGTCCCACTCGCCCCGCTACCATCGTCCCACTGCCGGGACACAATGGAAACCGTGTCCGATGCACAAAGGGTCACTCTTTAGGCTGCCTTTATGTAGTCAAACTTTTGACGTCACTTGTTGAAACATAATTTGACATCCCTACAAAAAAATAAAGCTCAGGACCAGCTTCAGTTGGACACTGGTTTCAGGTGTTCAAATTATTTAAGATAAGAATTTCTATTTGCGACGAGTATCAGACAAGTTTCAGGTAAACTGCAGAAAGTAATTAAAAAGTTTTGTGTAGACAATTAAGCGATGAAAGTGGTGTTCCAGATCGGCCATGAAAATCCAACCCTATAGACAATTTGTTCACACTTGAGGTGAGGTGCTTGAAATGTTGGTTATCTATACTTTACTGGAGTAATTATTTTTCAGACAGCTTTTTAGTTTCACTCCATACATTTTAAAAATAGCCTTGGAACTCCTATTTCATTTCATCTTTAGGCTTCTCATCATTAAATAAAACCCCTATCCAGATAAATCTCTCCATCCAGATAGAGTGAATCTAATTGTGATTGGATGTAGAGAAGTGTAAACATATACCATTCCAACACCCTATTGGTTTATACTGTGATCCATCACACCCACACACTCCAGGAAGAACATAGCAGACGTATGTAGTCTAGTATGAAGATGATCCGTGCAGAGACTCAAGAGAACTCCATCCAGTTTTACAAACTCCTAAGATTTAACTTTTAACTTTAATATATTTATATTGTACTAAACCACATTCAATTTCAATGGGCATATATGCACATTTATCAACATCAACATTTTAATAGAACATTATGGCTTTTAGAAAAATGTGTTTTGGGGAGGGCAGGGGTAGTGTAGTGCACTATACGTCTCTGTGGTTCGGCCTAAGCTTTTGTCTTTAATGGCTTTTTTTTTTTTTTACCTTATATTACTTTTACTTTTATACTTTAAGTAGTTTTAAAAGCAATACGTTTTAAACACATTTACTTAGTAAAAAAGAGTAAAAAGCTTGAATTGAATAGTTACTTGAATTAAACTCTAGTATCTATACTTCACCTACAGAGTAAAGATTGGGAATACTTTTCACAGCTTTGACTCTGAGAAGTTTTAAGCAGGGCTGCGATTGGCGGACTGTTGTTGGAGGTGTTTGGGTTGAAGTGGTCTCCTTCAAGCTCTGCTTCTTGATTGAGTTTGACCAAGTGTGTGTGTGAGTGAGTGTGGGTCAGATCTGGAGCTACAATAATGTTCTTTGTTTGGCGGATGGTGACGACTGCGAGTGTGTGAGTGAGGGAGTCGAGAGAGTGAGAGAGAGTGTGCCTGGGGACAGGCTTGTATACATCTTATTGTGAAGGGCAGAATACGTTCTTTATTAGCTCGGTGGGCGAGAGACATGCACACAGTACACACTCGTGGCACACTCTGACACGTGGAAACACACGCTCACACACACGCACGGCATGATGTTTATCAGCCAGCGGTCAGTAGAGGCTGTGGATGTGTCCAGGCTTATGATCTGCTTACCAAGAACCTTTACTTCAACACACACTCTTACACTTAGTGAAGAAAAAAAGATGATGTTTGGAATTAAACCAACTCCATATTACTGAGTATTGTTTCACCACTATATATTGGCAACACTTCACGAGACCTGCCTGATGTTCTGGAGATGTTCTGACCCAGTCATCTACAACAGTAGTTCTCAAACCTTTTAGACCACGTACCAACAATGACCAAACTAAAAATCTCCAAGTACCACCTACAATCCATTTCACAAGAACACATGTACCACACGCATAAAGCTAAATGTTTAATCCACACATATACAGGAGCATCTAAATATCATAGAAAAGTTTAGTTCAGTAAATCAGTTCAACACCAGCAGATGGCATGTCTCTCCAAACCATCACTGATCATCAGTAAATTTTACATTTCATTTGTAAAATAAGGGAGCAGAGTCTGGAGGAAGAATGGAGAGACACACAGTCCAAACTGCTTGAGGTCTAGTGTGAAGTTTCCACCAATCAGTGATGGTTTAGAGAGACATGTCATCTGCTGGTGTTGATCCACTGTGTTTTATTATTAAGTCTAAAGTCAGTGCAGTTTTTGTTTTTCCCACAAAATTTTACAGCACTTCATGCTTCTTCCCTCTGCTACTGACAACTTCTATGGAGATGCAGATTTCATTTTCCAGCAGGACTTGGTACACTGCCCACAATGCCAAAAGTCTTATATAATAATTTAATTTTCTGAGATGTTGATTTTTGGGCATTGGGTGTCATAATATAAAGATCTGGTATATCTAAAATCTTGAAGTATATAACTTGTAACTAAAAACATTTAATAATGCACGACCATATATCAAATCTCACACCAGCGATTTTGCTGCTTAGTCTGTTATTGGGAAGGGCAGACTCGCTGAGCTTAATATCATCCTTCTCTTGAAGTGTTTTTTTAGATTACATTTGTTGCATTACAAGCTTTTTTTCATGTCAATATTTGTAGAGTAATTTAGCAAAACTGCCGCTCTACTGTTGTTTTCTGAATTTTTTAATGTTATTGTGAATATTCAGTGAAAACACTGTGCATACCACTAGAGCCACATCGTTAATGTTCTCCACGCCCAACCCACAGTGATGTGATTCTGTGTTTGAGATTTTGTGTGTTTGTATGTTTTTTTCTGTGTAATCTGTGTATTTTTAGTATATCTGCTTTATGGATTGCTGATAGATTCGGGGTAGTGTCAGTGTGGTGGGTAATCCCGCTCGCTGCTGCTGGATCTGATTGCTTCCTGGAAAACCTCCTGCATTTCTCAAAGCCCTGCTTTAACTGTAGAGCCCAAATCCATGATGAATGGGGAAAAATAAGGGAAAAGATTTGTGAGTATGAGTGTGTATGTATGAAAGAGTGTATATGTATGAGTGTGTGTCTGTACTACTGTTTAGTAACACTGATTAGCATGGTGTTGGTGGCGTATGAGGTGTTAGTCTATGTTGAGCTGGTACAGTGAGTGGATCAGATAGTGCAGCAGTGCTGCTGGAGTTTTTAATCACTGTGTTCTTAACTCACTGTCCTCCACTCTAAAGTAAAGTCTGAGACAGAAGTTGTCACTGAAGGCTATCAAATCCTTAAATCAATGCTCTAAAATCTAGAAAGCCTTCTATTGACAATAGAGACAGTTACTCCAACAAAAGCAGGATAAACTCTTTCAGAAGCAACAGTGAATAAGCAGGAGTCCTGATACTTTTGTTAATATTGTGTGGGTATAGGAAGTAGAAAGCTTAGCTTTAAAGCTCATTTTCTTCTGTACATCTGTGATTTTGTGTGTGTTAAATGAAAGCAGCAGGTAACTTCCTTTTCCATTCATAGAAAGCCATTCATAAAGTGCAGGACTGTTTGTGTACTTTTGAGGTGGGACAATGTGTGTTTTTATGGGCTAGTATGGGCACAGCACTACCACCCTTAATACACTGTACATCTATAGTATCAGTCAAAAGTTTGGACACTTAGATTCTTTATGAAGTGTTCATCTGGAATGGCATGACTTTCAATTACCTGGAATGGCTTTTAGTAACTTGATTTTCTTGCCCCTCATCTGCCACAGTTGGGCCTTTAACCTTGTCTGTTCCAAGGTTAGCTGACCCTATGCTCTGTCCCCAACTTTCCAAACTCTAATCATAGGGTTGTGGGTTCAGCACCCACATATGTCAGTGTTTGGCTCCCAACCCCATTTAATCCAGGCATTATGTGGCATAGCTGACCCCTGTTCTCTAAACTATGATCACAGGGTTGTAGGTTTAATACCCACATCTGCCACAGTTGGGCTCATAAGCACATCTGCTACAGGCGTTCTGTGGTATATTGGACCCTATGATCTGACCCCTGCTTTCCAAACTATGATCACAGGGTTGTGGGTTTAATACCCACACCTACCACAATTGGGTCCTTTAATCTGTTTTTCAGGGGCCTTTTACCATAAATAAGCTTATGTTCTGACCCCACTTTTCTGAACTCTGATCACAGGCTTGTGGGTTCAACACCCACATATGCCAAAGTTTGACTTATAACCCTATCTGCTTCAGGCGCTCTGTGGCATATCGGACCCTATGATCTGACCCCTGCTTTCCGATTTATGATCACAGGGTTGTGGGTTCGATGCCCACATATGCCAAAGTTTGGCTTATAACCCTATCTGCTTCAGGCGTTCTGTGGCATATCGGACCCTATGATCTGACCCCTGCTTTCCGATTTATGATCACAGGGTTGGGGGTTCGATGACCACATCTACTATAGAGTCACCTTAAAGCTTGAAGTGGTAATTTATTACATTCTAATTTTCTTTATAACGTAGATCTCATAGTTTACTCTAGATGGTGCTTTGACTTTTGCAAACTTTATATTTTCACAAGCTTGTTTTTATGAAGCAGATTCCACGACTGTTTCCATTTTTTTGGTAGTGGAAAAAAGTGTACATATGGAAATGTGTTACAGCACCCAATCTGTGTGGGTCTAACACTCTCTCTCCCCTCACTCACATACACTAACTGCTCCCAGTCTGCTGGCCCACTGATCTGTTTTTGTCTGAACCGAGAGCGAGCCTGTCTTCACGACTCCCTTTAATAACCATAATTCTCTCTCTCTGTGTCTCACACACACTCTCAAAACACACACACACACCAGCAGAATAGACCACACGTCTCTCCCTGTATCCGTCTGTCTCGCCTTAATCTACCACACACCTCAAACAAACACACACACACACACAGACAGGTATGCGATGTCCTATAAGCATTTAAAAAGCATCTCTGTCAGCATCTCCTCTTAAACCTGCCATTCACACAAATGAGTGGCTTGCAGGCGGCAGAGCAGAAGATCAACCATGTATCGTGCCGCTCTCTCTCTCTCTCTCTCTCTCTCTCTTCCTCTTTGTCTGCTGTAAGGATGAGGTGGTGTGTTTGGGGTTATATAAATAGATGGAGCATTATGAAGAAAAGAGATGTTATGTAAAGAGCTGGAGAGGGACAAAGGTTAATATATAGACAGAGAGAGAGGGAGAGAGAGAATAGAATTATATAAAGGGATTAAGAAAGGGGGGAATTTATCAGTGGGTTATGTAAACCAAAAGTAGACTGACCACAGCAGTCCTCAAATGACCCTTAACACACACACCCTTTTCGTAATGTAATATACAGTGTCATGCAAATGTATTCACACCTCTTGAAGTCGAAGTAAAGTACATGATTTACCAGCATTTAAGCTCTGCTCTGGCGTACAGCTCTGGAGGAAAAATGAGACCATTTAAAAATGAGTTTCTTTTAAAAACCTCTAGACTATAATTAAGAGGAAGATGGATGACCACAGCCATTAAACCAAGCTGAAATGCTTGAATTTTTGCACCAGGAGTAAAGGTAAAAAGTTACCCAAAAGCAGTGTGTAAAACTGGTGGAGGAGAACATGATGCTAAGATGCATAAAAACTGATTAAAAAAAACAGGGCTATTTCTTTGTATAATTTGAGGTCTGAAAGCCCGTGGTTTATAGAATAAAACAACAATTTTTATTTTACTCAAACATATACCTATAAATAGCAGGAGAGACTTGTTTAGAAACTTTCCAGAGCTGTATATATTGTTTTTATCCTGTGCATTTTTGTAGTCCGCACATTAATCATAGTAATGTATTGGCTTTTGTGTTTTGATCTGAACGAAATCAGTTGTGTTGCTTCGGTCCCCGTGATTTAATTTTTTTTCCGCAAGAATGCTCTACAGAGCTCAGTGCTGATTCGTCAGCCTGATATTAATACAATAAAAAGAGCTAAAAATCACACAGTCAGTCTGTTTCAGACTCAGTATGAAAGACATGATTAATAGCTATTTTTTTTGTTCTTAAAACTTGACGTGCCTTTTTTTCTGTGTAAAAAGTTTATTTGTGTGTGTTTGTGTAGGTATTACTACAACAAGAGGATCCTGCACAAAACTAAAGGAAAGCGCTTCACCTACAAGTTCAACTTCAACAAGCTGGTCCTCGTCAACTATCCCTTCATAGACATGGGGTCCTCAGGTACGGTCCCACCCACTGCCTGTCTTTAAACTCCTACACAGACCTGACACACGCATCAACACACATACACACACAAACTGCCTACTCACTGTGTTTTACACTCCTACATACGCTGACACACACACACACACACACTAATGTTTTTCTATTTCACGCTTTCTATCCATCTCTATTAAGGGTGTGAAAATGCATTGATGCATCATAGTGCATCAATCTGAAGGTTGGAATAGAATTCAAATAACGTTTAATGGCGTATACGCTCATTTTGGCAATTTTTTAGATCTGTATAAATTATTCATTTATTTACTTGTGTATTTCTGAAATTGTACCATCAAATTACATAATTGTAATCAAATGTGATGCATTAAATAGTTTTAATTGAATGAAAATAGAATGTATTTAGAGCTTTACACTTCAGGGGCAAGATTAAGAAAGGAATTTATCTTAGATGTTAAAATATTTATTGTGGAAACATGATAGGAATCTTATTTTAAAAAGGTAAATCATTTTTTATTTAAAATTGTTTGTAATTTAAGAACAATTCAACTGTTTGTTTTTGTCTGACATCCTCAAACTGGTCTTAGATAGTACATTCTACACTAACTTACAGGCAACTTTATTTCTTAAGTCCATATTATTATATATATATATATATATATATATATATTCCCAGATTCACAGAACTATAAAAAAAAATATATAGTATCATTGAATGTATTTGAATCGTATTAATGCCTGTAGAGGCTTACTTTATCAAAATTAAGATTCTACTTTTTTTCCCTTATAAAATCTTTTATTAATATGTCCTCTGGTCTTAATTTCTTTCTCTAGGTGTTGGCGTTCCTCAGAGTGCTCCTCCGGTGCCCACTGGAGCAGGGACTCATTTCCGTTTCCCTCCATCAACACCGTCGGAGGTGCTCTCACCCAGCAGTGAGGAGCTGCGCAGTCCGAGTGTTTTCGGCACTGTGGGGCGGCGCATGGCCCGCGGCTCCGTCTCTGACTGCAGCGACGGAACCTCCGTCAACTCTGAGATCGAAGAGGGAAACGGCAACGGCCCAGGAGAGGAGCGAGCCTCGGAGAGAGCTGCTGAAAGAGCAGGAGGCTTCCGGGGACCCGTCCACCCTCGGCTGTCACACGAAGCCCTGTTCAGGATGTACGGTGGGGCCGGGGCCCACCGGGGTCATCGTGGACCTGAAGTCGCAGGTCATCGAGTTCATCAGGAGCCTCTATCACCTTTCCCTGCGTCGCCTTTGGCAACACCGGGCGGCTCTGCAGCTCTGCTAGCTCCGCCCCCTCTCTCACCTGCCCTGTCCATGACCCCCGGTGGATCTCACCTGCCCTACAGTCCCTCACCCAGTCTCTCGCCCATGCCGGGCTCCATTTTCTCCTTCAACCCTGAAGACATGCAGCGCTACCTGCAGGCGCACACGCAGAGCGTCTATAACTACCACCTCAGCCCCCGCGCCTTCTTCCACTACCCCAACATCATCGTGCCCCAGCCGCACCGGCCCGACAAGGCTATCACAGGAGCCGAGAGAGGTGTGATCACCGCCCAATTACCGTCCGGCCTGACGGCTCCGCCCCCAAGCCACGCCCACCCAGCAGCTGCCACCCACCCTCTGGCCTCTGCCGACGAGCCCCACCACTCTTCACCCTTCAAGTTTAAGCTGCAACCCCCACCTCTGGGCCGAAAGCAGCGTGAGGCTCAGGGTCGGCAGGGCTCGCTCTCCTCCAGCTCCACCTCAGGCTTTGGCTCCTCGCTCTCATTCGGCAGCGATCTGAGCTCGGCCAGCGGCTCCGGACTCGTCTCCAACTCCTCCTCCAGCGGCTCACTTAACAGTGCAGGCCTGCCTAAAATCAAGGTAAGATCAATTTTAGTTTTTAGGTACAACTCCAAGTCAGAAAAAGCTGGGACAGTGTGGATCATGTATTTCTGTTCAACTTTGTTTGGACACACCTTCTCATTCAATGTAAAAGCCGATAGAACCTCTGAACAGCTTAAGGGCTAGTGCTTAGTAGCTAATGCTGCAGCAGCAGGCAACAGGCCAATAATTCTTACGTTTGAATATCAAAAAAAGCTAGTGCCTAGCACAGTTAGCGGTTAATTCTAATATTACTTCAGCCTCTGTGCTGGAGAACTAAACGGAAACTCCTGTATAACGCTGCACTTCAGGGGCGTGGCTTCACTGCCCCTTACAACCTGACTGGTAGAATTCATACATATGACAAACCGGATTGTAAGGCGCACTGTTGATTTTGGGGAAAATTTAAGAAATTTAAGTGTGCTTTATATAGTAAGAAAAATAATGATACTATAATTTCTGCGCAGGTGGAGCCTATCTCTGATATCGAATCAGAGGAAGAGGTGGAGGTGACTGACATCAGCGATGAAGAAGTGGACGAACGGGATGAGGAGTTTGGAATGTTCTCTGCCCCCAGACGCAATCACCACCACCACCACCACCATCATCAGCACCATCATCATAATCAGCACCATCATCATAATCATCCTCACGGCTTCAAACGGCAGTCCAACGGCACGGCCGCCGCAACCTTGCCCTATGACGACCTGGAGGAGGACGTCTTCAAAGCCCCAGCCCCTCCTCCACTCTTCTTCAGCCCCGCCTCCTCTTCATCGCGTGGTGGCCCTGTGGTGAAGAGTGAGCCGGACACGCCGCCTGCCTCCACAGGACTCGCCCCCATTCACTCCCCCTCTCAGTGCATCCCCCTGAAGCTGAGGTTCAAGCGGCGCTGGGATCAGGAGCAGCACACTGAGGAGGCCGAGGACAAGAAGGTGAGAGGAGAGGTGAGGAACGGAGAGAGGGAGGAGAGAGACGAGAGTGGCGGCGGCGGAGAGGCCGAGAACTCGCCCCCGCACGGCCACCGCAGGGTCAGCGCCGAACTGCACCGAGCTACAGCCCAGCTCTCTCTGGAGAACAAGGACTGCTGATACATAGACACACACAAAAACACACATTTATACACATCTACACAAAGGGGCTCCCTGTTAAGAATGACTGGTGACATACAATTCTCTGCAAAAGTCCTAGACCACTCAAGAAAACGGCTTTAAACGCCATAATCTGGGCAGCAAGTATGTTTTTATTTGCATATATAACATTAGAATCAACGCAAATAAATATGAATAATACATTATGTAAAAAATACAGTAGGACCCCTAACAAAAATGTCTTTTGATATCGCAACCAAATTGCCTTGAAAACAGTTGAACATTTCAAGAACTTTGAAAGTATCCACATGTGCAGTCGCAAGGACCATCAAAAATGTAATGATGAAACTGGCTCTCATCAGGACCAGCTCAGAAAAGTTTACCAGCCACTTAACACATTGTGTTCAACATGATTCCTTATGTGTTCTTCATAGTCTGGAGGGGAAAAAAAAGAAAACACTGAATAAGAAGAAAGAATAAGTCCAAACTTTTGACTGATACTGTAAATTAGTCTTAAATTATCAACAGTAATAAAAGCTAAAAATGTAGAATATTTTCCTTTTAGTTTATAAAGTTATTTCTATTGTTCTGAGCTGGTGAGAGCTTCACAAGGTATCAGGCCTTGACTGGCCACATCCGCCTATCCATTCACACATACACAACCCCCAGTGTATGATGTCAGTGATAATTAGCATTAATTCTAACGTTCAGCACTTACTGCCCAGATAAACAGCTTTATAAAGCAATGTTCCCAGATGGCCTAGAACTTCAGCACAGTACTGTACGTGTGTACATACATGCAACACTCCAGAACAATGGCTGCTGACGTTCCTGTAGACTGAGATGGAACGTGGCCTTGTTGGAGAACAATGATACTGACAGACGAATGCACACCAGCACTCACTCACCTGAGGAGCAGCCCTGAACTGACACAACTGACCAGGACCTCCTGCCCCTTCTGCACTCGTCTCTGGATAAGTGTGTTCAGAGCCGACCGATGAACTCTGCAATGACCATACTGACAAAGGAGGAAGATGTACACACACGTACACACACACACACACACACACACACACACACCAATCACACACAGTGCCCTCCATGATAAAGGGAAAATGCATCTCTGCTCTAAATTATAAACAGTTTATTTCCTAAATACACTTTTCAAACCTTGCAATTACAAGAACACATTTTAACAGGGATGCACCAAAATTAAATGTTGGCCAAAACTTCTATAAAAAAAAAAAAGTCTATACTAAATACGTACATTTTTCTAGGTTTTCGTACATTTTCTAAACATAAATTAAGTTGCCAACATGTATTACATGTAAACTAATATAAAAATATTCAACACTGAATCCACATAAAAGTGTTGTTTCACTTCATTTTCGTTGCCCAATATTTGGTGCTAAATACTTTTATTTTTGTACAGTGTCACCCAGTTAATATTAGCACTACCATAATGGCCCTACCATTTAGTCCTACACATTTTAAGTGTTCACACCTAAGAGTAGGGTGTCCCGATTCTTGTTAGCACACTTAAATAGAGAATTACAAGCAAGATGGCAACACAAGCAACCAAAGAAACCTCCAAAATTTTAATTTCGTTAACCACTAGCTATATTACCATAGTTTAATGTGTAGTTTCAATTTATAAAAAAAAAAATTCGTTCCAGAAGCTGCTGTATTTAAGGTGGAATGGAAAAAAATAAAAGCTCATTTCATCTGCACATCATCAGAACTTAAGGATTTGATTATTAATTTCTGTACCCCCTGCCCTCTTTCTGAAGGCATACAAAAAAGCCCTTAAGTTAACTAGTTAACCAGCAGTAGATTGTTAAACTTTAGCTCTCCACTGCTATCACATCAAGAATTTCATCCCTTTCTCTTGTAACTCTGTTCCAAGGGGAAGGATTGCACTCAAAAACAAGAGGTAGGGGTATAAAAGAGAAATGGGATCAGGTCTAATCTTAGTCCACTCCTTTTCCAAGAATTCTGCAGCTCTTTTAAGTGCTTTTTCTTTAACTGAAATTTGCCCAATCTATTTAGTAATATAAATCATGCTATAACTAATAGACACCCTCCCCTAAAACTGTCTCTTATGTAATTGTAGTTTTATCATGGTCTAACTAAAGTGTATCCTTAAATTAGGGTTATTATTGGGGTCTGGAAAGTGTATTTTGTCACTTCTGATGGATTTGATTGGTGTCAAATCAAGGAATTTCTTTGTTCCAAACAATTATGAAGAGCACTATGTGTACGTTCACACACACAAACACACCTTTGACCCTCAGGAGTCTTTGACCTTTGGCACTGGAGGACAACTTTTATTTGTGAAAGGAACTTTTATTCAGTGAAGTGCCTGCAAAGCGAATCCCCCCAAAAAGTCCCCCCCCCCCCCCGCAGACAGGAGTGAGAGAGGCCGGATGATTGGTGGACTTCAGTAATCAACATAAACACACACACACACACACACACACACACACACACACACAGGTGGATGCAGGATGTGGTTCGTTTGGACGGGATTGTTTTTTTTTTCCTGCTTCGCAGAAAGAGAGGGGCTGCCATGAACGCTCTAAAAAGCTGTGCAGTAGACTCACACACACACACACACAACTAACCAGCTTGACCAGCCAAACCCCTCAGGGACCCTTCCTAACACACTTTATACACACACACACAGACTCACACAAACATGCAAAGTACACACAGATCCCCACCCACCTGACGTTTGTATCGGCTTTATTCCGGGAAGCGTAATGGTCTTTATTATAGTCTAGGAATAGAAGACTTATAACTGCTACTTATTACAAGTTCTAACAATGTGTGTGAGTGTGTGTATGGCTGTGTGTGTGGGTGAGTGTGTGCATGTGTTGTGATCTGTGTGTAAGTTCTCAGGACTCCTGTATCTCTATCTGAACCAGCTTGCCTCAGTAGTCTCTCTCTCTTTCTGTCTCTGTCTCGCTCTCTCTGTCTCTCTTTTTCTCGCCTGCTCTCTCTCTCTCTCTCTTTGTCTGGGACCACACCCTGATTGATTCTGTTGTATTCCACTCTCCACTGTTGTTCTGTTTGTGTGATGGGATGAATCTGGTTTGAGAGCTTTGCGTAGAAATCCGTTAGCCTTTCCTTTAGGGATGCACCGAAATGAATATATTAGGCCAAAAGAGAACAATAAATAATTTGGGTGAACACAGAACTTAGCAGGTTTTTTTTATTATTTTTGAGACTTTTTCACCATTGTATAAATACAGTCTTGTTTGCAAAAAAAAAAAAAAAAAAAATTATAACATGATTAATGCAGTTACTTGATCATTCAATCACTCATCTGATTAAGAGAGGTAGATTTTAGTTTAATAACTGTTTTTCTCCTGGTCTCCCGGCAGAACATTTGCTGAGCTCACATTTATCAGTGCATGTAAAATCTTAACCGAAAAATTCTGGGATGTCTCAGTCTGTGCATGTGTGAAAACAGACCCTGGTAGTAGAAATAAGCAAGCTGCATTTAACACGCAGCACCTGCCAGATAAAGAAAAAAAAATGTCTTAAATTTTTGGTATCCAAATATTCGGTGCATCCCTACTGTGTGTGTGAGGGTGAATCCCATTTCTCCCCTTGGCCCTACCCCTTACCCCTACCCCTCTGTTTTGCGCGTGCACGTCAAGGGGTAGGGGTGTCCCGATTCCTGTTAGGATGAAGTGGTAGGGGTAAGGAGTAGGGCTAGTTAGCCCTTCAAACTGAGATTTTCCAGACCCACACTTCGTACCGAGGGGTATGAGAATGACTGGTAAGATGGCGGAACAAGCGACCAAAGAAAGTATTTTCCATGTTAAAAATTACGATTAGCACTGTATTACCTTAGTTTATTGTGTAGTTTTGATGTTTTATGGCTGAATTCTTCGTAACAAGCATAAAAAGTTCGCTAGTAGTTCGTTTCGGTAGCTAGCTAGCTAGCTAACTTTCCCGTTCCACCTTAAATGGTGCAACAGACGGCAGGCGCTACCGCATTTAAGGCGGAACGGAAAAAATAAATCAAATAAAAAATAATCAGAGCTA
The DNA here is from genome assembly GCF_023375975.1 of Astyanax mexicanus. Taxonomy (NCBI): domain Eukaryota; kingdom Metazoa; phylum Chordata; class Actinopteri; order Characiformes; family Acestrorhamphidae; genus Astyanax; species Astyanax mexicanus. The sequence continues at coordinate 5,657,317 of NC_064413.1, forward strand.
ATTTCAGCTCCCCATCACAGAGGAATTAAGGAATGGACAATATTAATTAATTTCTGCACATCTTGCCCCCTTTCTGTACACATACAATGCCCTAAAGTTAACTAGTTAACCAGCAGCTAGGCTACTGAACTTTAGCGCTCCACTGCTATCATCACATCAGCCCAGCAGCGTCACCTACACACCACCGCTAGTAGCCTGGTCATAAATCAGTGCTATTTATTTATGTATTTATTGTTCATTGACAAACATCATTGTGATATACCAGTGATTCCTCTGTCACTGAGGACCCATATTCTTGCACATTATATTGTTTTTGGAACACATTACCTGCTCCAGGACCAGTGTTGGGAACCAGTGTGATATACAATTTCTAGTATATTATGGAGGCTATTTTCAATAAGATTCACCTTTCACCGGGTGCTTGAAGGGTTGTCCCAATTCCTAGGGGTAGGATTTTACCCCTTCCCCTTGTAACTCCGTTTCAAGGGGAAGGATTACACTCGAAAAGAAGGGGTAGGGGTAAGGGGTAGGGCCAAGGGGAGACATGGGATTCACCCTGAGTCTCTTGAGTGGTTTCATATTGAAGCAGGCTGAGGGTGATGTACTCTTGGTACTCTTTGCACTTGCTAAACTGCCATTCAGAAATTTGTTAGCCCACTTTCCAGTTCATCTGCTGGCCAGATTCCTGGACTCTTGGCCGTGTTTGACCCTCAGCACTGCTTGGATTGAGCCGAGGCCACAGACTGGACTGGACCAGTGTTTTACTGAGACTGGAGTTGAGGCATTTAAAGGGTTAGCATGCTTGGTCGATCTGTTTATTTTAGTACTTTGAGCATTCACTCCCAAAGCATTGACTAAACCAGCATCACACACACACACACACACACACACACACACACACACACACACACACACACACACACACACACACTTGTATGTACACACTGCCTACAATGTAAAACGCAGTGCAGCTCAGCGTTATGCTGTAAATGCACTTAAGTTAAGTCATGATGCAAAACCAAAGCACCAGCATGGCAGACACAACCTGCTAACCCAAGTGAACCTCCTGCAGAATTGTGGGAACTGTAGTTTGAGCCAGACAGTGCAGGTAAAAAAAGAGCACTGGATTCACACAGCCCCAACACACCAACCAAAGTTTAGCAGTATACACACAGTACCAGTCAAAAGTTAGGGTACACCATAAATTCAGTGTTATGTCATTGTTGTAAAATGTTCTGCATTGTAGGTTAATACTAAGGTCATCTAAACCATTAAGAAAATAAATTGAATTATTTAGTAAACAAAAGTGTTTAACAAAATACTTCAAGAGTTAATTACTATTTCTTTTTGAGAGCATCAGTTGTAAAGTTGTGAAGAGGCAGAGTTGGTAAAGAAAAAAAGGACTTAAAGAAATTAAGGTCAGTCAATTCAAAGAATTGCAAGACCTTATCCTAACATATCCTAAAGCAAAGTCACAAAGACCATCTAAAACATTATGATGAAACTGGCTGTCATCAGGACTGACCCAGGAAAGGAGAAGCAAGAGTTTCCTCTGTTAAATGGGATAAGTTAATCAAAATTACCAGCCTCAGAAACCACAAGTTAACAGCTTCATTTTGGTATTTTGGTTTGTTAAACACTACTACATGATTTCTTATGTGTTCCTTCATAGGCTGAATGATTTACAATGTAGAAAAAAAAAAAAAAAAAACTCTGAATGAGAAGGTGTCCAAACTTTTGACTGGTACTTTGGAAATATATATGGTAGACATGGAGAAAAGGTTAAAAAGATGCATTTGTACCGAACAGAGCTCTAAACTTCACCTGATGCAAGTTATTTTAACCACAACACTCTTTAGCATGCAAGCTGTGTGTGTGCGTATGTGTGTGTGTGTTTTATCTGTTCATCCTCTGGGCTACAGAAGAAAAGATGAACTGATGGAACTGAACTGAACTGAAGCCCAGTGGGAAGAACACGTGAGCACAGTATTGACTCAATCAGGAGGGCCAATCAGGAGCCGCAGGTAGAGGAAGTCACGTGATGTCAGAGGATCTTATTGGGCATATTGTTCGCACTGTACAGTATTTAACGTTTTTCTTTTTTTACGGAACTGGCAGCCTGCCTGACTGCACGTCCTCACCTCCTCTCTCCCTCCATGTACTCTTTATGGAACTGACAGTTGCCTTACTCCGTCTTCAACCAATCGGCTTTCTCCCTTGACTGCTTAGCCCCGCCCCCTCGCTCTGACCTGTCCAACGGTTTCTACACTGATAGACTCTGAACAGGCTGCTCTAATTGGCCGATTAAAGCCCTGTTTGAGCTGGATTAGGTTGGGTCTTTCTGGGTGATTTGATTGGTTGGTTGGTTGGTTTCTGCAGGGATGAACCAATGACGTTTAGTATAAAATGGTATATGTAGTTTTAACAGTCTACTGTATTCTACTGATAAGCAAAACTGTTTACTTGTGGAACTCATTTAGATTCATACTGGACTCTAAAAGTTCCAGTGCAACTTATAAACGCAAGTGATAATATTCATACTGTGTATTCAAATTGCACCATTAAAAGTACATCCTGCAAATTCATACTGGATTAAAATCACTTAAATGTTATTTCTAGTTTGTAAAATGTACACAAATTAAAGATTCATACTGAATTCACACTGCTTAACAATAATTACTGTTAGACTGTAAAACTACGCACACTGCAGATTCATACTGGATTTAAGTTGTCCATGATCACCTCTTTAGCTTCAGAACCGAGTCCGGCTCTACCAGGGGTTTACTGGGTCAGTGACCGGCTGCTGAGTGGGTGTGATGGAGGGAGGTGTGTGTGAACAGGTCCATCTTGGTTTTATTCTTTTATTTTTCTGATGTCGATGTTACTGTTTATAGTTATCAGTACTGACTTATTTTATTTTTTTAATGAATCATGTTTTCTCATGGTGTCATCATCCATTTGTGTTGATCACTGAAAAGCGAATCCTCTGGGGAGCAGTCTCTCGTTTCCGTTAACCGGCCGGTGTGTGTTAGACCTGTAACATTTACAACTTTTATTTTTATTGTTGTAAAATAAGAACTAAACTGTAATTATATTCAGGCTGATGTAATGAGACAGGCGGAGGTAGAGGGGGAGGGATGGGCGTATGATTTTAACTCCAGTCATGTCATATAATTGTTATTTTGTAACGTTCCTGTTCTCTTGATCTTGTGCTTTTTTCTTTTTCATTTGTGGGATTACATAATTTGGAAAAAAAAAACTGTATTTCTTTGTTGTTTAATGGTCTCTCTCTTTTTCCTTATTTCTTCTCTTTATTTTTGTGGTTCTGCAGCTCATAAATGACAGGTTGAGTTTTAATAACAATGTAACGTTTAATTCTTCTTTTATTTGTGTTGTTTTTAAACGTAATCAGGGTTAATTAAACTGGTTAATACCACCTGACCCGTCTGTGTGCTGGGATTTCTGGGATCTTTTTTTAAACCTAATTTTGGAGCCTCAAATGATGATTCACTTTAAAAATTCATACTGAATTTATATCACTTCACAATTATTTATATAAGACTGGAAAATCTACAAATTGAAGATTCATACTGGAATAAAATTGCTCCAAAATTACTGCTGTCAGATTTGAAATACTACACAATTCAGTATAAATAAAATAAAAAGACATTGTTGATTCATACTGGATTCAAATTACTCCCCAATTATTAAGATCAAAGTGTAAAACATCACTTGCACTGCAGATTCATACTGGAGCAAAATTCTTCCACAATTACTACGGCCAGACTGTAAAACCTACACAAACCAGTATGAATTTAAAAACTTTGCACACTGCAGATTCATACATACATTTCAAATCACTCCACAGTTATTACATCACTTACACTGCAGATTCATACTGGATCAATATCACTCCACAGTTACTACTGCCAGACTGTAAACCACGACTTGCACTGCCCATTCATACTGGATCAAAACAATTCCAGTTATTACAGTCAGACTATAAAACATCACGCACTGCAGATTCATACTGGATCAAAACAATTCCAGTTATTACAGTCAGACTATAAAACATCACTCACTGCAGATTCATACTGGATGAAAATCTCTACACAGTTATTACAGTCACGTTATAAAACAACACTCACACTGCAGATTAGGGGTGGGTGATATGGTCCTAAAATAATATCATTACTCTTGGCGATATGACAAAACTGAATAAAAAAAATATTTTAAGAATACACTACTGCAACAAAATGAAATTTACATTATATTATGGCATACAATATGATGTGGCACACACCTAACTGAGATAATAAAAAATAAAATATAAAATAATTTTAACAGATTCATTACAGAAGTCAATGATCCAGAATGTTATGATACTAATAATTATGCACTCCAAATATCTCCATATATTCAGGATTAAAGTAAAATAAATGATACTGGACAGATATAATCTCTAGTAGTCTCTAGTAGATATATAATGGGAAATGAGAACAGTGTGAATTTTTCTTTTGCTAAAAACAACAAAAAAGTAGAACCCTGATGTGATATTTAAAAATGTTGGCAATATTATCGCATACAATATGATCTGGCACACCCCTACTGCAGATTCATACTGGATCAGAATTACTCCACAGTTATTAATGCCAGACTATAAAACATTACTGACACTGCAGATTCATACTGGATCAAAATAACTGCTTAGTTATTACTGCCAGACTATAAAACATTACTGACACTGCAGATTCATACTGGATCGAAATCACTCCACATTTATTACTGCCAGACTGTAAAACATCACTCACACACACTGCAGATTCATACTGGATCAAAATCACTCCACATTTATTACTGCCAGACTATAAAACATTACTCACACTGCAGATTCATACTGGATCAAAATTACTCCACATTTATTACTGCCAAACTGTAAAACATCACTCACACACACTGCAGATTCATACTGGATCAAAAACACTCCACAGTTATTACTGCCAGACTGTAAAACATCACTCACACACTGCAGATTCATACTGGATCAAAATCACTGCACAATTATTACTGCCAGACTCTAAAACATTACTCACACACACTGCAGATTCATACTGGATCAAAATCACACCACATTTATTACTGCCAGGCTCTTAAAAAACACTCACATTCCAGATTCATACTGAATCAAAAACACTCCACAGTTATTACTGCCAGACTGTAAAACATCACTCACACACTGCAGATTCATACTGGATCAAAATCACTGCACAATTATTACTGCCAGACTCTAAAACATTACTCACACACACTGCAGATTCATACTGGATCAAAATCACTGCACAATTATTACTGCCAGACTCTAAAACATTACTCACACACACTGCAGATTCATACTGGATCAAAATCACACCACATTTATTACTGCCAGGCTCTTAAAAAACACTCACATTCCAGATTCATACTGGATCAAAAACACTCCACAGTTATTACTGCCAGACTATAAAACATCACTCACACACACTGCAGATTCTGTTGTTACTGTGAGACTGTTAAAAGCTACACAAATCAGTATGAATTTAAAATTTCACACAATGTATCTAAATTCATACTGGATGTTGTGGCTGTGGGAGTAATTTACAGAGCTTCCTTTTTGGGACCTACATTGTTGAATTGCGATAGTGTTGGTTTTGTATTTCTCACAGCGAGAAACTGAGAGTGAAAGCTCAGTGGAGTCGACAGCGGCGCCACACTTTGATGCCACTTCCCTTTTTCTTCTGAGACTCTCTGACTTTTCTTGGAAATGTGCCATGTCTCCTCTCCAGCTCTCTCTCTCTGTTTCTGAGTTGGAGGCTGCCTCAGGGGCATCACATCCGCAGCCGTGGGCCTGCACCTCACCCAGCGACATCACTGCAACCAAGCAGCCTACAGAACATTAGGGCTGGCCCGAATAGCGTTTTTTGAGCTCCGGATATTCGGCACTGATTCGAAGCGAATATTCGAATATTCGTTTTTAAAAAAAGAGGTAAAAAAAAAAAAAAAGCAAATCACGGCCCCTTTAATCCACTGAAAAATGTTCAATTTGCTCTGACCGACGAGACATATTCACCCCGGATTTTTGGTGTTTTTATCCCGGATTTTTGTGTTTTCACCCCATATTTTTTCTGTGTTTTTAGCCCAGATTTCTTTGTGTTTTCATCCCGGAATTTCTGCTGCTCCACACCGAGGCTGCTGCTGCACGGTTTCTCCGCTGCGCAAGCCAGCCCAGTAAATTGCTGTTTGTGTTTTCACACTTAGGCTATTTGCTTAAAAAAACAAACAAAAAAACGTTTGTTCAGGAAGTATTTTATATTCTTAAACATTGTTGATTATATTAGAGGACAGTCATTGTAAACTGTACTTGGTCTATTTCGGTTAAAGGTTTTGTGCAGGGCATATTACTGATTTTGTATTTTTGCACTTGGGCTATAAGCTCAATATTAAATATTTCGTTTGCTTAGAAATTATTTTATATTTTTAAACCATTTTAAATTATATTAGATAAGAGGAAATTCGTTCAGACATCATTTTTGTAGGCCAGGCTTTTGTAACCGATTTAGCCCCTACTGTTGCCACATTACCCCTTACGTTTTATTATATAAATTCGAAGAGCCTGCATTTTTTTTTATCATGTATAATAGAGGTCTGCGCGAGACTGATTTTTAAACCCACTCTTCCACGCTCCGCGTTTCTGTCTCGTTACCGCTCCGCAAAAAAATTGCTTCTTTTAATCCCGCGCCCGCCCGCCACATACACATTTCTGCCGCTCCCGCCCCACGTTCCTAATATAAATTAAATAAACTACATTTAATGCTTCAAATTTACTTATATATTTATTAAAACAGCAGCGCTGAATAGTGTGGTCCCTTTCCTTACCCCAGTCCAAACACCATCGGTGTGTGCGTGTGTGTCGGTCCATCCTGCGCGTTGAGAGTTTTCTTTAGGTTTTTTTTTTTTACAATTATTACAGTTTTCTTAACTATTTATTAATTTGCTCCCGCATCGTCTGGATTAAACTCCCGCTCCAGCCAATAACAGTTCAGTTCTGTCCCGCGCGCAAGATATTCTGACGGGACCCGCGAGAACAGAAGTGGTTAGAGTGAGGTGGAACTCTGGAAAGGAGAAAAAAAACGAATATCCGAATACCAAAATTAAAAACCGAATACCTACTAGGGCTGTGACGATAATTTTATTACCGCAATACCGCGGTTATGGGACGTCACCGCGGTGATGAGCTCATTACCGTCATTACCGCATTTTTTTTATGGCTGTCAAATCTGATTGACTGCGTTTTGAGCGGTAGTAAAATGCTCCATATAAGCACAACTGTGGTGAATTCAGTATTAATATGTCAAGTGTAAGTCCTACACTATAGGGCTGTGCAATATATCAAATATATTTTGATCGCGATAGATATTGGTGTCAAACGATCTCAAAATTCATAATATCGAATATAAAAAATGTTGTCATTTATCTGTGCTGCTGCTGCACTGGCGCGGCAGCGAATGGGTTAAGCAAAACGTGGTGCGTGGTACTCATTGAGGTCAGAACAGCTCTGGAGTCTCCTGCTCACTTCGTCTCCATTGAGGCTGCTGAAGAGAGTGAAGATTAGCAGCACTAATATTGGCTCGGAAATGGAAGCTACAGGGCAGGCTCAGTAAGTTGAGAAAAAAGGAAGAAAAAGACTCAGAACAGAAGAGAATCATCTGCAAGATTTGCCGGAAAGTGGTGTCTGCACCTCTCGCCAACACATCAAACTAATTCACCCACCTCAAGGTAAACCATAGAGCCATGTAAGGTGTTCCGTGGTCACATTTTGAGAAAGTAAAATATATTAATTCATTGTCTGGCTGCTGGCTGTTCTGCGTGAGCACCGCGGAGAACGCGCGGAGAACGCGCGGCATTGCGCCTCAGTCTTGGTAAAAATAGTAAGGTTGGTTGAAGTGTAGTTCAAACAGCAAAGCAATGATATAAAACTATAACCACCATCTTTACTGAAATGTTGTTATCTGACCAAGTCTGAGGTAAAATGCGCTGCGCCTTGTCTCTTTCACAGCACGCGGAACTGAGTTCAGAACCGCTACAAATATAACCATATAAAACTCAGTTCAGATAAATAAACTTCAGATGAGTAAGGACACGTAAAGTGAAACAAAAATTGTCAAACATAAAGGACAGGTTTCTATTATTTTAAAATGGAACTAATGTCTTTTTTTTTGGTCGGTTGTCTCTTGCGAGCCGATTTCTTAACGTCACGACATTTTAATCAACATATTATATGACGCGGGTCCCGTCAGGATATCTTGCGGCACAGACAGAACTGAATTGTTATTGGCGGGAACAGGAGTTTAATCAATCCAGAGGATGTGGGAGCACATTAATAAATAGTTAAGAAAATTGTAATAATCACGCAGTGATTCTCATGCACGCAACAAAAAAACCCTAAGCACAAAAAAGGAGCGGAGAATGGACCGACACGCGCACACACACACCGATTTTTTTTTGTAATGTGGTAAGAAACGTGACCGCACTATTCAGCTCGGTTTTAATAAATATTTTTTTAATTTTAAGCACTAAATGTAATTTATTAAATTTATTTAGGACCGCGGGGCAGGTGCGGCAAAACTGTGTATGTGGCGGGCTGATGCGGGATTAAAAGAAGGATTTTTTTTGCGGAACGGTAACGGGACAAAAAAGAAATGATGTCTGAATTAATTTCCTCCAATCGAATATAATTTAACATGGTTAAAGAATATAAAATAATTTATAAACAAACGAAATATTTAATATTGAGCTAATAGCCCAAGTGCAAAAATACAAAATCTGTAATACTCTGCACTGCACAATTCAAACGAAATAGCCGTAACGCAGCTGCGCTCCTGCCCTGCGATGCAGCCGAAGCCTGGTGTGAGGCAGCAGAAATTCTGGGGTGAAAACTACATAACTACACAACATAAGGAGACATAATGCACTCCAAATATTCAGGAGGGAAGTGAAATAAATGATACTGTACAGATATAATCTGTATCTAGTAGATATTTAATGAGAAATAAGAAGAGTGTGAATTAAAAAAAAAACAGACGCCTATCACAGACTTCTTGAGCCTTGAGCCCGAACGGCCCGAGGAAAGGGGTGAGAAATATATTTTTTTCGGGGCCGGGGGTCAGTGGAAAATTTTGCTGTGGATTAATTCGTCGTTTTTTTTTAAACGAATATTAGAATATTCGCTACCAATTACTGCCGAATATCCTGAGCTCAAAACCGCTATTCGGGCCAGCCCTAAAATAGATCTATGGATGGAGAAGGGGGAGGCGGACAAGCTCCTCCTTCAAAAAGTCTGCTCGGAAAAAGACAGGTTAGCTGTACAATGACGAATTATACAGGCAGCATATGTTCACTTGTTATGCTGTATTTATGGTTTATGTAGAGGTTGTATGTAGGCTGTATGGTTTGAAGAATAAAGATTTGTTACCAATAAATTTGTGGTGTTTTTTTTTTTTTTGGGGGGGGGGGGGCGGGGGGTGGTTTGGGGTCTCGCGGTTAACCGCAATATCGCGGTGATGCGTTAGTTTTTTACCGCGGTTATAAAAAATGAATACCGCCCCAGCCCTAATACCTACTCAAGGAACGAATATCCGAATACCCGAATATTCGGGTCCAGCCCTACAGAACATCAGCGAAAATTCCCTAAAGCACCAGTTTAATAAACAGTTTGCTTGTTTGAAACATGCCATCAGCTTGTGGCTATTTGGGAAGAGAAGATGAGAGGGGAGAAAACTCCCCTCTTTGAGAACTTTAGGCTGGAGTTTGGGCAGCTTCAGCTGGCTGTAGGAAGACCTTCCCCCCTCTCTTATAGTAGAGTCAGGATAAAGAGACAACAGAATTGAAAGGAGGAGATGGGCAAAGTAGGGATGTGAAAACTCATCATCACACATGAGTAAATGCAGTGTATTTATAAAGATGTTAAATTTGGAAAGGGGAGGTCCTTCAGGCATGTTCCTCCTCCCAAAACTTTTTTAACAACACTATTAGGTCTGTCAACTAGGGGTGGGTAATATCACGATGCACAATACAATATCAGAATACTGCAACAAAATGAAAATTGTATGGTATGGCACACCTCTAACTGAGATATTAAAAAAAACACAAGAATTTTATCAGATTTATAACAGAAGTCAATGATCCAGAATGTCATAACAATAATAATGCACTCCAAATATCTCCATATATCCAGGATTAAAGTAAAATAAATGATACTGGACAGATATAATATGTCTCTTGTAGATACATAATGGGAAATGAGAACAATATAAATTGTTATTTTGCTAAAAACAACAACAAAGTAGTATCTTGATGTGATAATAAGGGGTGGGTGATATGGCACGATATTGTAGGGTATAATATTGTTCACATATCTTACATATTTAAAGATGTTGGCGATATTATTGCGTATGATACAATATGGCACACCCCTAATGTCAACATTAATAGGTTATTATACAGGTTTATTTTGGAAACTTTTTTTAACGCACATTTATCAAGTTATCAACCTACTTCTAGGTAGTTAAGTGTGGAATATGGAGTTACACTAGTGTTTATTTTTTTCAATGTACATACCTGTCAAGTTTTAGATTTAACAATAAGGGATATTTTCCTCCGTCCGCTTAAAGCCTTCCCACCAGCCCAACGAAGGTTCAGTATCCCTTAAAAACCCTTTTCTAGATATTTAAAAAATGGCATAAATGCACTCTTTTATATGATATATTTTTTATTTATTTAATGGATTTAAAATTGAACAAAGGGTGCACAAATTCTGCAAAATGACTGTTGGTGACCTAAAAATAGTATCATGAGCTTTTACTAAAAGGACATGGACCACATATATTCTATTAGTAAAAAGTAGTCCTAAGGGGCCTACACAATTAATAATCTTTAATTAATACTTCTTTCTTTTGATCACTCCACCCCTGATCAGTTCAGTTAATTTCGGTCCTCTCCACATTTCTAGTTAAGCTGAGTCACAAGCTGTAATTTTTTTATTTTTAAAAGGTTTAAATTTGTGTTTTGATTCGGAGACGAGTATTTTTAACCAGCTATCAGAAAAATCTCATCACAGTTTACATGATTAGCCTAACATAATTAGAAAAATCTCTGTATATCCATCAGCTGCTCCGACTAGCTGCCTTTACTCACAGCGGGGAGCGGACGTCTTCCCCACACTGACCCTCCTTTGTGCTCCGCAAAACCAGCAAGCTGATTGGCGGTTTCTCCTGAAAGGCAGGACTTTCTCCTTGAACTGGCACCACGATTTTTAAATTTTAAATTTTTTATATTATACAGGAAATTTATGAGAAAATACTAATACGGGTGGACGGCGGGAAAGAGGAGTAAAATACGGTAGTTTCCCGGCCAAAACGGGAGACTTGACAGGTATGAATGTATATTTCAAACCTCAGCCCATTACAATATTCTAATTTAAAAAGCATCAAAACTATCCTGAGATATTATAATACAGTTCAAAATGTCAGAGACCTAAATCACATTACACTATTACTGTCTACCTCTGAACAAACAGAGGGAAGTACCAGCATATAAATCACACATACATTTTTTTTAATGATTTGACACCACTAATATAAATATTATTTAGTTTTGACAATCCAATGCCGTTTCTTTTATTTACTAGTAAAGGGGATATATTATTCTAAACACATTTTTTGCATGCTTTTGTATTTCCACTTGGGTTTCGACTGCCCCTTAAAACTTCAGAGAAGCAACAGGCCTAAAAGGCATTCATGGAGACTCAATTATATTTGGCTCTGTCTCCCCCTGCTGTTTACAATAAGCAACTGCAGATTTTTAGTAATGGCCTACAAACCAGATCAGGAGTGCTCCAAGTTTTGCCCCAACTGACAAACTAAAGCAAAAAAAATACGGAGGGCTGAAGGCAGAATATACTGACACCCTACAACACTGTACAGTGGGGGCCGTAGGCGGGTGGGTGGTGTTGCAGAAGGGGTACCCACTGTAAATGTAACCTAGTACACAAGGAACACTGCTCAAATCAACTTGTGCATTCAACAAAGGAAGAAAAAGAAATCTGTTTTATGTGGATCAAATATAAATGTACTACTACCTGCCTGAACGTACCGTGGTAGGAGTTCAACTTTCAGAGTAGCGATGCAATATTGTGTTTTCTTTTTAACTTTTTTAATAGGATGCATACCTTAACATAAATTCAATACACAATAGTTCAGTGAAGAAAAGAAAAAAAAAACACTGTGAAACTTATTAGATTCTGGGTGTCCATGAAATGAGCGTCAGTGTGTTAAAATTTTACAAACCTTTAAAAACGCTTTTATTGGTAAATAAAAGGACGCTCCTCTGCAGCGTCCTTACAGGATCAACTGTGCAAATCAATTAATAACACCTCCCTCTGGTGACGACATCCAAATACCTGCTTCTCACCGTTATCAGAGGCACACTGCTGTTGCTGCAGCTCAGCCCAATCATCTCTCCCTCCTGCCCCGCCTCTAAACCCATACATCACCCAGTACCCATACATTATCCAGTGCCCCTCCCAAACGACCCCACACATTTTATTTTAGCAATTTTTACATTTGAGCTGAGGGGGGAGTCAGCAAAAATTAGGGGGTTTATTACACTTTAAGGTCTTTCTTTAGAAAAATAAATACATGTAAATAGATAATTACCTGCAGGTAAAAAATCTTGCATAAGAAAAAAAATACAGAACATAAAGCACGCTCTCTCTTACTTGGATCCTTATGAAAAAATTGCACGTCATCAGCAGCGACCCAGCATCACAGGGCAGTCGCACCACGGGACAATGTCTCCCACCTATCAAAAAATTAGAGAAGTTAGTGAGTTTATATGGAGGAAAACTGTGTTTTTACTGTGATATTTTCCCACCAATCTGCTGCTGAGTTCACCATACTCACTGAGCATGCACTGCTGTTGATGTGTGCTGCAACAGCAGACACTTTACCACTGAACTGCTTTACATTACTTATGTTACTTTCAGACCTTGCAACCATTCCAATGGACATCACATTTTTAAAAAATGTTTTGTTGCACATAATACTAATTGAGACCTGTTTTCAATTTGAATAAATTTATTCTTTAACTTAATTTTATGTGATTTAGAACACTTATCATGATTATGGATGCATTTTGTTTTTATAAAAAGGTATATCAATATCACATATGAAATACAAATGTTAAACACAGCCCTCCAATGCAATGGACATCAAATAAGCAATTCAATATTTAGTTAGTTAATAAGCTTTATTTTTACATACAGTTTATATTAGGATATTAGACTTTTGTGTAAATTACAGACAAAAAACAGCATTTCTATATTTTCTTAATTCAGGTCTGAAAAGGTTAATATAAGAACATCCACATCTCCAAATTCATTGTTACAATAAAACCATGCAGTTCAGAATTCCCTTAACTGTTAATAGCATAAAGTTATATGAACAAAATGAAAACAACTAGACAACATTGTAGTGTCTCCCTTATTTAGCGTTACGAAATTATCCACACAAATATACACATATATCTGATAAATACATGCACAACAACCAAGAAATATAAATTATTTTACAACTGAAACGGTGTATTATTCAAATTAAACCGTAACTCTGCAGAAATTAACTGTTACCACAGATATGTTAGCCGCTTAGCCCGCAGCCAGCGCTGCAGCAGCAGCCTGCATTACTGTTATTAACGTTACTTTAAGTAAAACAGCATAACAGTAGCGTTTAAAGTTACAGAACTTCCAGAGTACCGCACCAAACATATTTCAGAACTCTTACCTATCATAAAATCAGGGTATTAGTGAGTTTATTTAGATGAAAACTGTGTTTTGGCTGAAGAGCTCACACTGCTCGTTTATTTTCCCGCCACTCTGCAACTGGGTTTACCAATCTACTCACTGAGCATGCGCAGCTGCCGCTGCTGCTGCTGCGTGGTGCAACAGCGTAAAATACCCCCCTTGTTTTTTTTTTTTGTTTTTTCATTAATTTAATTTTATTTATTTTTTTACGTAGTTTACTTTAATTGCCTGAACAGTTTAATACTTGGTTCATTTTAATGATTTAGTTATATTTATATTTGTTTATTTATATGATTTATTTACTTAATTATTATATATTAATTTTAGTCGCTACAACTAATTTAATTATTAATAATAAAAGTGGATTACATATGCATTGCACCGCCACTGGAAAAGTTTTCGACTGTTAAATATACACACAATTTACATTCATACTGGATAAAAATTCTACTCTACTGTGATTGATGAGAAGTAAACTGTGATATTTCAGACAACAATGAATGTTGTTTTATTCTTTAAACTACTGACCACATTTCTCCTAAATTCCAAATAAAAATATTGTCATTTAGAGCATTTACATGCAACCCTACTGTGAATAATGAGATTGGTGTAACTGGATAAAAAAAATCAGATTAATCTCAACAATATTCTGTGAATAATCGCTGTTAATCTCAGTTATTACAAGTTCAGTTTTAAGAATAATTGAAATTTAAAGGGAAAAAAAATTACTAACATTTGCAAATTAAACTATATACATAAATCGACAGATCACTTTAAAATCATCTGGGTTTTTTTTTTTTTTACTATTTTTTTTTACTATTAATAGGAGTGTTTAACTGAAATGAACAATGTTGTTTTATTATATAAACTACTGACAACATTTCTGCTAAATTCCAAATAAAAATATAATTTAGAGCATTTATTTGGCGATGGGCACCTTACAATTTATAGAACTTAAAGGAGAAATCCTTAGTGAATTGGACTGTAGTGAAACATGATAATGAGTATAAACGTTTGTGGAATAACCCACCTCTGTTCACCCTCAGCATTCTAAAATACAGCACTTTTAGCCGATGATCCCAACAGACTTACAATGCTAGTGATAGGGGCATGAACTGCAGCTGTTGTTAAAAAATATCTTTATAATATTCAGGCATTTCCTCTAAACTAGTTTTGCAATCTTTCTTAATATTCTACCTATTAATTCGTGCTCATCAAAATCTGTGAATTACCAAAAGGTACTGTGTGTATATACAATGTTTTTAATTAACATTAATTAGAATTCTACCAATAAGGGGTGGAGCTATTTTGAGCTTGTTCATGTTGTAAAAATAGTGATTTCTTTGCATGGGCAGCACTATGCTCCTATCACAAATCAATCCTTAAAGCTAAATGTGGCAACTTAGAATCTAAAGTACAAAATATATTCTGGTTTGTTTAAGCCTATTTTTTTAAAGTGTGTGTGTGTTCCGATATAGCTTTAATGTCTCAAATATTAAATGTACCATGTAAAAAATCAATCAATGAATAAGAAGATAGAAATCACCTTTTTTACGAGCTCCACAGAGCTCCATCTCTCAATCCACTCATCTATTTATCTTTCTGTCTGTCATTCCTCTTTTCTTTCTCTTCATCCGTCACTGCTCGCTCTGTCTGGCCTTTCGGGGAGCGGGTCAGCTGCCCGGAGTTTTCTGAGACACTTCAGTGACGGGACACCACTGTGCCAAGCAAGTAGGGCCGTGCTCACGCTGAGGGTCAGCCCAGAGGTCAAAGGTCAAGGCCTTTCACAAGCGCGAGATGCTAAGGAGACAAACGTTATCATCTGATATTCACTGAAACAACGTTTGCTAAGAGAACATGCCTCAGTATATTAGAAACAGAGATGATACAGTTCATTTTTTATTTATTTTCCCAGACAGAGAAGACTAGTCCAGTCTAGGACTAGTCTTGGGCTATACAGCACACTGAATGGAGATTTTTATTTTCACTGGAAAAAAAAAAAATAGATTGGTGTCAAAGAAAAAAATCCATCAGAATAATCTCAACAATATTCTGTGAATAACCACAGTTAAACTCACCTATTAAAAGCTTTAATCTTAAAACTAATAGACATTTAAAGGTAAAAAAAAGAAATGACTAAGACTGGCAAATTAATTTATACACATAGATCGAAAGATCACTTAAAAATGATAGGTTTCTTCGAGTTCAACTAAAATGAACATTGTTGTTTTATTCTATAAACTACAGACAACATTGTTTCTAAACTCTAAATACTAAGTGACATTTAGAGTATTTTTTTTACAGAAAATTAAAAATATTCCAAATAAAGAAAAAAGATGCAGAGCTTTCAGACCTCAAAAACACCAAAGAAAACAAGTTCATATTAATTTAGAAACAAAAATAGTAATGTTTTAAGAGCTCACAATCAGTATTTGGTGGAATGACTGATTTTGTATCACAGCTTTCATGCATCTTGGCATGTTATTCTCCACCAGTTTTACACACTGCTTTTGGGTGATTTTATGCCTTTACTCCTGGTGCAAAAAAACAAGCCGTTCAGATTTGTTTGATTGCTTGTGGCTTCCTTTTGATAACACTCCAGAGGTAATAAATAAATTTAAAAAAAACTACAGACTTTCCATAAGATTCCCAAGAGAAGTGTGTCATATCAGAAGAAATGTAAATATTTAATTTAAAATCAGACATGCAAACTGTAAAACTGCACAGATTTACTTTCATTTTAAAAATACTTTCTGATCTGCAAGATATGGAGATATCTAGATCGATCAGTAGATAAATAGATATCTAGACAAACAGAAACAAGTCCTCGTAATTAAATTGCCGAAACAGCTTCTTACAACTAATTCTTTGCCAATTATTTAGTTTATTGCACTTTAAAATACCATTTTATCCTCCACAGTTCCCCTGAACTGCTTTTTCTTAGCAGCCTGAACTGTTAGCAAAACACCTACCTCTCAATTATCTTCCAGACATCCAATCACCACAAACAGCAAGTCACTTTTCATCACTTTATTAATGAGCTTAATTATTTATACCAACAAACAAAAACAGTTTCTCTCTCCCTCTCCCTCCCATAACCCATTCGTTCACCCCCATAATCAGCTAGGACTGTGTGTGTCTGTGTGTGTGTGTGAGCGCCTGCTTTTCCAGAACATTCTACATGACTAGTTTCTCAGAGCGGCCTGAACAGTGGATTAATGATGTCCAGCACTTTTTCCAAGATAACATTAAGTTTGGGATATGAATGTTATTCTAATGACAGGCCACACACACACATACACACACATACAACACACACAGAGACGATATTTGCCCATCAGACAACTAAAAAGGAAATAAACTGTTGCAACACAATAAATAAAATAATCAAAACAACATTTATGAGGGGAGCACATGAACAAAGCAAGGAGGGGGAGAGAGATAGAGAGAGATGTGTGAGAGAGAGATAAAGAGATAAAGAGAGAGGGAGAGAGAGACTCAATTTTGTTCAGTCCCCCCTCAATAGGCCAAGGGGGGGTGAGAGTTGAAGTGTTATGTACAGCAGAGAGAATCTGGGAGAAGGAGAGATAAAGAGATAGAAAGAGAGATATAAAGATAGAAGGAGAAAGAGAGAGAGAGAGAGAGAGAGAGAGAGAGAGAGAGAGAGAGAAAGAGAGAGAGAAAGAGAGAGACGCACTGGCCACTACCTGAACCAGCACTACTCCACTAGAAAAACAAAAATCAAGTTACAAGAACAATAGAATAACAATAATAACAAAAAAATAACAAAAAAGGTAAAAGGTACATGATATTTACATATTAGCAGTGAGAGGAGGACAGAGTGGGGTGGACAGGGAGGGGAGGAGGGCAGGAGAGACGGCTCCAAATGCAGGGGGGTAAAGTGTTTCAGTTAGGGAGGTCAGCATACGTGTATGTATGCATATATATACACCGATCAAGCATAACATCATTATGACTGTTGCTTTGGTTCTACACCTATTCTCCATTGTTGTTCACAGTTCTACTGAGAATATAGGGACACTTCTACAGAAGTTCTACAGTATAAATACAGACTGTAGTTTTATATCTGTTTCTCTGTATATTTTATTATAATCCTCCTTCTTTCACCCTGTTCTTCAATGCTGAGGACTCCACAGGATCACCAAAGACAGTACAGTAGTGTTGTGCTGGTACAGTGAGTGGATCAGACACACAGCAGTGCTGCTGGAGTTTTTAAACACTGTGTCTACTCACTCTATCATGACACTCTGTTAGACACTTTATGGCAGCAGGGTTGTTTGCACGTTTGACTCCCAGCGCTGGTGTCTTGGGTTCAAGTCTCTATCTGGGTGGAGTTTCTATGTTCTTTCTGTGTCTGCATGGGTTTCCTCTATTTTCTCCCATAGTCCAAAGACTAAATACATGGAGATCAGAACAGTTTGATACTCTAAATTGCCCTGGTGGGTTGGATTGGTACTCTGTCCTATGTTAATGCCACAAGAACAGTTGGAGTCCTCCAGGTGGACGGTCATTTCTGGTTGAGAGTACGCTGTGCGCGATTGGCTGCCACCGGTGAATCTCTCACTGGTGAATGAGTGCTGAGTGTAAGTGGTTGCATGAAAAACGTGATTGTAAAGCATCCTTGGGGTTCTAGAAAGGTGCTATGAGTGTAACCTATCTGCTCCACCTTGAATCTGTTCAAGTTCAGTCATCCTGTAGTTCTATATCAGTACACCACTACCAGCAAAACCAATTACTTAAATAATAATAGCTGCTCAGAAGTGGTCGATCATTTAGAACAGGGTGAAAGGAGGATATTAATAATAAAATAATAAAATATGTAGAGAAACAGATACAGGACTTCAGTCTGTAATTATTATAGAACTGTAAATTCTCCTATATAATCAGAAGAGCAGGAACAAAAATAATAAATGGGCATAAGAAACAAGGAGGTGGTCATAATGCTATGCTTTATCGGTCTACGTATATATATATATATATATATATATATATATATATATATATATATATATATATATATATATATATATATATATATATATATATATATATATATATATATATATATATGCGCGTGTGTGTGTAGCTCTGATACTTACAATGATATAGATTCATCATCACAGGTCAGCAGCCATTTAAACATAGACGTAATCCTAACTCTACTGAAACACACACACACACACACATACATACACATACACACAAACACACACTTGATAGATGTGTTGTGGTATTATATAAAGACTCCAATGGAATGATGTGGCTAAAGCTTAGAGCACAGGAAAAAGGGGGGGAATTAAATGTTAAATGTTCTTGTATTTTGTTGTAATTAGAGTCTGGATCCTTTTCGACCAAGCTGAAGACAGGGTTCACAAATAACATAACATAAAAAATAGAATAAAGAAAGAGAACTGCTCTGAGCTCAGCCCTGTCCACCCATTTCATTCTGTTTACTGGGATGTGAAAGACAAAAACGCTGAGCCCAGATCAGCAGCCTTTAAAGGAGAAATTCAGCTGTTCTGAACCTGACCTCTATTTGATGTACATGTATTGCAAGGTTCATCACCACAGACAATAGCATAGATTAGGGGTGGGACAATATATGGATATCGCAATATATTGTACTGATTTGTGGCATCACATATTAATATTTTTTTAAGGAAGCATAGACTCTCTAAACTCCCTAAGACTATTATCGCCACCCAATTTGATTTACTAAAGTTAATGCTTCATTACTCCACTTGGTGGCGCTATAATCAAACGAATAGAGTGAAGCTGCAGTGAAAAATATTGGATGTAAAATTCTGTGAAAGTGACATCAATAAATCTGTAATTTCTGGTATTTGATTATTTAGCACACACAGATGCTATTAAGTATTGTAGGGAATTGTCTTACGATATATCGAGGATCACAGAATCAGAGTGGCTCACTTTAAACTTAATTTCATGGAATTCAGGATCTGCCCACTGAATTCTAACAAAAGAGGTTTATTTCTATTCAGTAGCATTTTTGTTTTTATAAGTATAAGATTTAAGGAAACCTTGTGATTTTTACTGTTTCTGTGGTAACTGACCCTACGCTTCAAGTGCAGCAGATAGAGAAGTGTGATAAATAGCTGAAGTATTCCTAATTCATAAAAAGGAAAAAAAAAGAAAAAGAATAAAAACTCTGAATGCACACTCCCTTGAAGGACATGGTCTCTTGTTTAAGAACGAAAAAGAAACCAAGCTAAAAACAACAACGTTACATTTAAGAGCAAGCTAAAGTGAACGACTACATCTGCGTTGTGTGAGTCTGTCTAAAATGTAATAAAACATGGTGGACCTCCAGGATAGGGCGAACAATGAGGGCAGTTAAATGTGCTTTGCTCCTCCTGCCACTAGGGGTCAGCGAGGCAAACTGTATCAATAAAATAAATTAAAAAACAACAATGAGCTGAAAACAAAAAAGAAAAAAGTTTAAAAACATGCTCCCATGGAAGTGGACACATGGCCATAACAGTAGGGCTCAGAGACTGGGCAAGGTTGTGGGTGTGGAAGCGAGTGAGGAAGCTGGATTTGGAGCTTGAAGAAGGCAGGAGCCAGGGAAAGATGACAGGAAGTGAGAGGGGAGGAGAAGGAGGAGTGGGAGGTTGAGGTGAAGAAGGAGAAGGAGAAGGAGGAAGTGGGGAAAAGGGGAGAACGGTGCAGTAACACAGAGGGAACGCTCAGGTGCTGTTGCTCAGGGCTCCTGGTGCCGAGCTGGACTGGGCTGGACTGTCTGACACACCGCCTTCTGCAAGCACAGAGAGCATTCGTTACTAATGCATAAACACACAGAGTAGAACTGACAGGGTATCTGCAGGTATAAGGAAATTTTCTTTATTTAAAGACAATTTAAAAAGAGAACTTAGGTGTAAAATGGACTTTTGGTGTAGTAAAACATGACACCTCCGTTCTCCCACAGCGTTCTGAGATCCAGAAATTTGAACAATTTGTCCAAACACCCTTCAGACTGGGTGAAACGGGGCATAATTTACCCTGATAAATCACTTTTTCCACCGTTATCCAGCTCAAAGTAGCTCCACAACTCCTTGCTAGAATCTGGAGAGCCCTGACATTTAAAACGAGGCATTAATAACTTAACAAAAAAGTGCACAAGAAGCTTATTAAAAACCACTGTTTACATCCCATAATGCTAGCTTTCAGCTCTAAGCGCCACCATCATTTTACCGATAATGACAGACATATAAACATAGATTTTGTTTAGCCTGCCTCCTGGTGCTGGCTGCTATGCTATGCGGAGTCTATGCATATATATGTCTATGTCATTATCAATACAATGATGGTGGCGCACGGAGCTGAAAGCTAGCATTATGGGATGTAAATAGTGTTTTTTAATAAGCTTCTTGTGCACTTTTTAAGTTATTAATGCCTCGTTTTAAATGTCAGGGCTCTCCAGATTCTAGCAAGGAGGTGTGGAGCTACTTTGAGCTGGATAACGGTGGAAAAAGTGATTTATCAGGGCAAATTAATGCCCTGCATCACCCAGTCTGAAGGGAGTTTGGACAAACTGTTAAAATTTCTGGATCTCACAACGCTGTGGAAGAACAAAGGTGTGCTATTCATCAAAAGGTAAGAACTTTTTATCTTGTTTAACTACAACAAAAGTCCATTTTACACGGAGTTCTCCTTTAATTTTCAGTTAACAATGTATTTTTGAAAATCGTTTTTCTCTCAGTTTAAACTTCCAGATTAAAGCATTAGTCATTGATTTGTGAATAGATTCACTTAATGAGTCGACTCTACACTCAAACCAAAGTGTACGAACACCACAGGTCACATGATCATTCATGAAATATCAGCAGAGTTTAAATGTGTCCCAACTTTTAAATGCCTTATTTAAATATATAAATATATATATATATATATATATATATATATATATATATATATATATATATATATATATATATATATATATATATAAGGTGAGGAGAACAGAGTAGACCGTACCGTGTGAAGCAGATGTCGTCTGCGAGCGAGCGTGAGGAGGAATGAGAGTGGAGTTCAACTGTGGCTGGATAGACAGCTCTGTGGGAGAGAAGAGTCGTATGAATCACATACACTGGGTGTGATTGTGTCAGGGTTAGAGTAACTTTATCAGCTATTCAAATAAGGCGGTGATTCTCAGTCCTTTTAATGCTGGGCGGTACGACCAGAAAATTCATATCTTGTTTTTTTTTTTTTTACGATTCTTACAGATTTACAATGCATCACTGTATTTTTATTATTATTTTTCTTATATACATTTTTGCAAAACTGGGCTTCTACACAGATATGTGACTTATTCTACTGTCAGGAGCACATATAACAAACTCCAAATTAGGCTCCAAATTAAGGCTTTGATTAGACTTTACTTTGTTCCACAAAATTACAATATATAAAGGAATTTACAGAAAAAGAGAGGCAGAATGTAAACAATTGATATAGTCAAACTGAAACATGTTAAAAACACAACTTAACAAGAGAGATGCCAACAATTTTAACACTGATTCATTTTTAAAAGAAAACACTTTAAATATTCCTAAAAACAGCAAAAATTGACGTATAATACCTATAATAATGTTTTAAGCATTCCAAACCAATATTTCTCAAAATGTTCTATTGCACAGTTTAAGTTTAATATCAATTCAAAATACCTTGAACATGAACCACTGGAGACATTAAAGTATGAAAATGGCTGTTTATCAGTCACTTTTCTCTTGGTTCTCCAGTATTAAAGTATTTAATATTTTCACACCTCGAATCTGGCGTTTTGGGGTGTTTTAAGACCCCATTAAAAACCCAAATTAAGCAAATCTGCTCCCAGGATTGATTCTGGGCTAGACTGGGGGAAGAGAGGAACTTTTTTCAGAGCTGTGGATCGATTGCACAATTCTATCCATCTCTTTTCTGAGTAAATATTTGCAAAAGCTTTGTCCGTTTGCTGTTGGTTTTCTGTTTTATTAGACTATAAACACTCATACAGTGAGGAACAGCAGGAGCTCCTCCAATAAAGTGCTGTTCTCACATTAGAAGATGGCAAGCGCTATATTGGAGGCCTATATAATGTGAAATCTAATGCTATCTTAGTAGACAATGTAGTTTACATCACAGGGAGTAAGGATCTGCATGTAACTACTCGAAAACCAAACGTTAGCATGTCTGTGTGGGTTTGTTGCACTGACCCACAGGGCTGAAATTGAAGAGCATGGGCAGCTCTCGGCCGCTGGGCAAGCGGGCGTTGGGCTGGCGCAGCTCATCAAAAAAGGCGTGGGCGCAGGCCTCCAGCGGAGAGAGGCGGGTCACCGGCGTGTACTCCAGCAGACGAGAACACAACGAGATGGCCTCTGGAGGCGTCCTGGGCTTAAACACCTGACGGACACAAACAGACACAAAACATTCAGATAAAGACCTGCAGTATTTAAGAACCCTGTCTGCAGATCATTTTAGAGAACCTTTACAATTATGGAACATACTATTCTCCATGTAGCGTACTATACAGGTCATGATGAAATTACAGATTCTAAAACTAAACAAAGTAGTATATATCTGTAATAAAACAACATTCACATTTACTCATATGTAGAAACCTGAAATCTGTCTGTGTGATGTTGCTGCAATTTTATAACTTATAATGTTCACTTTATACGGACTACTTCTTACAATGCTTTGCTAATGCAAAAAAAAAAAAAAATCACTATTTTCACCACTAACAAGCTCAAAGACGCTCCACACTTTACTGGTGGTAAAGACCCTGATATTTAAAAAAGACAGAGATAGTTTGTTAAAAACACTGTTTATACACACAGTACCATTACAGAGATTTTTAGGAACAGCTGCAATTCATGGATTCCCAGTGAAATAATTTAGCTATCTGTTCCTCTTTCCTACTTATTCCTTTATACTCGTCAGTTGACTTACTGTACCTTAATTTCAAGATGGCGGTGCCCACAGAACTACCTAAAGGTATTGTGTGTATAAACCGTGTTTTTTTATGAACTACCTGTGCACTTTCAAAGTTCTCAGTTCCTTATTTTAAATGTCAGGCCCACTGAATTCTGTTTTTAGGAATGCTGGGGGTAAATGGAGAAAGACTATTACTCTTTATCATGTTTCACTACAGCTCATGTACAGTTCACACTAAATTTCTCCATTAATCCTTTAAACACCAGCCATTTAGATATAAAAAATATATATATTTTTTGGATTTAAAATCTTTGTACACAATATGGGAGGTAAATCCTTCCAACAATAAAAATGAAATAAAACACTAAAATGAAAATGCAAATACTGTTTTGCACTTTTTTCCCCAATTGTGTGGACATATGCTAAAATTTAATTCACTTCATTTGCAGTTTGATTTTTCATTTGAGCATGGGTCATATGTGGAAAAAAAAATAAAAATAAAAAAGCTTTTTTGCCATTTTATTTTCATTACGAAAGTTATTTCACAGTCAAATCTAAAATGAACAAGCTAGTTGTGAAAAGAAAAATAAAAGGTTCACTTTCACCTTGCCTTTTCTTGATGAACTACATAATAAATGTCAAACATAAAATAAATGATAACGTTTTAATTATAAGTCCTTGCAATGGGCTGCATGTCTGACAGGTCTGACAGAATTAAAATGAAAACATAAAATAAAAACAATAGCAAAGTGACATTTTGGGATTCAGTGTTTGGATTGTGTTTAAGTGCCAAAATAAAAAGTGCTCTCTGCTGGTGATTTACTTTCCTTTTTCCATCTCTCTTTTCTACGCACCCAGAAAGAGCAAGGCCAATTGTGCTCTCTTGGAGCTCTGGCAGCTGATGGCAAGCTGCATGACCGGGATTTCAACCGCATTACTTACCACACTTAGTATCTCTTCACAAACTGGCTGTTTTTCAGCTGAAAGATCAGAGCCAAATTTTTGTTGCCACATATTCAGTGCAACCCTTACATGCAAATGATTAATAGGTAGCCTAGCCTGCTAATCTGGGTCACAACCAACGTACTGTTTGCAGAAACCACATTTAGAAAAGCCTAATAACCGACATGGGTTGAGAGTGTGATTAAATTGAGCTCAGACGCAACACACATACCTTAGTCCAGGGATGCGCTTTGATCTGTGGGAATTTGAACTCTGTGTAGTTGGGATTCATTTCCCGGATCTGTTCTCTTGTGGGCGTCCCCAAAACCTGCAGAAACAGAACAGGACCGTCAGAAATCATGTTGGACTTAAACAGAATCTGGAGTTACCATAGTAACAATACCAGTTTAAAAAAAAAGTTATTGTTAACAGATATACAAGTTACTTTCAGTTACACATTGTATTTATATGATATTTAAATTCTTTGCTCAGATGGATCAGTGTTGCTTCCATGCTGACTAAACATACCATTATATTTCATGAACACACAGTGAGGAAAGCATAAACAGAATTAAAAAAATATATATTAAAAATGAACTAAACATGTTGGGTTGGGTAATAGGGAGAAAATGGGACAAAAACTTTAAAAGGTGATACAAAACCCTTTTTTCTGCAGTAAAATTATTTATTTGAGGGCTTTCAAATCTCCTACAGGGCACTCAGAGAAGCTTCCTGTTTTCTCTCTTTACTCCACTTAATAATTCCAGATCAACCCAAATTCTGCATGTTTGAAAACAGACGTAAAAACGAGACAAACATAACAAAACTAATGGTTTGGTTTTGATTTGTATTTAGAAAAATATTGATATAAAAAAAGTTCAGAAAAGAGACATTTTATGATTATGAAAGCTTTTAATGTAAAGCTTGAATTAAAAAAATCTTCAAGATTTGGTGGTGTAATATCAGGCAGACAACTGACAACAGACAACTGGCCTGTTAAAGGGGAAAACTGAGCAGGGTTGTGTTTAGTAGTTCTAGTCAGGACACACACTCCTCACCTTTATGATTTCAACTAGCTGGTCAACCCCGCTATCACCGGGGAAGATGGGCTGCCCCAGCAACAGCTCAGCCAATACGCAGCCAGCTGACCAGATATCAATGTTGGAGGTGTAATCGGTGGCTCCGAAGATAAGCTCTGGGGCGCGGTAATACCTCGAACAGATGTACGAAACGTTCGGCTCGCCACGAACTAACTGCTTTGCACTGTGAAGAAAGAACAAACACAACACAAAGTTACACATGCAGAAGTATAGTCATGTCCATAATCATATTTTTTGTAATATATGTCGCACTTAAAATCCTTTAATTAGGTTAATAAAGTTTGTAAGGGGCAGAAGTAAAGCTACTCCACTGAAGTACAGCGCTATAAAGGAGCTTAATTTTAGTTCTCCAGCATAGGGGCTGGAGTAGCATTAGAAAAGTATTAGAATAGCGGCTAACCGCTATTTCCCCGTGCAGATGTGAGTATTATCTGCCTGTAGCCTGCTCCTAACCCTGGCTAACACTGCTAGAGCAGCATTAGCATTACCTGCTTATCGTGCTAGCCCTTTCTCTGTTCAAAGGTGAGTATTATTGGACTGTAGTCTGCACGTAAAACAAGCTACGTGGGACGAACCGCTAGCTAATATATTCCTGGCTTACCGAAACACTGAGGGTTCCTCAGTGTAGTGTTGCTGGGTGGTATTAGCCGTTAATCGCCAGTAGTTAGCCGCTAATGCTCCAGCTCTAGTGCTGGAGAAATTTGAGAATCTAATCTTACTGTAAATAAACAGAAGTGCTTTACTCACTCATATAAACCCTTATTTAAAGAGAGAAATCTGTGTAGATTAACATCCAGCATTCATTTTACTTTTTTTATCACAGTTTTGTTTACTTAGCTTAGCTTTACTAAACTAAGTTAGCTACCCCCAACCACCAAAATGTGCCTTATAATACAGTGTGCCTTACAGTGCGAAAAATACGGTAATTAAAACATCTACAGCTAGCTAAAAATTCTATGTAGTTTTTTAATAATAATTAAAGAATTTGAATGCTTTTCTTATCCCTATGTTAAAGACCAAGATATAAGCTACCAAACTATTTCACAAAGAAAAACGATTAGTGCAAGCAAACCCACCTTCCAAAGTCACACAGCTTCAGCACGGCTGTGTCTGGGTCCACCAGCAGGTTCTGTGGTTTGATGTCTCTGTGGCAGACGCCTTGGGAATGAATATACGCCAGACTGCGAAATAACTGATACATATACACCTGAAAAAGAGACACAGTTTAGAACCGGCTACAGCAGATGTTTTATTATATGCAGTAGTGCTTGAAAGTGTGAAACTTTTAGAATTTTCTAGATTTCTGCATAAATGACATAAAACAATCATAAGATTTTCACAAAAGTTGTAAAAGTAGCTAAAGAGAACCCAGTTAAACCAATGAGACAAAAATATTACATTTGCTGCTTTATTTATTGAGGAAATTATCCAATATTACATAGCAGTTAGTTTGAAGGTGAAATTAAAGTCAGGTGATTTTAATTTAATGGGATAATCAGTTGTAGGTGGGAAGAGCCTGTTTTATTTAAAGAACAGGGATCTATCAAAGCCTTTACATTACGTGTTTGTGGAAGCGTATCATGGCACAAACAAAAGAGATTGTTGAGGACCTTAGTAAGAATTTTAGACAAGTTACAAAAATCTCTAAAGTGTTTGGACTCCACCAATCCATCATCAGACAGATTACAGTGTTCAAATGAAGGAAATTCAAGACCATTGTTACCCTCCCCAGGAGTGGTCGTCCAACATAGATGACTCCAAAAGCAAGGTGTGTAATAGTCAGCAAGGTCTCAAAATGACCTCAGGGTAACTTCTAACCAACTGAAGGCCTCTCTCACATTGGCTAATGTTAGTCAATCATCAGGAGAACACTGAACAAAAACGGTGTGCATGGCAGGGTTGCAAGGAGAAAGCCACCGTTCTCCAAAAAGAAAATTGCTGCTCATGTGCAGTTTGCTAAAGATCATGTGCACAAGCCAGAAGGATATAGGAAGAATGTGTTAATAGACTTAAAATAGATTTTTTTTGGTTTAAATGAAGTGTTATGTCTGTAAAAAGGAAAACACTGTAACCCAGCATAAGAACCTCATCCCATCTGTGATGTTGTGTTAGGTCATATTTATTCATACACTTTCAAATACCACTGTACATCCAGATCCAGGTTTATAACTACACATCTGCATCAGAGTTTGTGAGTGTGTTTGGGGTAACGAAACCCAGCTCTACAGTATAAATGCTGTTTTAGGGGTAAAAGACCATGCTGTACACTTACTTTGACATAGATAATGGGTATGGTGGTCTTGGCCTTGTTGAAGTGGCGTGCCACCCTGTACACAGTCTCTGGTACATAATCCAGCACCAGATTCAGATACACTTCATCTTTCTACAAGAGATGGAAAAAAAACATTAGAGGTCCATATGTAAAAAAAAAACGTTACTTACATCGTCACTGACTGTTACTATTTGAGTTTTAAAAGCGCACTCTTGTAAAGAAGCCTGAAAAATGTGAGGGAGCAAGACGGGTGTCTCCCAAAGCAAAAGGGGTGTAGTGTAGTACAGAAAATATAAGCAGGGGTTTGTTCTGAGCTACGTAAGCATCCTGAATGGTCACACATGTGGACTGCAACAAAAAAAATAATAATAATCCAATAAGGCCTTCCGTTTACGGTGGAAGATAATTTGGTCCAGGATACATCGCCATAAAACAATTTATTATTGGGATGTTCTCGCAAACTCAGTGAACAGAACAGATCCTACTTTTGAAGTCAAAGATCAGTTTATTTTTATGATATAAAGACCAGTCACCTGTGCTGAGTGAGAGTGAACGTGTGAAGGGCACTGTCACTCTTTTGCTCTCTCGCTCACTCACTCGTGGTGGCAGTATGAGAATGAGATTATTCATGCTGACTTTTAAATAAATAGGATGAGTGAGAAATGTAAATTTTATTACTTATTTTTTACAATTTAAAAAAGGCATAAAAAAACTGTATCAAATTTAAAATAACGTAAAATATCGTATTGAAAAAAGTTAAGTGATACCCAGCCCTAGCTGTCATGCACTGCCCCAGAGCACATGCAGGAAATGACATGTGTTATAACAGAATTTACAGATGTCAATGTATCCCTTATTGAAATCAGGTGAATGGTGTGAAAGCCACTAACAGCAGTGAATCTGTGTGTGTACAGAGTGTGTATTTGTGTGTATCTGCTCCCATGCTTTCCTCCTTCAGAGCAGCGTACATGGTGAATAGTATCTGCATAAATACATGCAAATTAACACAACGGTAATATTAAATTTGTCAAAATGATGAGTCATTTTCAAGTTTAACGTACCATAAGTTAATAATTATTGCAACAGGCCTAATCCAATTTACTTGAATTGACTGAAATTTGATTTTTTTTTTCAAAATAATGTAAAAACTTTACTTAAGGCCAACTTCTGCACGCTACTAGAAGTACTAGAAGTACTAGAAGTACTTTTAAGGTAAAGTCTTGGTACCTTCTCCCCGCTGGAGTAGAAGAAGTAACGTAGCCTAACAATGTTGCAGTGGTCCAGCTTCCGCATGATCTGTAGTTCTCGGTTCTGTAGGAGAGAGAGAGAAAGAGAGAGAAAGAGAGAGAGAGAGAATTAGACTCTTTAGAAAACCTGAAAGTATAGCATAATTACATTTGAGACACAAGACTTTTTACTACCACAAAAAGTAGTAAAAGTAGTGTTGATTTACTAATAGCAAATTTTCTGCAAATGTTAAAATAAAACATACAAAAAAAAAATCTTAAGAATCAATTTGTGAGAAATCATTCTTAATAACGCATTATGAATTCTGTCACAATGCAAAGAACCACCGACAGATTCACATGTGAAAAAGTATAAAACACGAAAAATATTAGATGCAAAGATTTAACACGAGCATAAATGTGTCCACAATAAAAGTACTGTACAGCTCATTTTCTGGGCTGCAATTGTTTTCTAAGGACAACACTAGTATTACAACAAATACAAATAAAATTGAAAGATTTTAACATCACTAGGTTCATTAAAACGTGTTTCCAAAGCTCTCCTCGTTGACTATACTATTATTCTGAAATGCTTAGGTGCTTAAAATATTTACATTTAAGGTACTTAGCAGACGCCTTCATCCAGAGCTACTTACAACAGTGCTTCGTCTTTACTTCAAAATATCCATAGCTAGTTTGTAGACTAGGATCAAGAGATACAAAACCTTTTGTACAGTACAGTACATACAGCCATATAACATATATACACACGTTCTTACCTTAAACCTCTTGTCCTGCAGAACCTTCTTGATTGCCACCATCTCCTGGCTGTCGATGAGCCGGGCCTGATACACCACTCCGAAAGAGCCATTTCCAATCACTTTGATGTCCGTGTAGGACACTTCCTGAGGGCGGTCTGGACCTTGCCCAGGTGTGGCTACCACCGTGGTCACCTTCCCGCTGTCCCCTGAAAAGAAAGGGTTATACTTTAAATACAGGAGCAGGAAAAAGGACAGAACCCACTGCTGGACTACTTCTTTCTTAGGGTGTTTTTACAACTGTAGTTGGTTTCTATGGTCAAGATCAGTGGATGAGTTTGTTTACTAGGAGCATTTCTCCCTCTGTTTGGTTTGGTTTCACAAGGGCATAAATCTAAACGCACAAAAACGCGCACCAATAAACAACGCAAGCACATTGTCTCCTCTAAAAGGTCAGATTGTCTTCAATACGTCGTGCAGTGCAGATGTACAAAACGCAGCACGTTGAGTGGCTGCGAGTAGAGAACGCAGCACAGACCGTGCATGTAAACAGCATGGAACAGATGAAATAAGACTTTGCCATGGTCAACAACTCATGGCTATATTTGACCGTTTAGCTGTGTTTTGTATATTAGCCATTAGTACTTTTCCCAATAATACATATTCATGATGGCTGCCTCTTATATCCTGCACCTTTATGGTGCATTGGTTGAGCACTAGGGCTGCAACGATTAGGCAACGTAATCGACAACATCGACTTTAAAACCTATTAGTTGCGTCATGAATGAGCGATGGAGCCTTTATCAATTTATTTATTTAGTCTAAACGGGGTCGCCGAGTGGTCTGGCGGGCTAAGTGCTGCCACTATGATCAGAAGACCGCTGTTCGAATCCTGATCATGCAGTTTGCCATCAGCAGTCAGTGGGTAGATGGCGCTCTCTCCGCACATCACTCCAAAGGGTGATGTCAATTATCACAAGGCGTCTGTGAGCTGATGTATCAGAACTGGGTCACTACGCTTTCCTCAGAGTGCGCTGTAATGCTACTTGGCAATGCGGCATCAGCAGCAGTTCAATAAGAGGAGGGGTCTGATTTCACAATGAGGTTTAAGACTAGAACATGCCTCCTCCGATACATGTGTTGTGGCATCACAGTGACAGGGAGGCATATATAGCTGACTAGCAGATGAATGGGTGGGACAATTGGCCTAGCTACATTGGGGGGAAAAAATGGGAGAAAACTAGAAATAAATCTTAAATAAATAAATGTGACCTATAAGGGTGAGGGAAATGTTTGATTGGCTGTTTACTTCCACTAAAACATCAAAACCTCTTCTTTTTGACCTCTGTCTTCTCATTTTACTTCTTTTTTTACTACTTTCATTTTATATCTTAACTGCTTTTAAGAACACTATATTAGCTGCTATTGCACTTTTATCTTCATTTTATATTTTTTTAAATGTTCATTTAATAAATGTCATATAAATAATATGTTTATTATTGTTGTACTTATGGTATTATTATTATTATTATTATTATTATTATTATATGGACAATTATTCAAATTTACATGTACATTAAAGTCCAGTTAAGCCACTCTAAGAACCCATTCCTGTGTGTATATAAAAAATTACAAAGCCTATTAAAATACGTAACTTTCTATTATATACTTTGCATAATACTTTACTCATATGCAGATCAAATACAGATCAGCCACAACATTAAAACCAGCTCTGTATATACATTATAATGTTATGGCTGACCAGTATAATCACCTTTTTTTCTGGTTTCCTTGTAGCTGCTTTTAATATTGTGAGGCTGTTAAGCTGAAACTTACCTAACCATTATCCTAACAGCATTAATGTGAGATTTTTGTATTAATTATTTATCATTAATTGAAATAACGATAAGTGAAACAAAGTGGAAAAAAAAAATATTTTTAGAGAAAAAAAAAAGATGCATCAAGATGCATTGATAATTGTTTAATAATCGCATTGCAGACCTATGAATCGTAAATTAAATCAAATCGCAAGGTGCCTCAAGATTCCCACCCCAGTGACCAGTGTTGGGAAGTAACGGATTACATGTAACGGCGTTACGTAATCAGATTACAAATTATGAGTAACTGTAATCCGTTACAGTTACTTCTTCAGTAAATGGTAATCAGATTACAGTTACTCTGCTAAAATAAATGGATTACATTGCGGTACTTTTCTATTGTTGGTCTTCCAATCCAACACTGACAAAACGCAAACACATTCACATAAATCACGACATCAGAATATTCTGTGATTCACAACCTCCTGCTCAGAATGTTTTCACTGCAGAAGCGCCCCCTAGCCCGTCGGCGGGCCCGTTCTGACTATGTAAAGTAGAATGCTTATAAGCGTCAAATATTCTAAACACACCGACCAAATAACCGACTCATATTCTTTAGTACTAATTTAACTACCTGCATGCAAATTTACAACCATCTACATGAAACCAGTCGCCAGAAATCGCCAACTGAAAACAGCCTGTTTTTTCACATTGTTTACATGGGGAACACGCCTCCCCAACAAAATAGCCTTATAAAATATCATAAGTATATAAAATAACATCATATTACATTATAGAAAATTCACTTACTATCACAGCATCCACAGTACAGCACTGAACCGCAGATAAAATATCCATAAAGTCCTTTATTCGCCTGCTCACTTCTCCTCACAAACATGCGTTTATTTTCAGCGGTCCACAAACCACTATTTTTCTTGAGTGATCGTCTTTTGAACCAATAACGTGAGCGCTGTATCAGTCCAATCCAATCAAATCGGGTCATAGCCTTTCTCCAGCGTCACAAAAGTGATTGACACCTATTTCAACCAATAGTCCACCCTTAGACGAAAACATTGGTACGTAATTTTCCCTGATTGGTCTCCTAATGGCTGGGGGAGGGGCATGCCTAACCGCTGTCACCAAATTCCCTCTGCTAAACATAAGTGCGCCCACAGCGCGCATACGTGTGATTTTGTTTGTCATTTCATCAAAAAGTATTAATATTACTCTGAAATAGACTTACATTCATTTATTTTATCACAAACAAACAAAAAAATTACAAACTCTGGCTGTATAGAGACAGATTTACTGGAGAAGTTTTGAACACTTTAGAGACGCCTGGTGGACACCTAATATAATGCAGTGTAACTCTTCAATGCATTGTGATATAAATTACAAATTTTGTAATTTGTTTGTCAAGACCCTACTGAATCAGGAAATGTAGAGAATGATTGACTATTCATCACCAACATCCATACACACATTGTAAACTCTAAATATAACAGGCGCTTTTTTTTTTTTTTTTTTTTTACAATTTCTTCTGCATTTGATGTTCTCAAATGGAACTTAAATAATGGAAATTAAAGTGTTGAAGTGAATTATTGTTTACTGTTTATGATTACACTGCATTTGACATTTAATAATGAAACATTCAAATTATATTTTGTTTGCATTTGTGAGTTCTTAGAAAAGGAACAGATTGTAATCGCATTAAATCCTATTGGACCGAATTGTATCGTATAAAGACATAATTTGAGGTATCGTAAATTATCGTATCGCTGACTAAAATAATCGTATTGTATCGTATCGTAATGAATCTTGTGATTTATACCCCTAGATAATCCTGGCAAAAAATCCACCTGCAGAAAGTGGCAAACCTGCAAATAGTTAGCTTACAGTTGTTGTTACATTGTTTGGTGTTTAATGATTTTATCATCAATTTATAGAAGTGTTTTATAAAATTGTTTGATTAAATGGTTTCATAAGTATTTTTATAGGGTGATTGAAAAGGCTGTTTTATTTGTCTATCTATTAACTGGAAGGAAAAATAAAAGAATAATATGCAAGATGTGGTTGCTACATTCATTCAGGCTTAAAAAAACGACAATATTGTAAGTAATCCAAAGTAATCAGATTACGTTACTCACTTGAAGTAATGTAACTGATTACGTTACAAATTACATTTTGAGTGATGTAATCAGTAATCTGTAAGGGATTACATTTTAAAAGTAACCTTCCCAACACTGCCAGTGACCTATATCTGATATTTGTCCGAACTGTGCGCGGTGTGCAAGTTATCACTGATTCAGCAGGAACACACCCGTTTGTATATTTGAATAAAGGCGGAAATCAACCAGCTGTTACAAAAAAACATCTGAGATTAGGCGGCCAGTTTCTGGGTCAGTGACTTGTAACAGTGATCAAAGCGAGCAGAATTCTGTGGAGAACTGAAGTTCGCAATTCTGACTGACAACACCGATAGAAGAAAGAGAAGGTCTAGTGGCCATTGTTTGAGCAGCACATAAGATATCTAGCTTGTATCTTTGCTATCTATTGCTAGGAGTCCCAGACAGCACAACTAGCCTTACGCTCTTACTTTGGGTGGGTACAGACCTCCAACTTTCCTCACTTAGCACAATGCTAGCTACAGTGTTAAGTGAGCACCGTAAGTGACATAACAGAATTAGAAGTTACCCTGCAAGTACAACTCAAGTGATAAAAATCACTCCCTATTCCTCGTACAGCTAACGAAGAGTCACCGGCAGGCGTGTTACTCAACTAGTAGGCAACTAGTATAAACAATGTACAGTTCTGAAAAAAATAAGATACCAGTTATAGATTTTACCAAATTGAAAACCTCTGGAATATAATCAAGAGGAAGATGGATGATCACAAGCCATCAAACCAAACAGAAATACTTGAATTTTTGCACCAGGAGTAAAGCAGCATATAGTTATCCAAAAGCAGTGTGTAAGACTGGTGGAGAAGAACATGCCAAGACGCATAAAAACTGTGATTAAAAACCATGGTTATTCCATCAAATATTGATTTCTGATCTCTTAAAACTTTATGAATATGAACTTCTTTTCTTTGTATTATTTGAGGTCTGAAGCTCTGCATCGTTTTTGTTATTTCAGCCATTTCTCATTTTCAGCAAATAAATGCTTTAAATGACAATATTTTTATTTGGAATTTGGGAGAAATGTTTTCTGTAGTTTATAGAATAAAAACAACAATGTTCACTTTACTCAAATATAAACATATAAATAGCAAAATCAGAGAAACTGATTCAGAAACTGAAGTGGTCGCATCATTTTTTTTCCTAAGCTGTGTATGGCTATATTTATTCAATATAGATTTTTTTTTATTCTCTAGGAGGTTCACACCCTGGCCAAAAGCTGATATATATATATATATATGTGTATCTCATTTAACTTACTCTGGTAAGCTTTAGCATATAAGCAGCATTTGCTCTTTTCTCTGACAGGATAGCACCATGCAAAACTAAGATTAAAATCCAGAACTGAATAATAAAACTATAATTACACTTTAGATATGCAAGAGATTGTGCTGCTGTCTGTTCTTCTGTTTTACCTACAATAGACTGGATGTGGGTCCTTTAAGGACAAAAGAACCCACAACCTCAAAAGCTGTGAGGTAAACCTAGCACCAACTGGGTCACAGTGTCTCCCAGAAATTAATTAATTAATCGATCCATCCATCCAGCCATCCATCTTTCTACCCACTTCTTCACAATCAGGGTTGAAGTGATTACAGAGCCTACACTGTATCGTTGGATAGAAAGCACAAACACTCTCTTGAAACTGCTGGTAAATTATTCCTTCTGGGGTGGGACTTATTTTGCGGAGGGAAGAACTTGAGGTAATCCATTACAAGGTTGGTTGTAGACTAGGTGGAGTCTATGGGTCTGAACGAAGAGGAAATCACAAACAAAAAAACAATTAAGCAATTTCTCACTTATTTACACCCACAACAGAGGAATGGGAAATATGTGGCTCAAAATACGGGCAGGAATTTTGATACCACACTGAACACCAAGTTTCCACACAACCCATGACCAATCCAGGAGTGAGGATCATCAACTGTATACACCATATACACATGTCCTGTACAGACATACTACCGTGCACACAGTTAATGGCTCTGAAAACACCATCTAAGCCATGAAGGTGGGAAAGACCACTGCTACAGACTCCAGTCCCTAACTCCAGCTGTACATTTAACCTTGTGAAACATAAAAATAACAATCCAATACATCGTAATAGTGTTGGAAGGTTTGTTAACTCTTGAGAATGTTCTATATTCCTACATAAACCTGACTTAAAACCTCTTAAAAGCCCTAACATGTAGATAAAAACAATAAGAGAAAATATAAGACTTGACCATTTAATTACTAAAGGAAATGAACCAGAGTGGCAAAAGTATGTGAACCATTAGGATTATCAGATCATTTGAAGGTGAAATTAGAGTCAGGTGTTGTCAATCAATGGTTAAATTTAATTTCATTGATGCTCATCAGGCAGAATAAGCTTATAAAACCATCAAGGCATGTATCAGGCATCAAGGCAATAGTGTCTTTGAGAATTTTGAAAAGCGCTATATAAATAAAATGCATTATTATTACCATTACTATTATTATTATTATTAATAGACTGAGAGGATACGAAGAAACCCAAAGTAACTTCTAAGCAATTAAAGGCCTCTCTCTTACACTAGCTAAGTTTAATGTTCATGAGAACATCAGGAGAACACTGAACACTATTATAATGTGGATTGTAGATAGGGCTGCACAATATTGAAAAAAATGTACATTGCAAATGTTCTTTTTTTCAGCAATATATATTAAGCGATATTAAACAATGCAGTGCCCATGACGTCACCAGCCCCGCCCCACCAGTTAGCACAGAACACTCAAAACCCGAAGAAAACAGCAAAACAACAATAAAAGACCCTTTAATTAGGCAGTGGAAGTGTAACTACACAATGCAGATAGTCGCAGCTGTGATTGGTCCACCTGGTCTCGCTCTCCCGCCCACACATTCCTGCCTTCGCGACTTAAACTGCAGAGCGACGCAGAGGCACCGATACACGCACACAGTAGTATAAACGCACTGTATTTTATCATAATATAACAAACATCTTGTCTACAATGCAACCACCTTTCCACTCTACAGTTCTCCAAACACTCTATAGCATGAGCTGCTATATTCTTTAAAAGCCTTCACATTCCTGCCAGGATTAGACAGGAACTCAAAATATGTCGCCTGCTGTTCATGACACTTCACGTCTACTGCAAGCAAACCTTTCCTAAATCCTGGGCCAATCCCATGCACTGACCAGCAGGAGCCTGAGGTACCCTGTAAACCAGCACAGGCCTAGTGAAGGAGTAATGATAACAATGTCCACTTACATGATTGAAAAAGGAACTGAAAAGAACTATCAAAGAACCATGTGTACAGTCATCCAGGAAAAAGATTAGGCACCCTGAATACATGCAAATTTAAACAGGAAGGGTTTGCACCAGTGTGTAGGGTTTGGGACACTGAGAGTTTCCACAGCTACCTTCTCTTTAGTTTGATTACTTTGCATTACTGGCAAACTAAAGAGGCATCTACAGATGGAAAAAGGCTGTGATGGGCTGTGTACTGCTATTGGCCAAATTTTAGACATCAAAACACACACATACATACATAAGGGCCGCATTGTACACCTTACACAAGGTGGGTCGCAATGCTCATTGCTATCCTACACCCTGCCCACAGTCTATTTTCACGTCTTGCACCTGCGTCGTTAAAATAGCAAAAGATGCTTGTGAATATATCTATGCTGATGGGCGTAGTGGGCTGAATGTGAGGTGTGTTCACTGTGTTCAGGTAAATTTCTGGCTTAATGCTATCTGTTCCAATGGAAAACACAGGTGCGCCACTGACTGATTAGAACCTCGACAGACATCAACATCAGATGCTCATTGCTATCTTGGCATCGCAAACATGCCACACATTTAACGCTCATCACCCCTGCTTGCTACACACAGAAGTGCATAAAACCCAACAATTAATAGAATAATAAATAAAATCATTGCTGTTTCCACAAATGACCTGCTCACACACCTTCACAGCGTGAGCGCAGATGGTAAAATACCAATCGGACAAAGTCAGAGCGCACCTGGCACTTGAAGGGAATGGCAAAACACATCCATAACTAATTAGGAGATGTAGTATATGCCTTTTTGCGCATTTTGTGCCACACAAGGCATACTTTTCCAATCATTATGATAGCAAAGACACCCCCTAAAAAGTGCCAGAGACAGAAACGCAGTGGAAAAGGAGTAAGGGCTCCTCAGTCACTTGCTCAGTTACAAATACATTTGATTAAGCTATTAATTACTAGCCCACACTACACTATTTTAGCCCGGTTTATCAGTCATCTACAGCTCGGAGTCGAACTGGTGATTACAAGCCAAGTGATCACAAATTGGAGTCACGTACCAAGCAAAAGTCTAGCAGGTTTGATATCTAGACCAGTCAAGAGAAAGAATGTGGGAAGAAAGTGACTAACAGACAGATGAGTCTTTAATTCATGACCCTGTAGCATCACATAGTGTGCAAGTCACAATATCAGAAAGACTCAATAACTTTAATATTCAGAGTTTTTATCAGTCCTCATTTAATTTGCTGTGTGGCATTTTTCTAATGTATACACTGGACAACAGGCGACATTCACAGGTGCAAACGTGCAAACGTAACTCATGTGGGTGAGGTAAAACAGGCATTGGAACAGGATTTGTTCACAGGATACAGAGGCTGGCAGAAATAATGACCAACTTACTAATTTAATTAGTCGATTACTAAAATTGTAAGTTGCAGCCCTAGTCTTAATGTATCTGTGTATTGCATTTTTGCCACATCATCCACACCCCTGGCTGCCAGTCTAATGTCCAAAATATACAAAATAGTGTTTAAGGCTGCTGAGATTACGTAGCCAATATTAGGCTATTGCAGTGGTCAGGAAACTATCTAGCTAGGTGTTTACTGAGTCATGAGATCACGTAGTGTTAACCTTCATTTGACAATGATGTACTAAGACACATTTGATTAAGCTAATAATGACTAGCTCACAGAGATTACAAATCAATAATCGCTCACTAAGTCACATAGTGTGAACTGCTGAAAGATGCTAGCAACATGCCCAGCAAACATCTTGCAGGTTTGATATCTACACTAGTCGGCCATTGTGAGTCAAGAGTAGTAAATACCTACAGCCAATAGGATTGTGTACAGAGAGATGCATATGTCTAGCAGCCAGATGAGTCTGTAATTCGTGACCATGTGTCGGCAATCAATCAAACAGATCAAACGGAAAGACTCACAATTACAACACAGCAACCTCACAACGCAAAATGAATATAACTTTTATATTTAAGTTTCATAATTTCTTATTTTAGCAGCAATGCGAAATTATGTTAAAGCAGACACTGATCAACAGGGTGACATTCACATGTGTGCATTTGGAGGTAAAACAGGAATAGGAACAGGAGTGGTGCTCACAGAATACAGTGATTAAATGGATGGCAAAAATAATCGTTGACTAATCGGAAAACAGCCCGATTAGTCGAATACTAAAATCGTTAGTTGCAGCCTTTTTGCCACATCACCCACATCCCTGGCTGCCAGTCTAACGTCCACAAACAAAACAAAATTGTACTTAAGGCTGCTGAGCATATATCAGGATACTGTAGAGGTCAGAAATAAGGCTGTTGCTTTTGGTTAATTAACTAGTTAATTGACTAGTTGTTTACAGGAGCAGAGGAGCTACTAGCTACTGAGCTTTGTTCTTATTAGTGAGCTCCAAACCAACGGCGAACCGTCGTTTAACGATGATTTTACGTGTTTTCTCTTTCACGGGAGTTAAATTAATTATCACTGTGATCAGCACCGGCTTGTTTTCCCACATATGTGTCATAAAACTCGAATTAAACTCGATTATCGCGCTGCTTTAACCACCAGGGCGACCCAATCTCAGCCCTTCACCTCCCGTTAACAAAAACAGGGCAGGCTAAAGCTCAGCGGCCGTTAGCCTAGCGAGCTAACCGGCTACCTAAAGTAGGTTACCGCCGAAACCACGCCAACAATCAACCCGGTCCCCAGGCCCTCGTTCTGGAACCGACCCGCGAATAAAGCTCCCCGCCTCATCCTCGCCCCGACTCCATACTTACTGCTGAGCTTCAGGTTCCCGAAGCCGGCCGAGCTAGCGCCGGAGGCCTGTGCAGCCCCGGACTTACCCGAAGCGCTCCCGCCGGCCACGGCCGATCCGGCTGCGGCCGCGGCGGCTCCTGGAGCCCCCGGAGGCTCGGCAAACGAGCTGGTCCTGGGCCGCCCGCTGCCGCTCATTTTGGTTTTCGGAGAGAGTGCGGGGGGCAGGGGGGGCGGGAAAAAGGGTGTCGGCAGGAACGCGCTTAACCGAGGTGCCAATTTAAAATATGAGCACCTTTATAATAAAAATAATAAAACATAAAGAGCGCTGGAGCGGCTCGCTGGTACGTCTCCTCTTTCTCCCCCCCAGTCTGTCCGACCTGACGTGCGGCAGCGTGCTGAGCGCAGAGGCTGCTGGGAAATGTAGTTCACCTGCATCACTTTCCGAATTAGGATTAGGGTTTGTTGGTTAAATAAAAATATATATCTTAGAAATGTTAGAATTTTTTTATTAAAGTTTAATAAATAATTCCCGCAATTTGTTAAATGTTTTCCTCGATTTGGCCACAAACCTTTCAAATAATTTATTCACTCATTTGAACAAACTGTTACCTCGAATGAACAATTCATTCTCTGAATATAATAATTTGTTGACTTAACTTAACTATCTATCCTCTTAGTTTAATAATGAATTCCCTTGTTTATTCAACTGAACTATCTGTTCTCAAAATGTAATAAATTTAATAATTTATTAATACATTTAATAATTTAATAAATAGTTTCCTTAATTTAACAATCTGTTTACTCAGTTTAATAATTCATCCCCTCAATGTAACAATCCATTTCCTCAATTCAATGATTTGTCCCTACAATTTAACAATCCGCTCCCTCAATAAAATAATTTATTTTCTAAGTTTAATAAATTATTCCCTCAATTTTATAAATTGTTACTTCAATGTTATAATTTGCTCTCTTACTTTTGAAATCATTACCCCAACCCATTACCTCAACTAAACAATCCATTTACTTTATTAAATTATTTGTGCTCTCAGTTTGCCTCAATATAATGATTTATTCACTTAATTTAACAATCCATTCTCCCAATTTAAAAATGTGATTCTATCAGTTTAATAATTTGTATCTGTAATAATCTGTTCTCTCAATTTAATTAGTTGTTTCCTTAGTTCCCTCAATTTTATGACGCATTACCCCAATTTAAAAAATGTTCTATTCATTCAAGGGTGAGAGAGGGATTTATTGATCTGAATGAAATTGTTTTAAAGACACATTTATTTTACCATGATACTTTTTATATACACTAGATCCATACTTGAAGAGCTATATTCCAACAAAATAATAATACTGTGTCATATTTACTGTATACTTTACACCACACCATCATATTATATTATTTTGTGACTCAAACAAATTGATTTGTAACCTCATTTAATAATTTATCAAATATATATATATTTCATATAATTTATTAAATATAATCTCTATATATGTATAGTATATTGTTTTGTGAT
Source organism: Astyanax mexicanus (assembly GCF_023375975.1). Lineage (NCBI taxonomy): Eukaryota > Metazoa > Chordata > Actinopteri > Characiformes > Acestrorhamphidae > Astyanax > Astyanax mexicanus. Next base: position 5,699,019 of record NC_064413.1, read on the forward strand.
CTTAATTAATTGTATCAAAATTGTCTAATTGCCCAAATACTATAAACCTTAGCATAAATATATTACTTATTTACCTCTGCCTTATTAGAAACACCTACCATGTTCATTTAGGGGCTCATTAAAGAAATTCAAAGTAAGAGATACAGACTTGTACAGAAATAAAAATATTATATAGAGTATAGAGGTTGCATCTACACTTAATATTAAAACAACATTCTTCTTTTTTACATGTGGTTTAAAACAGTACACTTAAAAAAAAAGAAAGTGTGAAATGCTGGAGGCAAGTGGAGGTGGAATAGCATTATAAGCCTGTTGGGAGCATCAGCTAAATGCACTTAGCTGTCTTTCTTAATGCTGTGGGTGAATGAAGGTGGGCTATTCAACAAAAGTTTGTACTCGTTATCATGTTTCACTAAACCCCAAAGTCTATTTCACACTGGAGTTCTCCTTTAACATAACATCTGCATGTAAAGTTGAAGGGGGCTGCTTACTATGAGCAAAAAACAACAAAAAAAGGAAACAAAAGCTTTCACATCACTATAAATACACAAAAATATAAAGGTATATGTTTGAGTAAAATAAACATTGTTGTTTTATTCTATAAACTACAGACAACATTTTTTTTCCAAATTCCAAATAAAATAATGTCATTCAGAGCATTTATTGACAGAAAATAGCAGACAGAAAACAGGTTCATATTCATAACGTTTAAGAGTTCAGAAATCAATATTTGGTGCAATAAACTTGTTTTTTAATCACAGTTTTCCTGCAACTTGGCATGTTCTCCTCCATCAGTCTTACACATTGCTTTAGGATAAATGTATGCCACTACTGGCGGAAAAATTCAAGCAATTCAGTTTGGTTTGATTGGTCTTGATTATTTTCCAGAAGTTTTCAATTCGGTAAAATCAAAGAAACTCATTTTTAAATGTGGTCTTTAAAAAAAACTGTAGCGCTGTCACTAGTGCACTATTTACAGACTAGTGTACTACAGTAGTTATCTATCTATGTGGTTTGGGACGCAGCCACCACTTGCCGCCAACAAACGTTTGAGTGGCATCCCACCGTCCAATCAGACTCAACAGCAGAGGCTACGTCGATACAACGGGGCGGTGCTTCGTGTGCAGCGTTGAAGCATCCCAGCGGATGGAGAAACGGTAGAATTCTGCACCGCCGGCGGCGCGAGTTTAGCGGTTGGTTTCAGCGGGAAGAGCCGGGGGTTTGTGGTCGGCGTGTTTTCGTTTCGGCGGCGGAAGGCTCCGAGGTGCCCGCGGAGTGGCGAGAGCGCAGCGCGGCGACCTGGAGGCCGGGAGGTAAGCGTTTGGTCGGTTGAGGGGAAGGGGAAGCAGGCCGCACTCAGGCGCGCCGGACCTGCGGGGAAAAGTGAAGAGCGCCGCCTGACGACCGCCACGCTGCGGAGGGAGCGCGGCGCAGAGAGGCCGGGCAGGAGGGCGGCAAACCCGGAGAGCGCCGCCACCTGCTCGCCACGGGCCTAGCTCGCTTAGATATTTAATAATACCGCTAACAGAGCTGTAAAGACGCGTTAACGGGTCTGAACGTGTAGTTTACCCGGTAAATAAGCGGGTTTAGGAGCCCCGCTGTCTTAAAGCCTCACATAAAGACAGACAGACGTCCCTAACATATAATACAGGTTTATGATTAGGGGGCTAAGCTCAGACTAGGGGAATCTAGAAGTATGGCTATTAAATCCAAGAGAAAACAAAACTGGAGCTGCAGGGGAAATTTAGCGATCTGTTTACTCAATTTAATAATTTGCCCCCTAAATTTAACAATCAGTTCCCTCAATTTTATTTATGAATATGTCCTTAAGTCCTTAAAATATAATTTTTCAACCCTGATGTTTTAGGGACTCTACAGGTAATCAGCACTGTAGCTTACAGTTGAAGACCTATAATTCAATACAATAATACTTAATCAATTTCCTTTGCTATATGTAGGCCTGATGATATATTGTGACAGAAATTATAATAAATTACAGCAATAAATTATATTATAGTCTTTTTAAAGGGGCACTAAATCTTAAACCATATTTTTAAATTGTTAGCTTAAATATCTTCTTCTTAAGTAATGAAACATATCAGTCCTGCTTAATACTTTATAAACCTTTCCTAATCTTTAAAAAAAACACATATAGCAGTCAGTTCTGTCTCTGCAGCACAAGGATGATGATTTCTGTGTACTTTGAAATGCAGATAGTGATGTCCAACCATCTGCGTCTCACCACTATCGAAGGCACACTGCTCAGCCCAATCAGCTCTTACTTTTGCTCCGCCCCTAAACCCCTACATCACCCAGTTCCCCAGTGTGGGGCGGGGAGTGAGCTCTGTAATCAGGGTCTCTCGGCACACACAGCTCAAAAAAACGCAACTGCAAGAACTGCTAGTAAAGCCTGCAGCCGCCTCGCACTCGCAAGTTTATAACAGCAAATGTAATCATTCCGTGTTCAAGGGGCAGATGCGAAAAACTAACCGACAAGAGCAATAAAAAAAAAAACAATCAAACCATGCTGAACTGCTTGAATTTTTGCACCAGGAGTGGTATTAAGTTATCCAAAAGCAGTGTGTAAGATTAGTGGAGGAGAAAGTGCCAAGATGCATGAAAACTGTGGTTAAAAACCAGTTATTCCACCAAATATTGTTTTTCTGAACTCTTAAAACTTTATGAATATGAACTTGTTTTCTTTGCATTATTTGAGGTCTGAAAGCTCTGCATCTTTAGTAATTAGTCAGGAAACTGCAGTGTGTAATATTTTGTTATGTTGATAACCATTGTAGTACTTTTTTATACACGTTGTAATGCTTTGTGTTTGTTTTTGTGTTGTTTCCAGATTGTCCAGTCATTATGAATCTAAGGGACCATCTTCAATAAGAAAATGCTTTGTGAAAAATCGAAAATTATACTCTTCAAACTAAAAGCTTCCTTTATAGAACTCTTTGTGTTCTGGTTCTGATTCTAATAATTGGAACACGCCTGTAACTCGAGGGAAAAGAAACAGCAACAGCGATACAAACCCAGGACCGAAGTTTCCTCCACACTGCAGTGACCATGGGTGACCAGCAGGAGGAGTATGTGGAGCATCAGTACATGTGCAGCGAGTGCCAGCAGCTCTTCAACACTCTGGAGGAGGTGCTGATACACCAGCAGATACACACCGGCGCTGAGGGCGAGGACGCCGAGGCTGTGTCCTGCCAAGAGGACACGGGGGAGAGCCAGTACCAGTGTTTAGAATGTGGCGCCATCCTCAGGAACTCGGAGGAACTGCTGCTGCATCAGGAGATGCACATGAGGGAGGCGGGGCTGGATGGAGATCACGGTATGTATGAGGGAACGAGTTTGCTCTAACATTGTTTCGGACTGTGTATTATCTTAGAAGTATCAAGCAGACTAAGGTGCTGTCACTATAAACTGAGGATCATTGAAATCTTATATAATGCTGCTTGCCCTCAGCAGCCAGAGTCCGAGAGAGCACAATTGACTATGTTCTCTCAGGGTGGGTAGATGGCACTCTCTCTCCCCTTATCACTTCTTATGTAATATAATCAGCACAGGCGTCTGTTAGCTGATGTGTCAAAGCTGGGTTGCTGCGCTTTCCTCGAAGTGTGCTGGCTACCCCCCCCCCCCCCCCCCCCCCCCCAAAAAAAAATATATGCTGTACCAAAACCACAGCTTTCTAGTGCTGGGTGCATTCATATTAGCTGAAAAAAAATCAATTAAATGATACAATAAAATTATAAAAAACAAATTGAAAGATGAATGAAATTGTTGTCCGTTTTGGTCAATTTTAAGGCATTGATATGAGGATACAACTGTAGTGTAAAAATGCATTTACTCATTATATTTAAAGAGCGATTAACTTCTAATCAATAAAAATGATTATTATAAAAAGTTAAAATATTGTACAAAAAAAATCATAATGGAATACAGTTACTGTTAATGGCCTATTTTTGCTAACTAAACAGAGTAGGCAATTTTGAGGTCAGCAAAAATGATTGTGGTCATGTCCATTTATTGTACTTTATAATGTTATAAAATAAATATTACTTTTAACACATAAATGTTCACAAGTGATCATTGTATTAAAAAGTCAAACATTACTTCTTTTAAAAACAAAAATTACTTCTTTTAAGATACTAATATGATATAATAATTAATAAATGGAACAAAATATCAGTATGATCGTATATGAATTATTGGATCGTTTTTGTTTGCGACACATCCTTAATGCATGTCCATAAATACGGATATTTTATTGATACTAAATAATCAACTAAAGCTCTTTCACAAATTTGACTTCATTACTCACTGCTTCATTACTCCATGTGGTGGCATTAAAATCTAAAGATAAAATAAAGAATATTGAATATGAAGAATCCGTAATTATTGGTATTGACTTATTTAGGAGTATTTTATCCTGTGAAGCATCATAGAGAACTGTCTTCTGATCCATCATTATCATGATAATATTGTATAGTGAATATATTTTATTGTGAGATTCATTGCTCTTTATTGTTCGAGAATTTGCTGCAGTACTGTTACAGACTGTGATCTGTGTTATTGGTGTGTAATTGTTTGGCAGAGGTGTGTGAGGTGACAGAAACGGATGCTGCAGTGGCAGGAGTGCCAATCCACTACCAGTGTCTGGAATGCTTGGCCCTCTTTGACACTCCGGAGATGTGGATGGCACACAGACAGACACACGGCAAGATGAGCACACACAGCAACATGTCCGAGGCTGTGAGTATACACCCAGCAGTCGCTTATAAACTCACTGAAAGCATCTGACATAACATATCCATCTGCTAGATTAAGTATGAGTAGCCCTATAACCTGTTGTTGACTTGAAAGTGCACTGGAACCTCTCTAAAAACTTTACTTGAGAACAAAACTCCTTCTTAGCGTTCAGTGAAAATTAATGTGAAAAGATTTTATTCCATATCATGTTGGAGTATTTTTGTTGGTCCATTCATCATTAGCTCCTGATGCAATGTAAAGAACAATGTGTCCACAAATGCTAAGGCTAAGCCCAGCTAATGTTACTATTATAGCCCTGTACAGCTAAATACAGATGAAACAGATGAAATACAGAATACAGATGAAACATGCAATCATATATATATATATATATATATATATATATATATATATATATATATATATATATATATATATATATATACACACACACACACACACACACACACAAATTTTACATATTTTCTAAGTAATTATCTTGTAATGGATATAAATCAGATTTATTCTGATTATGAATTATGTATGATTTTATCATATAAGTTGAAATACAGAACAGTATGTTATTTCTGCAGCTGGTTTTACCATAAATAAGCCTAGCAACAACTCTCCTGTATGATCTAGGGCTGCAACACTTAGTCGGCATAACCGACTGTTTCCTATAATATACTTTAATATACTTGTAATTTTTAGTTTAATAAAGCTATGTTAAACAATCAAAATGAACTGCAAAATTGGGCTTGGGGCCTAAACGTTTAGCTCTCCTCACTAGTAGGAAGTACAAATGCAGGGTGGGACAAAAAATAAATAATTGCGACTAATCAAACTAATAATCCACAGATTAGTTGACTACTAAAATAGTCTCACATGAGTCTCTTTAGACAGAAGTTACGACAAAAAGTAAAACATGCATACATGGGGATACAAGTATTTTGCATAACAATGCTAGCATATTCTGATCCTAATTTGTGTTTCAGGATTATGTTCTGCAGCCGGATGGTTCGATTACCCCTGTGGTCAGTGTACAGAATCTGGTGCTGGATGACGAGAGGGCGGGACAGATCTTGACTCTGGCTCAGGTATGTGCTGATTAATGGGCTGCAACTATGAAGTCTATGAAGGTATTGACTGCTATTTAGGACTATAAGCTCAGTTGAATTAATTTGATTAATAGAATTATAGTTAAATATTGATTTGATGAGATTTTCAAAATGTGATAATCAAGATTGTACTTCTTTAACTAAAGAAGCTGCAGAGGGAATCTCAGTAGACATTTGTTTTGTAAGAAATTTGTAAAGAACTTTTTTTTATGAGACAGTGATTTACATAATTTACTATTTTCCTCAACTGAAATATAAGGAGGTTAAGTTTACACTGTGATTAATATAAAAGCTGCTTGTAATGTTGGTGGGAGCTCCTTGCTGTTATAAAAAGAAAAACACAGTAGCTAAATTAAACTAGGGCTGCAGCTATTGAATATTTTAGGAAGCAAGAATTCTACTGAAAATTCTTTTGATTACAGTATAAGACTATAAGGCGCACTATGAATGAATGTCTATTTTCATACATAAGGCGCAGCAGGTTACAAGGCACATTTTAAGCGACACTAGTAAGGAACAGGGGTGTCACCATGTTTCCCTTCTAATTCCGCAGCTCTCGCTGCTGGGGGGGTGCCTAAATATACCAAACTGTAATACTGTAAGTCAAACAAGTGCTAGATATTAATCTACACAGTTTTCTCTCCTGTAAATTGTTTATTTAGGTAAGTAAAGCACTTCTGTTTATTTACAGTAAGCTTAGATTTCCAATACTTTAGCATGGTTAGCAGCACTTAGCGCTAGAAAATGCAGCACAACACTGAGTGTTCCGGTAAGACAGAGCACAATCAGCTAGCGGTTTGTCCCACGTAGCTTGTTTTAACACAGTAAACATGCAGACCACAGTCCAATATACTCACCTCTGAACACCGAAAGAGCCAGCGCTGTTGTTAGCGGTTAATACTAAAATAGACATGAGAAATAAAGCAGCAAACTAATCACAGAAAGTTAATCTGAAAGAAAATTTGAATTGAGTGTTTTCCACAGTGGATTAATCACAGATTCTTACCAGAGAGGTATGATGCTGCAGTTTTTAAAAATGTTACATATCTTTTTAGCTATTTCTAGCCATATATAAGGTTTATGTGCTGTTTCCATGTGGGTCAGCCAGACCTGACTCTTCCTGTATCAGTTTTGAAAAATGAAAAAATGTCTTTTAAATTGAAAAATTAATAAATTTTCATGCCAATATTCCAGGCTCTTCGAGAGCAGCAGGCTCAGATCCAGCCCAAACCAGCACCTACATCCAGAGCCACCCTTCTGCCAGGCTCCGCCTCCGCCTTGCCCGGCTCCGCCTCAGCCATGCTCCGCCTGCAGTTCTGCTCTGCTCAAGCCATCGCTGACGGCTCTGCCTCTACAACCCTCCGCAAGGCCAAGCTCCTCCCCCCTCTTCTGCCCTCGGAGCCAATCAAGCTTGAGAATGGTGTGACTGCGCTTAATCTCATCCCTGCCATCGAGCGCTCTGATTCGCTGAAGCACGGCGAGGAGGAGGTTTTGATCATCCATCCGTACGAGTGCTCAGAGTGCAACCTGCTGTTCAGCACTCCGGAAGATTTCCTCCACCACCAGGGGGAGCACTTCCTGGCGCAGGACAAAGAAAGCGGGGGCACCGGGGTCATGCTCGGGTATGAAGACGGTTCTGTATTGAGAGATGGAGAGGACGTGGAGAACGGGAGTCGGATGGGACCGGGGAGAAGCCTGAGCGGAAGACGATCGTACACCGGCCGCTCCAACGACCTGGGCTTAAACTCCTCCATGTCTTCCGCCAGCCTCCAGTGCGAGGAGTGCAACAGGACGTTCACCACGGCCAACCGGCTGGCGGCGCACCTGAGGGTCCACGAGCAAGGAACGCACGAGTGTCCGGAGTGTGACAAGGTGTTCAAGAAGTTGGGATCGCTACATACACACATGCGTACACACTCTGGGGAGGCCCGTTTCCTGTGTGTGGACTGTGGACACAGCTTTACTACAGAAATGACCCTCATCATACACAGGTATGGAAACATGGATTTTAAAAGTGTTGACATTCATTACTCTGTAGGTAGTAGTATAGATACTAGGGTTTTAAAAATACTTCTATAGAAGTATCAACGCAAGCATTTTACTCTTTAGGTAAAAGTGTAAAAATACTGGTTTCAAAACTACTTAAAGTAGGGATGCTCGATATTGGAATTTTAAATTTTACATTTAACATTTTATTTTTTCGACGATATATATTGCGATATTAAACAATGTAGCACCCATGATGTCACCAGCCCCACCTCCACCTGCTCATTTCCTCGCGTCAATTAAGAGCTGAGTCAGTGCAGAGCACTCATAACCCAAGGAAAACGGCAAAACAACAGTAATTATCCCTTTAATCAGGATTTCAAATGCCTTTTTTCTGGGATTAAAAGCATGAATTCAGATGTAACTGGAAATATTTCCAAATATATTGTTTAAATTCGTTGTGATTTAATCCTTTCTTTTCCTCTTTTTTTCACTTCACAGGAAATCACATACATCTGAGCCTCTTCACAGATGCCCCTTCTGTGCCAAAACCTTCACCAACATGACCAAGTTCCTGTACCACCGCCGCACACACACAAACCGCGAGCCTGCCAACCCTGCGTCCACAGTATGTATTTAAAGACAACTTACCTATTCTTTTGCCAGCTGCCAGTTGACAGTACACTCACTCTTCCTTTCATTCTTTAATGTGAATAGCTGCAATTTGGGCAAAATATCTAATAGCAATTTTCCACTGAATATTGCGATTGTGATTTAAATTGCGATTATTTTTAATCTGTTAAAACCCTAAACCTAGATATGATTATAAACTTCTGTCCACAAAATATTCCCAGGGTTCTCATATTAAATGCAGTTGTCAGTTTTATTTTTAAATTTCAAGAAAAGGGAAAAAAACGTGTCTATGAGCTCAAAGACTACAATTCCCAGCACTCTACGGACTACAAACATGGTGATATCACAGCATTACAGCACATGTGCCGCAACAACGTGATGTGTCTCTGGAAGAGCAGGCTGCGTCTTCACAGACACACACACACATGCTATTGGCTAATTCAAATCGCAGTTGAAAAATCGTGCCCATTCAAATCAATAAAATAACATTGATTGTTCAGCCCTAGTTAAAGCTACGATTTTTTTTCTTCTGTAAGGGAACCTAGGCTCTTGATACCTGTTGGTATGATAATTACATTTAGCACATCTTAGTTTCAATCTTAGTTAGTTTCAATGATCGCGCTCTAATGGTTGAGAAGAAGGATGGGTGATGTCCTCGAGAATTTCAGTCACAGTATTTCAGTGTTAAGAGTGCTTCAGTAAAAAAGGAAAAATCTTTTGAACCAGTTTTGCATTTTGTCTTTGCAGGTCCCTCTGACTCAACGCATTCCTCTGTCCATCATGCAGAGGGCGAGAGAACGTGAGGCTGCATGGAGGAAGGAGAAGCAGGCAGCCCTTATGGCTCCAGTAACTGCCGAACTGGACTCGAATGAGACCGTTCTGGAGGCGGCAGCCTCTGCCTGTCAGGTGGCTGTGGTAGCAGAGAACGGGGTGGATTCTGAGTATCCAGCAACGCAGGTTGTTGCGACATTACAGGTGCCTTCAGACGTCCCTAACGGCCAAACCTCGACCAGTACGGAAGGATGCGTGGGAGGGGCGGACACGGTACAGACTCTTGTTACTGGAGAGGCTTTAGGATTCTCCTGCTCCACCTGCGGTAAAGCGTTCACCTCACAGATCCGGTTACTGAGCCACCGACAGACGGCCCACTCTAATGAGCGGCGCTTCAAGTGCAACGTCTGCGGGAAGCCGTTCAAGAAGCAGATCCACCTGCGAAACCACCTGCGCACGCACACGGGCGAGCGCCCTTTCCAGTGCAGTGTTTGCGGCAAGACATTTTCCTCACTGGCCAACCTCAGCAGGCACGGCCTCACGCATACCGGGGTGCGCCCGTACCGCTGCGACGTGTGCCACCGCGCCTTCAGCCAGTCATCAAACCTGCGGCAGCACCGCCTGCTTCACAGCGACCTTGCGCCTTCTCCTTGTCCGGAGTGTCCTGCGACCTTCGTCCGACCGGAGAAGCTCGCAGCTCACCGCTTCTTGCGGCACCCAGGAGCACCGGCGCCATACCCCTGCTCCCATTGCAAAGAGGGATTCTTGCGCAAGCAGCAGCGAGACATCCACTGCCTGGAGGAGCACCCTGACCTTGCACAGCCTTTCCCAGGAGGCCTAGTAGGTGAGCAGGCATCCACTGCTGGCGGTGCAACACAGCAGGCTCCCTCATTGGCACCCAAACAGAACTTTGACTGCACTATATGTGGGAAGCGTCTGAACTCTCCCGCAAACCTTCGCTTGCACCAGCTCAGTCACGGACTAGGCCCGGGTCGCCCACGAGGCTCAGGCTCCACGTCAGGAAAATCCCATCCTTGTCCCGTCTGCGGGAAGCTGTTCGTTTCAGCCTCGAGCGTCACGCTGCACCAGCGGGTCCACACGGGGGAGCGGCCGTACCCCTGTGCCGTCTGCGGGAAGCGCTTCCGGCAGAACACGCACCTGCGGGAGCACTTGCGCACGCACTCTGGCGAGAGGCCCTACCGCTGCGAGTTTTGTGGCAGGGGCTTCGTGCAGAGCATGCACCTGGCTGAGCACAGGCGCACGCACACCGGCGAGAGGCCGCACTCCTGCGCTGAATGCGGAAAGGCCTTCAAGACAGTCTCCAACCTGAGGAACCACCGCAAGACCCACACGCGTGCCCACGCGCAACAGGAGGCAGAGCAGGTGAAGGACATCCTCACCACAGAGGCCACAGTTGAAGGGAACGTAGCTACGGTTGCCGTGTTGAACACCTCGGAGATGAATCTCGCGACTGCAGTACCGGCTCTCTGCCAGCAGGGGGTCCAGATCGGACAGCCACAGCTCATACAGATCCAGACGTCTGGTCTGACTCAGGTAGGTCGTATTTTACTGAATGGTCAAGAAATGAACTTGAGCACATGTTTGAGCCAGTGGTAAATTGCAATTATTGACACCTTTTTTTCACCTTCTTTAATATAGTGAATATATAAATTAATGTCGATAAACAAATGACTGTAAGAGTGGAAAACGATGGTGTAAATGTAATGTAAAATGTAAATGACGGTACATTGCTGTATTCTGAATAGGAAACAAAATAATTTTGTAGTGTGATGTAATTTGCAAAGACTAGAGCCTTTATTTTACTTTATTATTATACTATTATATATGTTTTAGGTTTTGATGACTTATGAATTACAATCTCTTATTAATGTGATGAATAAAAGGTTAACAAAGAGCTTTAGCATTTATCATGAGGAACTGTGTATGTATGTGTGTGTAAGTGAGGGGTGGTGGGTAGCCAGTGTTACTTTTAATGAGATTTAAGGTGACATATTATGATTAAGTTATGATAGATCTATGGGTTATACAAAACATGTTTATGAAGTTCTTTACACAAAATCACTCACAGATCTCTTCAGCTCAATTCTTGCAAGTTTAAGTCCTTTTCAGGCTCTGAAGCCTATGCAAATGTAATGCAATGTATACGTTGAGTGTTTACCACACGTTGGTGTTAGCTCATGCTGAACGGCAAAACACAAAACCCTCATCTGCTGATGCCACATTTTGCGTAATATGACCCCTTTAAAGCATATTTCAGCATAAATTAAATTTAATCTACCTTCTAAATTTGAGACGGTAGTAATGGGTGCTGGGCGGTATACTAGAGAGAAAGTTAAAACTGACGTGTTTTTCACATACCACCATATCGCTAGGAGACGCTGTGGAGTGCCGTGTAGAAGTTTAGAGAGCCGTGAAAGAAGCACAGTAAGGGCAGCTCAGCTCAGTCTCACGCTGGTCTACCTGGATAAACATGAGAACAGAACTCCTGCATAGGGCTGTCCCTAACGATTATTTTTTAAACGATTATTCTAACGATTATTTTTTTCGATTAGTCGACTAATCTATTTTTTGAGAAACATATTTAAATAACTATTATTTTACGTTTTAAAGCAAACGATAAATTACTATATTTATATATAATAACAACAACAACACAAGCCTACTAAACCAAACCCCACACTTATAATCACTTACATGTACAGCACGTTGTTTAGATCTATAACGCTAAAAATGGATAAGCTCCCATACACCACCTCCGTGTGTTGTTTTCTGTGACCGCTAGATTTTGTGACCACTGGCAAGTAGTTCTCAGCAGACCGGTGCACTGGCCGATTCGAAACGTGTTCGTTTCTAATGTTTACCCCGACTGGCCAAAACAGTTAAGTTTAGGGCTGAGGGTAAGGTGTAGGTATAGAAAGCTTCTGTTTTGCCAATGAACGCTCATAACCGTGAGCACTGGTCACAAAATTCCGACGGTGACAGAAAACGGTGTAACACCGCAGCGCCGACGGCTCTAGCTAAAATAACTTAAGGCAGCTAGCTTAGCTAAACACCTGAACTTATGAATAATGCTACTGTTTCTGGAAACTGCGAAATGCCATGCACAAATATAAACCAAAAATGTATAATTTCTGCCTGTGGCAGGTTTAAAACCTTTGGTAGACAGCCTTAAGTCTTTTTAAGGACACCCGCGGAGACCCTGATGTAAACGGTAACTTACTGTGTGACCCTGTTGACATAGTGCTCCTGGATGTTTGCGCTTCAAGTGCTCCTGCATAGCAGTTGTGCTACTGTGATAGACCATCCCCATTTTGCACATATGGCAGAGGACCACATTGTTGCCCTTTTGCGTGAAATGCTCCCAAACTTGAGATGCCCGCTGGCGTTTTTTTGTAGCTGGAGATCGCTCTCCGGAGTCCATGCTCTCCACAGGCACCGCCATGTTTACGACGCGCCGACGCGCGTTATGCAAATCGATGTATTTTCGTAATCGATGACGTTGATTATGTCGACGCGTCGTCCCAGCCCTACTTCAGCTTCTGCTGCTGCTGCTCCTTACAATATGAGTAACTATAGCCCTGTTTAAATATATTAATACTGTAGCATGAAGAATAATATTAATGCATACTGAACTGAATTAATTTGTTGACTGGAGAACCAAGGGAAGTATGATAAACTGACAAACAGCTGCTTTAATACTGTAATGCCTCTAATGGCTTCAATAATAACAAATTCTAAATTGATATTAAACTTGTTTTACTTGTGCAATTACAAATATCTCTTGAATACCTATATTTTGAGTATTTTAGGTTAATTTATAGTTTTATCTTTTTTATTTCAAATATTAAGTTCTGTAAAGGAAGCCGTATTAAATTTTTTGAAGTATCTATTGTTCACATTCTTCAGCCGTTTTTTTGCTAATAAAGTCTATTTTTTTTCTTATATAGTGTAATTTTGTGGGACAAAGTAAACCCAAGAGTAAATAAAGCCTTAGGAGTTTTATATTTTATGTACTCCTAACAGTAGAGTATATCACAAAGCTATATTTAAGCCCAGTCTATAAAAACTATAAATAAATAATAATAATAATAAAAATACCATGATATACCATGAAACCATCAGAATCTTGCAAAACACCGTGATATGCATTTTTGGTCATACCACCCAGTATTAACATCACTAAAGTAAAATAAATAGTAAAAGAGTGTTTTTTTTTTTTTTTTTTAGGTAAAACGGTTAATTTCTTTAACATAATGTGTGCTTTAGGGCATTAACATTTGGTGCACTAGTTTATTTTTTATATATTTTTGAATGTTTTAAAACTTTTTTTTTCTTCTACCTTCTCCTTATCTGACAGACTCAGGGCACTCCCACCATCATGTGTAATGAGTTCGGGGAGACGATAGCCATCATAGAGACGAGCGGCGACCTCGCCGAGGCCATAGAGCTCTACCACACTGCACTGGAGGGCGGGGTCAACATGGAAGCCATCACACTGGACAACCTGCAGCTGATGTGACATGAAGGGATGGAGCAGATAGTGGCATACTGAGATGGTCATACTGTGGGGCTGGGCTGGATAACTACAGGAATGGAGGGGCCATAGCTGGCTGGAGGGGATATTGAGGGAGGATGGAGTTTTGAGAATTATGAAATGAGTATCTGACAGGTTGCTGGCTCTGTTACAGTGAGCGTGAAATGCCTGGATGTTCAGCTCCAGCGTTCTTTAACCTGATCTGTGTCTGCTGCATTTGAAGCATACAGTTAAGGACCAATACCTCAAATTCTGTGGTTGTTTCAATTAATATAAGATCTTACTGTAAATGTAGAGGAGTCTGCCCTGTGTTTTAACTTGGGCAATGTTATTTTTAAAGTATGAGGAGGAAGATAGAAACAATTCAGCTTAAATTACAAGAGTTTGCCAGAATTCTAAACATCTGCATTTAACTACTTGCATTTGCACCTATTTTTAACAGGTGTTCACAAATCGTGTATAATCTATAATATAATAGAATAAAAGCCTCAGACATTTGGGCTCTGCAGTTCTTACTCTAGAGTGATGGGGTGCCATCTTTAGGAGGAACTTGAGTGGTAGAATGATTTATTCAACATCAGCCAGTAACAGACGTCTCACCAGTAACTGATGCTCTATGATGTGGCTGAATACAATCAAATCCTTACAGCAAAGTCCTAACATCTATTATGTAAGCCCACTTACTGTATTTTTCGCACTATAAGGCGCACTTAAAATCCTTTCATTTTTCCCCAAAAATCAAGAGCAAGCCTTGTAATATGAATTTTACCAGTCAATTTGTTAGTAGCAGTAAAGCCTCTCCACTGGGTTATAGTTTCGAGCAGTATTAGCATTAGCTGCTAACCGCACTAAGCACTAGTTAGCTCTTTTGTCGTTCAGAGGTGAGAATTATCTGCCTGTAACCTGTTCTTAACCATGGCTAGCACTTAGCTCTCTTGCCATTCAGAGGCGAGTATATTTGATTGTAGCCTTCCCATTTACTGTGTTAAAACAAGCTATGTGGGACAAACTGCTAGCTAGCTAATATCGCCCTTATTGGAACACTCAGGGTTCCTCAGTGCAGAGCTGTCTGGCTAGCCTTCGAAAAAAATCTGGAAATCTAAGTTACTGTAGATAAACAGAAGCGCTTTACCTTATGAAAAGGAATTGAAAGGTTTTAAGTAAAGAATTCTGTGTAGATTAACATTGAGCGCTAGCTTGACTTAAAAAAAAATTGCGCCTTAAAGTCACAATTAATGACAACTTTATAAGCCCTAAAACGGAGCCCTGTGGGATTCCACAATATGTATTAACCTACATTTAAAGCTGTTGTCAGCAGTGGAAATAAAAACTAGATATCAATGAAGCCTGCAAGAGCAAGTCTATAATATTGTAATATTGTGATAAATACCCTTTATTTTAGCAGAAATGGTGGAGGAGCAGAAATTCAGATACTTTGGCCACACAGTCTATACTAAATTGACAGATACAGAGATACAAGGAAACAGGTCACACTTTGTATTAGGTAATAGTCTGTATGCTACACATGCAGCAGAAGATGATCAGTCACAGTGTAAAGCATTCCTAAAAAGAAGAAAAACAGGGCTACAGAAAAGTGAAGCGATCTAGTTGGAGCCAGGGTTAAGCCCAGCATGACCAGCCTGATGAACTCAGAACCACGATGGAACGGACTGCAGAAAACACGCTAAAACAGGACAAACCCGGCACGAAGCGAGAAGGTCCGAGTAGAGCTCTCGCCTCGGGCCCAGTGATGTGAATTCAGACAGGGGATGGACAGGAGATCTCATAAAGACCCAGTCTAAAAAAAACTCTGTTCTCCTGGTCTGTACTTGTCCGTTTAAGTATCTTATAACTTAAAATGTGTTTTTTTTTTTGTTTTTTTTTTTTACTTTACTATATGATCAGCTCAAGTGTCAAGTTGTCAAATATATGTTGTAAATAAAAGCTAACAGTTTGTGTTTGTCTCTGTATGAGTTTTCTAGATTATGGGCGTGTTTAACAGGGCTGATAAAACAAATAATATACAGGGCCGGATCGTACACTCTGCGCAGGGTGCGTCTCGATGCTTGTTGCTATCTTAAACCCCATTAACAGTCAGTTTTCACGTTTAGGAATACATCCACACTGATGGGCATGGTGGTCTGGAAGTGAGTTTCTATCTTGGCGGTGGGAAATACACTGACGGTGCGCCACTGACTGATTAAAACCCTGACAACAGTCAGCCCCCCAATCTTACCTTAGCCATGTAGGAGCGGCGTGCGCACTGTGCGTCCTCAGCCCTTGTACACCTCCACTCGTTACACACACACACAGATGCACTGCAGAGCACAAACCCGAATTAAACAGAATAAAATACCATTGCTGCTCCCTTAAATGAGCTGATGGCGTACCTTTTACAGCATGAACATGCAGGTCAGTTTCCTCTGGTGAGATGCACAAAAGTGCCGCGCTGTTCAGATACAATCCCGCCAAAGTCCGAGCACACCTGTCTCTTAAAGGAAATGGCAACTGGCACACTTATTGGTTTATTTCACGTTTATATTCAATTATTCATTACGCCCAAAACACATACCCCTGATTAATTAAGAACATTTTGTGCATGTACATTTTTTTTTTTGCGCCCTCATAATACCAAAGACACTGATGCCTTAAATTAACCTGTATTATGCATAATTGACCGATGCACTAAAGATCACTAAAATAGGGCTCATAGTGTCTATCTCAGAGCTCCACTGAGCATATACAGTAGGACAACTTTGCATTTCTATACTGTTACTGTTTCTTTGCATACTTTGTTTTCCTTCTCCTTTCACCCTGTTCTTAAATGGTCAGGAGGACCCCACGGGATAGACCACCACAGTGCCACTGCTGGACTGAGAATACTCCAACAACCAGAAAATATCCATTCAACAGTGTTTTGTGGGCAGAGTTCTGTGACCACTGTTGAAGGACTAGAGAATGACCAACAGAAGCTAGGTGGAGCAGCTAGTTGGTTGGAGGGTCTAAGCCTATGTTCACATTACCAGGCTGAAGCAACTCAAATCAGAGTTTTTGCTCACTGTGACTTTTTCATGGCTGTGTGAATGTGCCAAATTCAATTTCTTCAAATCAGATTTGAGTCACTTGATGATCTGGGATTCAAAGCTGCAATCCTCTGATTACAGTCACAGCACCTTAAAGAGCAACTAAACCCTAAACCATATTTTTCTATTAATACCTGAAATATGACAGATACAGAGATACAAGGATAAATATATATAAATATATCTATAAATAGCTAAATCAGAGAAAATGATTCCGAAACTAAAGTGGTCTCTTAATTTTTTGTATAGGCTGTATAGGCGAGGATGATGTGTCCGTATACTTTGGTACGAAGACACATGACAATATGCAGATCAGTCAATCAAAAATTCCCGCCCACTCCGACCATTTGCGTCTCACTACTATCAGAGGAACACCGCTGCTGCAGCTCAGCCAATCAGATCTCTCTCCTGCCACGCCTCTAAACACATACATTAGCCGTGCCCCTCCCAAACTGCCCCTTCCATTTATTAGCCCTTTTTAAATATTCAGTCAGAGTCAGCAAAAATCAGAGGGTTTAGTGCCCCTTATATTTAGAGAACAAAACAAGTTTCATATTCATAGTCATTTATTTTTGTTTCCTTTTGTTTTACACGTTCAGTTCATGTAATAGCACTGTTGAACCTTTTTAATAATGCTTTTTATTTTTGCTCCTTAATATGACGTGGAGTCCACAAGACTCCACTGGAACTAAGTACAACACGAACAAGCCTCGCACGATTAAAAAAATCAGACCATCAGACGCCCAGCCTCCTTCCTATTCCTCCTCCTCCTCTTGCTGCTCTCTCTCTCTCTCTCTCTCTTTCTCTTTTCTCAACCGAAAGTGATTGAGTTGTAGAAAGACCAATAAAGTGACGAAAGGAAGAAAAGAAGGAAGGATTGAGGGGGGAAGGATGAATAAAAGGAAGGAACAGAGTTGGGGAGGAATGTTAGTGGAGAAGAGCTAGAACTAAACGACCGGGCTGGACGACACGACATGATCATGATAATATTTGTACGTAAAAAAGAGAAAAGAAGAACGTCTCAGCGGTCCTAAAGTTACGGGTAGAAAAAAGGAAATGTTTAAAGTTGCGAGTTGCGGAAGTACGCAAGGACGAGCTGGGAGTAAAATTAATTATTTTATTCTCTCTCTCTCTCTTGCTCTTGTCCTGGAACTCCCGATTCTCGGAAAGCAAGACGAAAAAAATACAGTATGTAAGAATATACGGATTAAATCCACAAGAACAGTATTAATAAGAACAGTAATGCAAAATTAATTAAATGTAAATTTACGAGTCGATTTAAAAATCAAGTTTTGCTTCTTCTTTTTTAAAAAGTTATTAAATGTCTTATAATAAATCCTTAAGAATATATTCCCACATCCTCTCGACTCCTCACTTGCATCATTTCACAATGAGAAAAAATGGCAAATTAAATATGTCGCTGTATATTTATATATATATATAGATATATATAATTATGTATATATATATGGAAAAAGGTCACCTGTCCAAACGAATGGCCGTAAATGTGCCCACCGACTGACTCGCACTCTCTTCCCTTCCAGTAACGTCTTCCTTCATGGCTGACCTACAAAAAAAAACCCGGCAGCTTCGGAATGATCCCAGCCTTTACTGCAGCCAATCATAGGAAGAAGGAGCTTGCTAATGGCTGTGCTAACACGCTAAGCTAGCTAGTAAGTCCCTCGCTGGGCTATAATCAGTGCCTTGACAAAATGCTCTTCAGATAAAAGTCTTTAAAAAATAATAATTATAATAATAATAACAAACATAAGAAAAAAAAAACACTGTGGAAGAGAAAGGAAATGATCAAAATATCAAAATATATAGTCCGTTAAGTCTTCATCATCTCTAAAACCAAGCCAAAGGAGGCCGGCCTCACAATGACTGGCGGTAAACCATGAGCCTAGGAGAAACCATCCGCGCCCATAACGATACTTCCATATATGCCACGTTTAAAAAAAACAGAAAAAGACCAGTTAGGTCTTGAACAGATGCCCTCGTGAGTCCCGATTCTGCGGCAGCAGCGTTGCCTCGTGCCGTCGCACCCGACAACTCCAAAGTCCTCAAGTACTTAAGTCACAAAAGTCTGAAGGAAGCCTTAGCAGATAAAATAATGCTTGAAGTTCAAGTGTGGATATTTAAGACAATGAACAGTGGTGTGTATGTGTGTGTTTAGTTGTGTAGAAATGTGCGTAAATACGTCCCGGGTGTATGCAGACTGCGGAAATGTGACCTTCTGCATGGAAACGTCTTTTTCCAACAACGTGAAAAATACTGTGGAATTCGGTTTCAAAATCCCGTAACCTCGGGACGCCTCCCCCTCACTCCACACTCAAACTCTTTATCTCAGAGCATTACAGATGTGTGTGTCTTATGCAGATGTTGCACCAGGGGAGAATTCTGATGAAAAAAAAACTTCATTGTTCCTCTCGTCTTGCCTGGCAAAACTCATCTGGTGGAGTCCAGCGAATCGCCTGCGTTCCTGGCCTCCTCGCAGCTTATCTGCTCCTCCTCTTGCCCCGCCTCCTTCTCAGAAAGCTCCATCCCTCCTCCTCCTGCCTCGCTGATCGCCGGCCCTGAAGGTCCTGGTAAAGAGGCGAGGTCTGGAATCCCAATGCTCTCCGAAGGCGCGGCCGTCTGCATGATCTTCTGACGGACCTCACGGATCTTCAGCTGCAGGCACACCTTCGTGGGGAAGATGTCGGCGTACCTCGCCTGGAAAGCAGCGGTGGCCTGGGCTGCAGGGGGACAGAAACACAGTTGCTGAGTTGGCCAGGGTGATTACAGCAGCTTTAAATCATAGTCGATGAGCAGTAAGTGCAGTATTTTACAGCTCAAGTACAGATGATTTGAATAGTGATTGTACATTTGACTTGTCTTGGATGCTGAAGTATGTATACTTAGGCCCAATCCCATTTTACCATGTCTAGGGGTAGGGTGTCCCAATTCTTGTTGAGTTGGAGGGGGGGAGGGGTGGTAGTGTTAGGGAAACATGGCCCTTTAAACAAATATTTTTAGAGGCACACTCCAAACAGAGGGCTGAGAGAATCACTGCAAAAATGGCCACTACATTACCGCTATGTTTTATGGCGATTTTCTTCATAATAAGCATAAAAAATATTTAGAACCAAACTAGTAGTATGTTTCAGTATCTAGCTAAGTTTTCTGTCCCACCTTAAATAGTGCAAAAATAAAAGTTAATGAAAGCTAATTTCAGCTCCACATCACAGAGAAATTAAGGAAGTAATAATTACAAGCCGTTTTTTTGTATTTGGTATTTTATTTAAAAACAAAAAAATAAATAATGTTTTTTTTTATTTTATGATTTTGATTCTCAATTGATTATCCAAAGGACAAATTATACACAGACTCGTTTAGTTGGTTATTTTCCAATTTCATATCTGTTCTTCTTTTGAGTTTTTTTTTTTTATTAAAAAAATTGTTTTCTTCTGTGTTTATTTTGTGCAGGAATTTCCTTTTTTAATTTGTTTTTATTAAATATGATTTCTTTCTATTGGGTTTGTCTTGTTTTCTTTGTCAAATGTGGTGGCAGTTAGCTTATAGCTTGTTGTTGGTAGAAGAGCAGCGGTGATCTGCGCGTGAGCAGCGCAATTTCTTTGTTTGGTTTTGTCACCCAGACAGTTCATTTACTTTGGGATATTTGCATTTCTTTTTCGTTAATATAATTTTTTTTGTTTCTATTGTGTGGAGTTTAATGTTTATCTTTTGAAATTTGTTAGATTATATTTATGTTGGTATTTAGGATTTAGTTTAGTTGGTTCATTTTCAATTTTATATTTATTCGTCTTTTTTATTGGAGTTTATTGTGTGCAGGAATTTCCTTTTTTATTTGTTTTGATTAAATATTATTTCTTTCTATTGGGATTTTTTCTTGTTTTCTTTTTTAACTGTGGTGGCAATTAGCTTATAGCTTGTTGTCAGTAGGAGATTAGCGGTGATCTAAGCGTGAGCGGCGCAATTTCTTTGTTTGGTTTTGTCACCTAGACAGTTTATATACTTTTGAATTTTGAATTTTTTTTTCGTTAATATATATTTTTTTTGTTTTTCTATTGTGTGGAGTTTAATGTTTCTCTTTTGAAATTTGTTAGATTATATTTTTTTCAGTATTTTGGATTTAGTTTAGTTGGTTCATTTTCAATTTTATATTTATTCGTCTTTTTTATTGGAGTTTATTTTGTGCCGGAATTTCCTTTATTTTTATTTGTTTTGGCTGAATATTATTTCTTTCTGTTGGGATTTGTCTTTGTTAATTGTGGTGGCAGCTAGTTTATAGTTTCTGAGAAGTGCTCAGAAAATTATATAAAAATAAATAATTTTCTTAATTCACATTAGATTAGTCTCAGACTCCAGAGTATCTGCGCCTTGAATTGTCTTCAACAGTTTTGTCACAATCTTACTCTTGGGGACCACGTGTCTGTGTGTTTGTGTTACCTGAGGGAAAGAAGCCGTGCTCCTGGAACAGCTGCATGACGAGAGCTCTCCTCTGGTCCAGTGTTCTTCTTAAAGACGAGTACGGGACTTTATCAAACTCCAGCTCCCCAAGAATATCCTCTCCATCTGTACCTGAGAGAAAGAGAGAGAGTTAATGATGTTTAGTAAGACATCCTGTATGAATTTATCTCTCCAGGGGGAGGAAGGTATGAGGGATATTACCTGGCCTGTCGAAGGTGAAGATGTCCCCCTCACACTTAGCAGCACTTTTGGGTGTGCTTGGCTCTGAACTGCAGCTGGACCTGCGGCGGCTCTTTCTCTTCGGAGAGATGGGGTCCTCAGTGGACGAGTCCAAATCTGCAGACCGTGAAGACAATAGAGATGGTTAACGTTATTGTTGATTGGCGATCGACCCCCTAAACACTGATCTGTCCATCTCTAGTAATAACTGTAGAAAAGCTTTAATCCAGTATGAATCAGCAGTGTGCATCGTTTTTACAGGGCTGACAATAATAAATGTGGAGTGTTTTTAATCCAGTATGAATCTACAGTGTGTATAGATTTAACCGGGCTGACAATAATAATTGTGTAGTAATATCAATCCAGTATGAATCTGAGGTGTGCAAATTCAGTAATATTTGAATCTGCAGTGTGTATAGCTTTTTCAAGGCTATCATTAATAATTGAAAGTGATTTTAATCCAGTATGAATATACAGTGTTTAAAGCTTTTACACGGTTGACAAAAATAATTGTACAATGATTTTAATCCAGTATGAATCAGCAGTGTGCATAGTTTTTAGAGGGCTAGCAATAATAATTGTGAAGTGATTTTAATCCAGTATGAATCTACAGTGTGCATAGTTTTAACAACTATAACTGACAGTAATAATGTATTAAAGTGACAGTATAAAAATTATAAAGTGTATCTTCAACACGGCTAACCATAATAATTGTGGAGTGATTTTAATCCAGTATTAATCAGCAGTGTGCACAATTTTAACAGGTTTGACAGAAATAATTGTGGATTGATTTTAATCCAGTATGAATCACCAGTGTTCATAGTTTTAACAAGGCTGATGGTAATAAATGTAGAATTATTTTATTTCAGTGTTAATCAGCAGTGTGTTTAGTTTTAAAAGGGCTGACAATAATACTTGTGGAGTAATTTTAATCCAGTATGAATCTACAGTGTGCATAGCTTTAACCAGGCTAATAGTAATAAATGTAGAGTGATTTTAATCCAATATGAATCTGAAGTGTGCAAATTCAGTAATATTTGTGGAGTGATTTTAATCCAGTATGAATCTGCAGTGTGCATAGCATTAGATAGATAGATAGATAGATAGATAGATAGATAGATAGATAGATAGATAGATAGATAGATAGATAGATAGATAGATAGATAGATAGATACTTTATTTATCCCGAAGGAAATTTAGGATTAGGATTAGGATTAAATTTAGGATTTAGGATTAATTAACATGGCTGACAGTAATAATTGTGGAGTGATTCTAATCTAGTATAAATCTACAGTATTTATAGCTTTAACACAACTGACAGAAATTATTGTAGAGTGATTTTAATCCAGTATGAATCTACAGTGTGCATAGCTTTAACAAGGCTGACAGTAATAAATGTAGAGTGATTTTATTTAAGTGTGAATCAGCAGTGTGCATAGTTTTAATAGGGCTGACAATAATAATTGTGGAGTGATTTCAATCCAGTATGAATCTAAAGTGTGCAAATTTATTAATATTTGTAGAGTGATTTTAATCCAGTATGAATCTACAGTGTGTAAAGCTTTAACAAGGCTATCATTAATAATTGAAAGTGATTTTAATCCAGTATGAATCTACAGTGTTCATAGCTTTTACAAGGCTGACAGTAATAAATGTAGAGTGATTTTAATCCAGTGTGAATCCAGTATGAATCTGTGTGCATCTCTCTCGCTCGCTCTTGCCTCCCTCACCGGTCGAGTTCTTCCTCTTCCTTCTATAGCTGCCCAGAATGGCCCGGGGCGAGGTGGCCAGGCTCTGAAGAGTGGGGGAGGGAAGCACTTCTTCTGGACGAAACTCAGGCAGTTCCGCAAACCGCTCCTCAAAATACACCTCCGACAGGACCCTGCGGCACAGCCAATCACAGCTCACTCTATGCCACCTCCACCATGACATCACACATCATTTATAATCAGAACTAATATAAGTTATCTGTCATAAATGAGGACACTCACTTGTCAACCGAGTCAAACGGGCGTTTGAGGGGCGGTGGTCGTGCCTTGATCTTTTTGGGAGGTGGAGCATCTTTGTCTGACTGTGAAAGGGGCGGGGCAGGATCTGATCCTGATTGGGGTAACGGAGATGAAGACGCAGAATCCTTCCATTCAGCCTGGAATAAAAAGAAAGAGAGTCTGTGGCGTGCATACTCTACAATCTCCCAGTTCACGTAATCTGAAGACTGTAGAGTGATTTAATCCAGTATGAATCCGCAATGTGTGTAATACCTGTAAACTGAGTTTTATTCCACTATAAATATACAGTGTGTGTAGTTTTTACTGGAGGGCGGTAATAATTATGGGATGATTTTAATAAAGTATTATAAGTGAGTAAGTAAGTATTCTAAGGGTGTGTAAATTTCACACTCTGGCAGAAATAACGATGCAGTGCTTTTAATCCAGTATGAATGTGCGTTTTTGTAGTTTTTACAGTCTGAGAATAATAATTAAAAATCTTAAAAATCTTACCCAGTATGAATTATTAGTGCATGTACCTTATACAGTGTGACAGTAATAACTGTTAAGTAATTTTAATTCAGTATAAATCTCTAGTGTATGTAAATTGCACAATCTGGAAAAAATATTGATGCAGTGCTGTTAATCCGGTATTAACTTGCGTTTTTTGTAGTTTTTACAGTCTGAGAGTAATAATTATCAAACAATCTAACCCAGTATGAATTATGAGTACATGTATTTTATACAGTGAGACTGTTTAATTGTTGAGTGATTTAAATCCTGTATGAATCTCTTGTGTGTGTAAATTTCACACTCTGGCAAAAATAACAATGCAGGGCTTTTAATCCAGTATGAATCTGCATTTTTCTTAGTTTCTTTAAACTAGAGGTAGCAATAATCCAACCCAGTATGAATTATCAGTGCATGTACTTTATACAGTGTGACAATAATAATAGTGTAAGGATTTTAATCCAGTATGAATCTCCAGTGTGTGTAATTTTCACACTCTCACAAAAATGCAGTGCTTTTAATCCAGTATGAATCTGAGATGTCTTGTAGTTTTTACAGTCTGAGAGCAATAATTACTAAACAATCTAACCCAGTATGAATAATTAGTGCATGTACCTTATACAGTGTGTCAGTAATAATTTTGGGCTGATTTTAATCCATTATGAATCTCTAAGGTGTTTAAATTTTACACAAAACATATTTTGTGTTTTAATCCAGTATGAATCTGAGGTTTCCTGTATTTACTTATTTATGGTAGATTTTGTTGTTGCATTTCTTTGTTTTATTTTTATTTCATTACTCTATTTACTCCTTTACACAAAACCAGAGTCCAGTATGAATTCGCAATATGTAGTAATTTGGCAGTAATAATTGTGGAATGATTTTGATCCAGTATGATTCTGCAGTGTGTGTAATGTTTTACAGTTAGAAAGTAATAACTCTGGGGTGATTTTGATCCAGTATGAATCTGCAGTGTGAGTGATGGTATATATTTTGGTAGTAATAACTGTGGAGTGATTTTGATCCAGTATGAATCACCTCTTTAGCATTAGCCTCTTTACTGCGGTCTCTTGGGGCTCCAGCGTCACCCACACTGTGGGCATCAGTGTCTGAGGCCCTGTCCTCGAGCGCGGGAGCTGCAGGAGAAACTGTCTCCAGAGCTTTATCCACCTCAAACGAGAAACAGCTGCCACTCTCCTTCTCCTTCTCTCTCTCCCTTTCTTTCTCCTTCTCTCTTTCCTTCTCTCTCTCCTTCCCTCGCCCTCCTCCGTCGTAGCAGCCCACGGGGATGTTGGCCACAGTGGCCTTTACCTTCTGGGGAGGTCTAGTGGGCACTGGAGGCAGTTTAGAAATGCTTGGACCAGCAGCTGTGGGAAGAATCACAAGGCACAGTCAGGGCTAAAAAATTGACACGACTCAAATAACACTCATGATTAATTTGGTAACCTTAACACACTCGTTTTTTTTACACAAATTAATTATTTTTTAACCCAAAAAGAGCCCATGGTGATGCACGTGTCATAGACCCTTTATTTAGACCCTTATATTTTATTATTTGGCAATATATTATTGCATGGGTTCCCTTTTTTTTGCAACTTAGGGCCCACTCCATATATCTCCATATATCCAGGACTAAAGTAAAATAAACGATAATGGACAGATATAATCTGTCTTAAGTAAACAAGTGTGATTTTTCCTTTTGATACAAACAGCACAAAACAATATGGCTTTAAAATAATATTAAAATGTTTCAGGGTATTTTTCCGATATCAATATTATTGAGTATAATATGATATGGCACACCCCTCCCTACCTAGTAGTAAGTGAGGCAGTACCTGTATGTGAAGGCTGGGCTGGGCTGCTTGGCTGCAGAGGCAGCGATGTGCCAGGTGGGGGAGCCGTTGAGCTGCTGCTGCTGATTTTCCCAGCTGCCTGAGCCAGTCTGTCTGTCTGGGACAACATGTGCCCTTCTGCCGCCGCTCTCTCCTGATGTGGCTGGCGCTCGGAGTGTGCCGGGCCGTGACCCTGCCTGTCCGAGGGCACCAGGGTGGTGGAGGTCACGGAGGTGGCTAAAGTGTGTTTGGGGAGGATGTGTGGAGACAGGCTCGAGGGGCTGGAGACCGTGTACACCACACCAGATGGCACCGTCGCTCCGGACACCACCCCTGCGGCCAGCGTGACGGGGGTGGGGGGGTATATGGCGGTGATGGCCGAGGCAGGGATGGAGGGGTGAGGGTTAGGTGACTGGGCTGGTGCTAATAGAGGGGACTGACCTGATGGAGCAACAGAGACATTAAATTAGTTACAAAGTGTAACTGTTTGATTCTGCAGTGTGAGTGAGTGATATTTTATAGTCAGGCAGTAATAACTGTGGAGTGATTGTGATCCAGTATGAATCTGTAATGTGAGTGATGTTTTATAGCAAGGGTCGGCAATAGGCAGCTACCGCACCAGATGTGGCCCGCAAGAAACATCTGGCCCGTGAGGTTGTTTGAACTATAATGAACGATAATAAAAAAAAAAAAAAAAAAAAAAAAAATATATATATATATATATATATATATATAAAATGCTTCTTTAGTTTTTTTTTATCCGTTCTCGTTTTTCCGCCATTTCTTCGGCTCCCTGTCTCCTTATAAGGGAGTTTTTACCGGCCGTGTTCCAATTCACTAGCAGGGGCAGTGGTAGTGTATTCGACCACAACCCTAACGACATAGATTCGGTTCTGCATGAGGAATATATTTGTTTCTTTATTCTTGGGTTTACCTGCTTTGAGATCAACTGTTCTGCAATTGGGTTCAACAACACTCTGGGCTGGAGAGCTACTAGTCTGTAGCACTCCATCCCATTACACTTCATTTTCCAAAACAGATATATTTTTTTTGTGGCCCACCATGTAATGGCTTGGAAAATATCTGGCCAGCGGTCAAATTTAATTGCCGACCCCTGTTTTATAGTGTGGCAGTAATAACTGTGGAGTTATTTTGATCCAGTATGAAAAGTGTCACTGATCAGTTATGTAGTATACAAAGTACACCGAGTAAAATATTCTCAATTACAAAACAACACAACAAAATCTGTGTAGTGTGAAGAGTACAGCAATCTGACCACTCTGGAAGTCATGTAGCATAAGTGACACAAGCATACTGAGGTAAATGTTATGTGCAGTGTTGTTTGTCTGCAATTTTTTTTTTTAATGTTCAGAGTTTAATAAATATTTTCTTTTTTTGAAGAGCAAACCAAAGTGCATTTAGCAATTGAACCTACTCAGTAGTGAAAAAAGTGGAAAAATGAATGATAACCTGCGAATCAAACTTCAGATAATCAGTCCCTTATCAGATCTGATCGATTAGACCTGGTGTAAATAAAACACAGTCTGGGAGGAGTCCACTCAACTGACCTGCAATAAGCGGCTGCACCAGCGTCTGACCCGGATGGGCGATGGCTGTGAAGGTCGCCAGGGGAGATGGCACATACGCTGAAACAGGTGTGGGAGGAGCTGCTTGAGAGGTGGGGCCTGTCGTGGTAGAAACTAGTGGGATAGGGGAGGGGCCTCCTGGAGTGGACTGAACGTAAGTGATTCTAGAGAGAGAGAGAGAGAGATGGAGAGAGAGAGAGAGAGAGATTGGGATGATCAAGAGTGTGTAGGAGTGTAGGAGTTCTGAGAGTGAAAGTGGAGTGTTGGAGGAGTGCAGTGTGTGTGGATACGTGTCTTAAAATGTGTGGCGTGTGTGTGTGTGCGTGGTACCTCGTGGGTGGGGGAGGCAGCAGCACAGCTTGTGAGGGGGTAGAGCCTGGGGCAACCACTGTGGCTGTTGCCATGGTTACAGAGAACGGACTCCCGGCTGAAGGAAGTTGGGACTGGACAACGGGCATGGGAGCTATCTGGATGATCTACAAGACGAGAGGAGAAATGGAGTGAATATAAGAGAGAGGAGCAGCAGAGGAGATGAAGAGAAGAGAAAGAAAGGAGTAAAGAGAGTGGAAGAGATGAGAGAGGAGAAGATAAGAGAAGATGCCATATAAGATAGGGAGAGAAGAGAAGAATGAGCAGAATGATATAGGATAGAAGAGGAGAAACAATCAGACAAATTAAGAGAAGAGACAAGAAGAGAAAAGAAGAGAGGAGGAGTAAAAAGGAGACAAGAGAAGAAAAGACATGAATAAGAGAGAGGATCAGCAGAGAAGATGAGCGCAAAGCAGAGCAGAGCAGAAGAGAAGGGAAGAAGTGAGGAGAGTGCATGAAAAGATAAGAGAAGAGATCAAAAAGAAAAGAAGAGAGGACAAGAGGAGAGAGGACAAAAGTAGACCAAAAACAGATAGGAAGAGAAAAAAGGAGAGGTGAACAGAGGAGAGGAGAAGAAACAGTGACGAGGGAAAAGAGTAGTAGAGGCAAAAAGCAAAAGAGAAGAGAGGAGAAACAAGAATAGATGATTTAAAAAAAAGAGAGCAAAAAATATAGGAAAGAAGAAAAATGAAGCAACAATAAGACAAGATGAAAGATGAAATATATGAGACGAGAAAAGAGAAGAAAAGGAGAGAGAAGCGGAGAAAGGAGAAAAGAGAAGAATAGTAAACGAGAGAAAAGGAGGAGAGAGGACAGAAGAGGAAAATACAGGAGAGCACAAAAGAGAAGAGGTGAAAGAGGAGCAAAAAAAGAGGAGAGTAGAAATAAAATAGAAGAGGAGAAGAAAAAAGAACAGAGGATAAGAGAAGTGATGAGAGGAGAAAAGAAGAAAGGGAACAACATCAAATAGAAATGGAGAAAAGGGGAGGAGACAAAGAGAAGGAAGGAATTTTGAGAAGAGAAGAATAAAACAGAGGATGTGAGCAGAGTGTTCTGTAACTGGATTAGCTACTTTTGTTTTTTTTAAGCGAGTTTCACCTTATTTCCTGTCGGAGCTCCGTTCTGGACAGGAAGAGGAGGGGCCACCAGGGGAAACTGCTGAGAAGGGGCAGGAGCAGTCCTCACTGTTGCCATGGGAACCAGCATCTTACCCTGTAAGACTGGGGACTGCGTTTGCACTGCAGAGAGAGAGAGAGAGAGAGAACAGTGTGTGATATAAATAACAGGGTCTTCAACACTGCACCTTACCTGCCTCTCACAGCAGCAATCACACATACAGGCTTCACACTGCAGATCCCCACCATTAAACCCACGCCAAAATCCAACACCTATATATATATAAACTACAGCTGATCTGATTACTGCATTCATATCAAGACAAAATCTCATTTTCTTTTTTAATCAATCCCATAATCCACTAATTTACTAACACCACTAAAATGCACCAAGTGCTGTTAACATATTGTTCCCTTTTACACAAACAACTGGATTAATCACAATTAACTACATGACCAAAATGCAATTAACAGAAATTAATCCCACAATGTGATTAATCACAATCAACAACACTAAAAATGTGATTTATTGCCATAAAGGATAGATTAATTATTAGAATTTCACAAACAAAAACACTAATCACACTTAACTACACAGACAAAACACAATTAACAATCTTTGCCTAAACTACACAAAAAAATGAACAAAAAAGTACAAAATGAACAAAGAAATGCAATTGGTAACAATTATTTGGGTAAAATATATTTTCTGTGATTATTATTTGTAACTAAGAACACAATAAATGTGATAAAATGTAATTAATTTAATAATTTAATAATAATTAATTTATTATTTAACATAGTTAACTACTACTATTATAAAAAAAAATTATTCCATTAGTATATGTTTTTTTAAATGCCAGCAACCTTTTAACATTGTATAAATGTTACATATTACAAATAAACCAATAGAAATAACTCAACTTTACATTACTAAACATTTTTCTTTTTATGTAAAAACATAAGAAATCCAGATTTCCTCCTCACCTCTCGTTCCAGGGCTGACCACACCCACTGCTGATGTGGAGGCGTATCCCGACTGCTTCCCATTGGCCAGCGTGGGTGGAGCTGTGGGCAGGGTGAAGACACTGGTTGGCTGGCTGGGCTGCTGAGGGGAGGGGCTTTTAGGGTTGTTGGCAGAGAGCGTGGGGAGGATGTACTGAACTTGCGTGATGGGTTTTTGGCCAGTGGGGGGCGCTAGGGAGGCGGTGGGCAGAATGTGCGGCTGCAGCAGAGGCACAGGCATGGGTCCGTTGCTCTGAACGGGCATAGCGGGAGATGCTGGGTTTTGAGGGGGAGGAGGAGGGGGCGTGATTAGCTGCACAGCGGGTGGAGCCTGAAAGGGACTGCCCAAAACTAGATTGGTCACCAAACCTTGACTAGCCCCCCCTGCAGTCACGGGACTAGGCGAGGACGAAGTGTAGTACCCACTCCCTCCTGTGGCACCGCCTCCAGCTGCTCCAGAACCAATCAAAAGCTGGGTCTGAGGGGCGGCGGCTTTCCTGTCGTGAGGCGACTTGCTGGCGATGGGCACCGGCGTGCTGACGACGGGACGGACTACATTGGTGACCACTGTGGACGCCACCCTCAGCGCTCCCAGACCCAACACTGAGGACACGCCAGTGCTGCCACCGCCTGAACTGACCAGCACAGACTGGCCTGAGGAAGACAGGGGGACAGAGGAGTGAGACGCCCCTCCGTCAGCATCCTTACGCTCACCCTCTGCTCCGTCCATGCCTCGCTTCCTCTTGGAGACAGAGTCAGAGAAGTGTCTGGACGACGGGTAGGACGACAGAGACACGCTGCGGCCGTGACCCGGCCCTGATGAGGTCGAGCAAATCACTGGCGCAAAGACCCTCTGACCGAGCCGGAGGAAGTGAAAGAGGAACAGGAGAGAGAGGGAGAAAACAAAAGATGAAAATCAGAATATACATAAAACCATATTAAAAATCTTTTAATAGTAAAATAGCATATTGCTGATATCTTTTTATTACCCAACCCCACATTAGAACTCCCCCTTTAACTAGTCATGCACCAACACCTGGAGGGTGAAGACTAGCATATGCCACCTCCAACACATGTGAAGTCAGACTCCGGTTTCAATACATCAGCTCACAGACGCTTTTTGCTGATCAACATCACCCTAGAAGTGATGAGGGAAAAGAGCAACATCTACCCACTCAGAGAAAGCAAGGCCAATTGTGCTCTCTCAGGGCCCCGGCAGCTGATGGCAAGGTACATGAACAGGATTCAAACTCTTTATATCCTGATCATAGTGGCAGCACTTAGTCCGCTGGACCACTCTGAGCCCCAGCATATATGGCTGATATCTGATGTTATTTGATTTTGAGTCCCAATCCGATAAAGTTGTCCATTATGCTTTTTTTTAATTAATTTAAAATTATTATTAAAACTAAGGTATCAAAATGGACCGTTTTTAGCACAAGATAAACATAAGGGTTTGTGCTAATCAGCCACAAATCAGCAATAATAAACAGCACACTCACAACCCAGGATAAAAGGAACTTGTCGCTGCCAGTGTGAGCGCAGCATGGGCATTCTAAATGTGCGCCTGCAGCTGTATCGTCTATCGCGAACTCGTGGAGTAACAACAACATAACATTACATTTTTGATAAATCAGTGGTTTGGATCCTGTGAATCCTTTAAAAAAAAGAAAATATTCTGGTTTGTTGGTTTAACACTTTTTGCTTACAGGATAATACCACATGTGTTCCTGTATAGCTTTAATATAGTCTTCAATATTAAATTTATAATGTAAAAAATCATGAAAAGAAAGAACACCATGAGTGAGTGAGATGTGTGTTTTTGAGACTAGTTCTGTAAGCAGGACCAGTGTGAAGAGCAGCAGTGATGAGGATGCTACCTTGCGTTCTCCTTCATCCCCGGATCCGTTTTCACTGTCACTGTCCGTCACTTTCTCCTTACACTTCAGGTCTATAGAGCTGCCTGGATACGGGTCCTCTGTGTTGGAGAGGGAGACAGAACGTCATCGGGTTATTGATCAGTCTGAAACACTGGACTGCAGGACTGGACCGGGACTGACTCTTATGACCCACACCTTCTCACAGCAGGTGCTAATCTTACACACGAACTGAACTGACCTACTGCTAACCTTTCTCTTCTGTTTGTCGTTTGCAAGCTTTACCACCATCATCCTTCCTCAGAAGCACAGCCACTGAAAAGAACAGCAACTGAAAGTCCTGAGCTGTAAATGTCAAACAGGCTGCAGGTCTGTGAGGTGCTATCCACTGAGGGTTTTCAAAAGAACCATTTCCTGTTTTTTATTTCAGATGAAAGCTATGTGAAGACACTCAAACACTCAGCAGAACACCAAACACCAGGTCTGACTAATTCCACAGAACAGCAGTTTGAGATGATGAAGAGAATTGTAAACGGATCAGCTTGACTCACCAATGACATCATCATCCCCCTCCTCCTCACAGATGACCATGCGCTCATCATCGCTGGTCATATCTTCACTGACTCCCCTCTGGACCTGAGAGAGAGCAGCACGGCTCGAGAACTGGCCACCGTCCCCACACATCTGACACACACACACACACACACACACACAAACAAACACACACACACACACAAAGCAAAGTAGCATTAGGTTGGCAAACCACTCCAACCAAATAGCTCTGAATAATTATAAGTAAGGTTATTAAACACTCTACCTGGGCGAGCTCTGCCAACACCTGAGGGTTCCCACGCTCGCTCCTCTCCAGGCTGTGCATTGCACTCTGGGAAAAAGCCCGGGGACGAGCATGGCCCTCCCCTCCTCCGCGCTCGGACACGCCCACCACTCCAGGCACCACCCCTTTAAGCTCGGCACCCATGGTCACAGAGGGAGGCTCTGAGAGGGCACATTTAGACAGAGACAGTTCAGTAACAGATGCTGTAAAGCATTGTAGAGAACTGTGGAGCTCAACACACTTGGAGGAGAACACTAATGCTTAGTTCTCTTGTATTAACTAAAAAATCCTCCAGAACCTGCAGTTAACATTCTTCTCCAAGTGTGAAAAGCTACAGTGGTGTTTTATTAGTGGCAGTTTAAACAGAACTTCATAAGTCTCAGAGAAACCACATGCCAGCATTCAACCTTAAACCCAATTTTCACTCAGGGTTCATTCAGTTTTTAATTCAAGAAATTTCCATGACTTCAAGACAAATGTTTATGACCATACGATTGTTAAAACATCAGCGCAGACAACTACAACTATAATCAAAATTAATTACAGTCTTAAGCCTTAAATTAATTTGATAACAAAAAAAAACATTTCTTTAAGCAATTTTCACACACAATCTTCAATAATAAAATGTGTGTCAAATCTTGAGAGCTTCATGGTGTTGAGCTAAATCACCAAACAAACTCTGAGCTGATGTATCTGTTATTTTAAAATAGCTTTTTTTCTCAGCTGATAGATAAGAAAAACCCACAAAAGCTAGGGGATTCCAAATTCCCATGACTTTTCCAAAACCTTTTGGGTATTTTTATTTTTCCAAAACTTATCCAGGCTTGGAAATTTCTATTTTAAAATTCCATGACTTTTCCAGACAGGTTTTTCATTACCGTACAAACCCTGATACGTCTGCATTGATGCAGAAGTATGACTTGGCCTTTACAATACTGGCAGAATTGTGATATATGGGGAGTCCTAACTATCTGAGTGCAAACTAGAAAAGACTAAAAAATATTAAAATCTGTAAATAAATAAATAAATAACTTCTGTACTCGTACCTGTGGTCTCAGACATGCTCCTCTCTCTGATGTCCTTTCCTCCAGGCATGTTACGGCCCTCGCTGCTCGACTTCTTCCTGTCCTTATTACACCACTTCCAGTCTGGGTGAGCCTTAAAGTGTGCCTCCTTAACCTGATGTAGATAAGAGAAGGAGTAAATCAGAAAGAGATCATATCGGCTAATTATATATTAGCCAATTTAGCAATGTTTAGTAAAGGTTCCAGGAAGCTTAGCCTTTCATGTTACAGAAATATTGTTCCAGTAATGTTCTGAAAATGTGTGACATCATAAAGGCTTGCTTTACAACATTACTAAAATGTTTCTAGACAAAAAAATAACATTAGGGAAAGGTTAGGAGTAACATTCTCAAAACTAAGTGGCGTTGCAGTGACGTTACCAGAATATATAGAACGAAAAATGATCCAAAACACTTGACAGATTAAACGTTTTAAGAATGTGAAATATAACATTTAGAAAATTATATCCTAATCAAAAATAGTTTTTTTGGGATGAGCAGCTTATACAGCGTTTTACAGTTCTGGAGCAAGGTCTCGTGCAACTCCACCAAAGTTACGTAGTGCATTTCTGGCCCAGGAATAGGAATGACAGTCAGTGGAGCATTAACATGATTCTGAATCTGCTTATTAAAGTGTAAATGCTATATAATGTGGCTTTTCTGTCTTTTAATTATATGCAATCATGTGTATCAATATTGTAGGACTGAAATAATAAAAAAAAAAACTTCACGTCATATCACTTTTGATGGTGCAGCAGCACAGTGGAGTGTATTACACTTGCCTGGAATGCAAGATCATGGTATTTCTGCTTCTCTTTGGGTCCCAGAGCGTACCACCACTCTCCCAGAATCTTGCTAACGGTCCGGTTGTCCTGATTAGGGTGCCTCTGGTGGACTAGGGCACGGTGTCGCTTACTGAAGATCATGAAGGCATTCATTGGCCTCCGGATATGATCCTTCTCCCTCTGAAGAATTAGAGCACAGGACAGAAAATTAAGAAAAATTAACATAAATTAGTTTTAAGATGCATGTAATTCTGTCCATGTTTTTTTATAGAAGTATAGAAGAAAAAGAAATTTAAGTGTAAATAAAATTCATAAGAAAATAAGATTTCTCCCAAAAGAAAGAAAAAAAATATATATGTTTTGTTGGAAAGCCTCAAATGAC
Source organism: Astyanax mexicanus (assembly GCF_023375975.1). Classification (NCBI taxonomy): domain Eukaryota; kingdom Metazoa; phylum Chordata; class Actinopteri; order Characiformes; family Acestrorhamphidae; genus Astyanax; species Astyanax mexicanus. The sequence continues at coordinate 5,733,956 of NC_064413.1, forward strand.
GGCTATAAGCTTTCATTAATTGTTTGTTCCACTAGCATCGTAGCTCCAGACAAACAGGCATTAAAGTACAGCAGGGATATTTACCTTTCCAGGGCTATTCTTGTCATCTTTAGGCAGAGCACTGAGAGACTGAGAACGCCGCTTTCCTGGAGATGCTGAGATCGGTGGATCAGGGAGGACACCTGGCAAAAACCTGGACACACACAGACATATAAATATATATATTTACAGGGGTTGGACAATGAAACTGAAACACCTAGCCTTAGTCCACAATAATTTATTGTGGTGACGGACAGTTCTGGTGGAAACAGGAGAGTTGAGGTGCACATTGAATTCTGCGTGATTTGATCAGCCGTGGTTTTATGTTTTTTGGATACAATCCGGGTTAGCACCCGAACATCCCTTTCAGACAGCTTCCTCTTGCATCCACAGTTAATCCTGTTGGATGTGGTTCATCCTTCTTGGTGGTATGCTGCCATTACCCTGGATACCATGGCTCTTGGTACATCACAAAGACTTGCTGTCTTGGTCAAAGATGCACCAGCAAGACGTGCATCAACAATTTGCACTCTTTTAAACTCTGGTATGTCACCCATAATGTTGTGTGCATTGCAATATTTTAAGCAAAATTGTGCTCTTACCCTGCTAATTGAACCTTCACACTCTTACAGCTCTTACTGGTACAATATTGTGCAATTAATAAAGATTGGCCACCAGGCTGCTCCAATTTAGCCATGAAACCTCCTCAGTTTCATTGTCCAACCCCTGTATATACTAGGGCATCTAAAAAAATCAGTAATTCAGTTCAAACTGTAAAACTCATACATTATATAAATGTACTACACACAGAGTGATCTATTTTAAGCATTTATTTCTTTTATTGTTAATAATTATGGCTTACAACCAATGAAAACTCAAAAATCGTTATATTAGACCAGTGTGGGCAGTGTGCCAAGTCCTGCTGGAAAATGAAATCCCACACTGTCAAAAGTGTCAATTGTCAGTAGTAACTTTTAAAATTTGGTAATCCAAATTTTGGATTGAATCGTAATGTATGGTGATACATTGTTGTATCTGCAAATTATTGCCAATACACAGCCCTACTGGTAACATATGCTGACAAAGCATTTACTCTATAAACTCCTCAGTTGTGAATCTGTATTTCAGTAGTGTACATTCTCCGACAGACAGGACGGACTGACATATCCTGCTCCTGATTCATATCAGCAGGAGTTTGATGATTAGCTCATTAGCATGTAATGCAGTTTCCCTTCAGAATCAGTAGAAGTGCAATCTGCTATTTCCACTGACAAGGATCAGGTATAAGTAACAGCACTTCATTGACTCTACACCTTCTTAACTGACTTCAGTTATTTGTAGTTTTCAGACCATTTGTCCCAATTATACTTCATTTGCATATTCCAACAGTTACAACCCACAATCTGACGAAGTTGCAACAGTATGGAAAATGCAAATTAGGGCTGCACAATACTGGAAACATTTTACATTGCGATTGTTCTTTTTTCGATCACAATATTAAGCAATGCAGGGCCCGTGAAGTCACGAGCCCCGCCTCCACCCAAAACAGCACAACAACAGTAATCAGCCCTTTAATCAGGCCTTTAAATGTTTTTTTTTAAAAGGTAAATAAGAGCGTTTTTTTGGGATTAAAAGCCTGAATTCAGCTGTAACTGGAAATATCTGGAAGCTCAACAATACATTTATATTTATAAATATACATTTCTATGAATAGTTTATAAGAAATAAGGCTTGTATAAAATGATTTCCCATTTAAACGATTTAATTGGACGATGCAGAGAATGATTTATGCCCACATGCGTGCAGTTGGAGGGATGCAGCATTACACACATGATATTATTAACTGTAGATGGTGGGATATCTAAAGTCTTTACAATTTCATGTTGGGAACCATTTTCTAAAATTGTTTTATAATTTTTAAACAAACATTTTTGGAAGATTAGTGAACCCAATTCCTTTTGAGAGACTCTGTTTTTTAATGTTTAATTAATTAGCAGTAAAAGCCAGAGTAATTATGATTTACTAAAAGAAACATTCCAAAATACAAAACATAAAAATACAAACACAGAAACAGGCAGAAAGAGGAGAACTGACTAGAACAAACCAAACAGACTGTGAACTGAGACAACAGCTAAAGCCCAAATGTGAAGGCGAGAAGATGCACCACAATAACAAGCCAAAGAAAAACTGGACAACTGAGTATTATACAATGCCCAAATTGTAAAATATGGGATGCTGTGTAAAATGCAGAATTCACAACAGAACATAAATTTCAGACAGCGAAAATAAGACACTTAACTTAATGGCAGCAAGTTTGGACTTGGTGTTTCAATTTATACCATTCATTTATATATAAGCTATAATGTAATGTTTTTATTTTACTATTGCATGATTACATAAGATTCATTAATGGTGATTATTTAATTCATATTTATATCCTTAATCTTTTCAGTAGGTTACACTAGTTTACACAACAACACTGTTGTAAAAAAACATATAAATCTTTTAAAATGCTGAGCTGTGGACAGACTCACGACATCAATAATACAACAGGACACCGATGAGTCAAGTGTGGAGTAATGCTGCTTTGTCTAGGATGATTCAGGTTGATTTAGTAAACTGTGGTTCAATTCCAACATTTCAGAACAAAACAATTTTGGAAAGGATGGAGCATTTTAACATTTTACTTAAATATGAGACACAAACCTTTTTTATATATTTAATAACATTTTTCCCCATTTTCTTACAATTTAGCTAGGTTGATTGTCCCACCCATTCAGCAGCTACTCAGTTGTCAGTTGTCAGTATGTCCCCTATTCACTCGTGAAGCCACAACACAAGATCCTCCTCCCAACACATGTGAAGTCAGACTCCGCCTCTTTTTGATCTGCTGGTGCAGCATTGCCGAGTAGCATTGCAGCGCTAACGTTTGGAGGAAAGTGCAGCGACTCGGTTCTGATACACCAGCTCACAGATCACAGAATGTGCTATCAACATCACTTTAGGAGTCACTTAAGAGCGTCATCTACCCACCCAGAGAGAGTAAGGCCAATTCTGCTCTCTCAGGGCTCTGGCAGCTGATGGCAAGCTGCATGACTGGGAGTCAAACCAGCGATCTCCCGATCATAGTGGCAGCACTTTTGACCACATTAGACACAAATCTTAAACTGGTTTTAAGTATGAATTATTATATAACTGGGGTATTATATAGTTAAGGTAATCGCTGGTAAATGTATTTTTCATCAATGTAGAGTAAAAAAGAATAATAAATTTATGTACAGGCTGTAGTAACAGACTGTAATGTTAGTTTAAGTTATTCCCTCACTCATATTGATAATTGAAAATTACATTAAACAGTACAGGACTATAAAGCACCCAAAAACAATGTATGGTAATGTTGAAGCTCTCGCACTGCTATCTGAACAAGTGAATAGAGGTGTTAAGAAGATATGGACAAAAAATGCTATTGGCAATAACGCTGTTGGATATCCTAATACTGATTAATTAAGACTAAACTAAACTAGTTTAAACTCCTCAAAGTTTTTTTTGGCACTTGGCTCGGATGCCCTCATCTTTCCCAGGAGAGGCAGAAGTAGTTTGGTGTGGGTGTTCAATGTGGACCTCTACCTCACTCTGCCTTGTTACGTATTGTGAGCACTGTCTGCATCGTAAGTAGCTATTTTATTTTGCTATTATTTACAGTTTTATTAGAGCTCTTTTGATGTGTTTATCATTAAAACTTAATAATAATGCATTATTAAAAATGCATAACAGCAACCTCAAACTGCATTACCTTCGTAATAGGGCTGCAACTGAAGATTATTTTGGCAGTCGACTAATCTGACGATTATTTTTCCGATTATTTGATTAGTCAACGATTATTTCTGTCATCTCTAAAAACGATAGAAACAGCAGAACATGAGGTTTAAATGACATTTAAATATCTCATTGTTGTTTAAACATGGAAATTACTGATATTTACTGATTAAATATGCAATCTGTTGTGTTTGGGCACTTTTGGAGACACAAATTAAGTCTTCTATTGCGCTTTTGTGTAATGTGGTACTGTTACAAATTAACGATTAGTCGACTATTAAATTTGTAGTCAACAAATTCAAATAACTGACATTGTCGATTATATTAAATAATCGTTGCACCCCTACTACGTACAGCAACAGAGGGAGCTTTCCACTCTGCAGACTGTGGTGATTTGACATGAGACTAGAGGTAGAGCCAGGTAGCGTGAGGTACAACGAGGCAGAGTGAGGCAGAGCGAGGTAAAAAGAGGCATGTAAGGTACAGCGACATAAAGTGAGGCAGTGAGAGTTAGATCAAGGTAAAGCGAGGTAGAGTTAGTTACAGCAAGAAAGAGTGAGGCAGCGTGAGGTAAAGTGAGGTAGAGTGAAGCAGAGCAAAGTTAAATGAGGTAGTGAGGTAGAGTGAGGCAAAATGAGGTCACGGTAGGTCTACAGTATATTGTCGCAAAAACATTCCAGGATCTTTTTTCATTGTGTTTTACATTGATATCAGGGTATCCAGCAGTATTATGATACATTGCATTTTTTGTTCATATCATACACCCCTATCAAACAAAAAAATAATAATTTGAAGCTCGTGCATTTGTAGGATTGTAGCACTGGAGCGACGGCCGTTGGCTTTAGCTGAAAAATCTCAATTTCTACAGCGTAGGTAAAAATACTCTGTAATATGCTAAACCCTACATAATATCACTTCAATATGGAGTGTAATGTAAAAAATAGCACTACAGTACTCCGCAGTGTGCTCTTGGATGGACTGGTGGGGGACAGTGAGTGTGTGTGTATCTGTGTGTGAGTCAGAGACGTGGTGTTTTTCGCAGTGTTAAATCACTCTCAGATGTCTAGCACGCAGAACTGATGCCTGAAATGTTCTGTCCTGCTCTTTTAATTCATCTCTCTTCTGTTAAAACTCCCTCAGAACAACCCATACGAAACTGCTGAAAGAGGATCCGCAGCCGTTACAACAGAATCAGACGTCTGCAGAGTCGAATGCTGTCTAAAAGATTTAATATGTAGTGGTAATGAATAGACTTCTTGATGTATGAGGCACTATTCTACCAGAGTATCAAACCAGCCTTAAATTTACAGCAGAACAGTGCAATTTTTTTTAAGATTTATTGATTTTGCCATGTAAAACATGGTGGTGGTAGGATCACTCTCACAGGGAACCATAACTTCACACCAAAGCCTGACTCTGGACTATTTTCTTTTGTGTCACACATGCAGCTGGCTCCAAACCAATTCAAATACTGCATCTTTTTATTGGCTTGTAAATAAAATATAAAATTATATGGTCTTTTTTGCAAATGCACTTAAGTTCTTGAAATTGACTTTCAGATTGACTGATCTTCATTTCTTAATTCTTAATTCAGTTGAGTGGTTCTTGCATACCCATAACATGGTTTAGATCATTACTCAAATAGGGCTCTTTCCTGTGTACCTGTAACTCTACCTCTTCAAAACTTTACAACTGATGCTCTTAAACACAATAAGTGGCAAGAAATTCAAGTAATTAACTCTTGAAGAGTTCAGCACAGCTGCTAACTGAAAGCCTAAATTCTAGGTGACTCTTCCTCATAAAGCTGACAAAAAAAAATTCAGCCAATATGTGAAAACTGTCTAATCTAAGCAAGAGGTGCTACTTTGAAGAATCTAAAACATAAAACATATTCTGGTGTGTTTAATACTTTTTTGTTTATTAAATAATTCCATATGTTTTTCTTTATAGTTTGGATGACTTTAGTATTAATCTACAATGCAGAACATTTTAAACACATTAACCTTAGTCTAGACTGTCAGGTTTGAAATAGCTCTGAAACCATGTGACAATAAAGGCAATTCTATTCTAAACAAATGGAAACACTTAATTTTGACCTTGTTTTAAATATAATAATAGTTCAAAAACCACAGTAAAATAAAAAGTTCAGCGATATTAGCATGGAGGTATATAAGGTACATTACACATAATAATGAGCTTGATTTAACACATCAGCAAGTGAGCACTTTCTGTTATAATGAGCTCATTTAAGCAAAATCCCTGCTAAGCGAGAGACTATAAGGTAACTTAATGTTCTATTTTAGATGTGAAATTTGCATATGTCTACTCATCAGCGGAAGAAAGACTGTTAGTTGAGCATATTCCGACGACAGCTCATTAATGTAAATGGCCCTGAGCCTGCTCCTGTCACTCATCCTCACAGACACAAGAGAGAGTGGAAAGTGTTTGGTTTCTCTCTTTGAGTTGCCGTTATGTAGCTCGGACTACTGAGACGCAAGAAAAGCTTTGCAAAAGGAGAAAAAAGGAGGCTGAATTTCATTAAAAGCACATCCTTCCAACTGTTAAGCATGGGGGTGAAAGGGCGCCGAGTGGTCCAGCAGTCTAAGGCGCTGCCACTATGAGCGGGAGGTCGCAGGTTCGAACCCCTGCTCATGCAGCTTTGCCATCAAGCTGCCGGCGTCAGAGGGAGCAAAACTGGCCCTGCTCCCTCCGGGTGGGTAGATGGCACTCTCTCCCTACATCACTCCTACGGTGATGTCCACAGCACAGGGCGTCTGTGAGCTGATGTACCAGTGGCTGTCTGGTACATGTATCGGAGGAAGCATGTGTTAGTCTTCACCCTCCTGGTGTGTTGGGGCATCACTAGTGATAGGGGGAGTCCTAATGAGTGGGTTGGGTAATTGGCCGTGTAAAATTGGGGAGAAAATGGGAAAATTTAAAAAAAAAAAAAAAAAAAAAAAGCATGGGGGTGGGCTTGTGCTGAAGCCACTGGCAAGGTGATAGATTAATGTTTATCATATATTAATGATACAGAGTTTTTAGTTAGGAAAGTAAAGTGAATAGAGTTAAATAATATATATCAACGATTAGCAACGATTAGTCAATTATAAAAAACTTTTCACAGGTGTATTAAAGCTGCAACTAGTCATGCAGACTATATCTACAAATATCTGTTAAATAATGGGTCACTCTTAGGAGTTCAGTTAATAAAATTGTGCGTGGTACAGTGATAGGATGCAGCAAATCCAGTCGTGAAATATCACTACTTACTACTAAATATTCCACAGCCAACTGTCAGTGATATTATAACACAGTGTAAGAGACTGGAAACGACAGCGACTCTGTGCTCTGTCAGTGTAAAATAACAGAGCGGGTCAGAGGATGCTGAGGAGCATAGTGCACCAACTTTTTTAACTTTTTCCTCCAAACTTCACGTAGCTTCAGATTAACTCAGGAACAGTAGAGCGCAGAGAGACTCAAGGAATGGAGATTTTTTCATTGCCAAGCAGCTCTATCCAAGCCTTATATCACCAAACGCAATGCAGGCACGCAGAAACTTTTGGAAATATAGTGTATAATGTATTTCTTTCTGTAGTTCTAATTGGTTAGCTACAATAATACGATAGGAAAAGTACACACGGTAACTTGTGTGGCTCGAATCTAATGTACTAATTTTTAAAATTAATCATGGGTGTGTTTTGGATGTCATGTGAAATAAACAAATCAGTGTGTCACTTGCTATTCCCTGTAAGAGTTAGGTGTGCTCTGACTTTGGCAGATTGGTATTTTAATGGCGCAGTGCTTCTGCACTTCTTAGCAGAGGAAACAGATTTGCTGGTTCATGCTGTGAAGGTGTGAGAACAGGTCATTTATGATAACTGCAATGTTATTTTATTTTGTATTCTGTTTATTGTTGATGTAAAAGTTGGATTTGTGCACTGCTACTTTTTGTATAGTGTATAGTATATTTCTTTCTGTGGTTCTAACTGGTTAGCTACAATAATACGATTATACTGGCCATTTCAAATACCAGACTGACTGTAAAGAACTTTGTACAGAGTGTCTATTAATGCAACCAACGACTATAACACCACATGATCAATAACAGTATTATTAACTAGCTAACTGTCAGAAAGCTCGACTACAACTCAACAATGTCAATCCCTTCACTTATGTAGGATTGTATTCACACCTTCTTATACTATAGTAGAATCATTTTTTTAATATTAAATGTGTGAATATCAGCACAGAGAAACCAACTGTTGTAATTTTACACCATAGAGATGCTACCATTCAGCCAGCAGAGGCGCTAGACCTGTAGTGGCTTAATTTTAAACCTGTCCATTCTTTTCTACAGTCATTGTTTTACAGCATGGCAGCATCCCTAAATGAGCAGGACTGGACTTGCCAACTTCCAACAGGCAGCAGGTTATAACTCACAGGATATATCAGAACTTTACCAACTTCCAAGACGAGACACTGGCTCAGTGGCATTAAAAAAGTGGGCTATGGTGCAATTAAACCCACAGCGCACTTAATTATGAAGGTGCAAATAAATGCTTGAAGAAAACATGTCAAGATAATGGCTGAATGTCCCCTTCGTCTGGTACACTCTGCATCCTTCTAGTCGTTTCATCATTACTCCATTTCTAAATGCCAAAGAAATAAACATCGTTAGCTGGAGCACCCAATCAACAGAGTAAGTGCTCATATGAGGCAGACATCTGGCAGCTTGTCCAGGAGTCACAATATGCCTTTTCAGCAGACACCATGTGTGCCTTGGGAATACAGTGTACAATTATTCAGATAACACCGAAACCGCTCGTTTGGTTTGGGGTCTTTTTAAAAACAAATCAGAAGAGCCACATTCAAGGTCAGGGAAAAACTTCACCATTAACATTTATAAATGTCAACGTCTCAGCAAACAGAAAACTTTAGTAGGAGTTTAATGAAGATGAACGTCTGAAAGTGTTTGTAATTTTATACCAAGTCAACATTAATTAAATAGGGCTGATATGTCTGATGTGAACATTTACCAGTATGAAATTACACTGATTCTATTATCTGTTTGAACTTAACAGTGCTTCAATAGTACCTTTGACCTAAATATCATCTACATTGTTTTTATAAATTGACATGCTTGATACGCATATTTCTAAATGTGGTAACATATTTTAATTCCTATTTCCATTAACTCTAATTTCAGTTTTCAATTACCAATGTATTTGATTATTTTATATGTTACATCTGGCAGGTCATACTGTGCAAAAATGAAGGGCTTAATAGAAATTCTACAAAATTACTAAACACAACTTCAAATTGGCTTCTATTGAAAGCTAAGGTTAAGAGATTTTCTTTTGTTATATAAGTAATAGTATGTCATAATGACAACTAAAATGGTGTCATTGTCTTGCAATGTCTTGCAAAAACCTTAATTTTCACTTTTTGACAAAATATGAATCTGGCATATTGTATTGGAAATTCATGTAATTCAAGTAATAATCATAAGAATGCTCCAAAACTGCTTAAAATATGTAATAAAACGTTTTTTTTCCCTAGTCCTGTAAAGTTTCCATACATGGCCCTATTTAAGTAACTTGCGTGGCTCGAAACTAATGTACTAATTTTCTTAATTAATCATGGTTGCGTTTTGGATGTCATGTGAAATAAACAAATCAGTGTGTCACTTGCCATTCCCTGTAAGAGTTAGATGTGCTCTGACTTTGGCAGATTGGTATTTTAATAGCGCAGTGCTTCTGCACTTCTTAGCAGAGGAAACAGACCTGCTGGTTCATGCTGTGAAGGTGCGAGAGCAGGTCATTTATGATAACTGCAATGTTATTTTATTTTGTATTCTGCTTATTGTTGCTGTAAAAGTTGGGAGTTGCCTAGAAAGCAATGAACTGCTGACTGCTGACATTTGTCCAGGTTGTGTTCAGTCAGTGGCGCACCTGTGTTTTCTGTTATGCATAGGTTTACAATTTGGTCACTGTTTGAAATTCAAAAGTTTTACACACAAAAACACATATATTACACATATATTACTTTTTTACACGTAGTATAGTATGCAGCACTTTTAAATTAGAGGCTTTATATACCACAAAGAAGTGTGAACTCTAGCTTCCCTTGTTAATGAGCACACATGTGGGTGAGGTTAAAAAGAGCAGCAAATATATTCTAGTTTCTCTTAGTTTCTTTTTAAAGTGGTTCAATCATTTTCGCCTTTTACACCTTTATTCAACTCTGTATTGCTATAATGACTAAGCTGAACTGAACTGAATTAAAGAATATCAGTGCATCCCTATTTTAAATAACAGTTAACAGTTAATATATGTCACAACACTGTACTAGCTACCATCTGCTATCTTCCAGCAACCACCAGCATCACACCGTCACAGACAGCAGGACTACTCACGGATCATCCACGTCACTCTCCGTCTCGCTGTCTGGTCTCTCTCTCTCCGGCTCTCTCTCCCTCTCTGGGGGAAGGTCGTCAATGGCTGTCCGGGAGGGGGGATTTGACGCTCCCTCTGCCGTCTCCTTCAGCACTGACCCTCCCAGCGATTCTGGTGGAAAGAAGAGAAAGAACAAGGGCTGTTCCTGCCAAGCTGAGAACTCTTGAACCCCCACCCTGCCCAAACACTCTAACCTGCCATGCCTGGGGTCTGTTTTTAAGACTAAATAATGTTACAGAACAAAAGCGGAGATAAATTGACAATACTGTTGAACATGGTCATGCCAATAAAGCTTATTGAATAAAGCTTATTGAATTGATAAAACAGGACCAATCACATTATAACATACTGACTTTGGAGCCTGAAAGTCATTTTCTCATTTTCTTTGGAACTTACCTTTCTTCAGTGTGCCAGCCTGCGAATGACTGACAGGCTGCTGGCCTTCACCAAGCTGCGCCGACGGATCTGATTGGGTGGGCGCCAGGAAAGGGACCAATGAATGCCAAGGAAACACTGGAACCGATCTGGGCTCCACATTAGTCCACACTATGGAGGGAGAAAAACATAAGATAGTCTTGGTTTCCACTTCATACACAAACTTCATACATAAAATAAATTCATATCACCAGGTGCCAAAACGATGTCAAAAATGTTGTTGTAACACCACAAAGGAAGTAACCTTTTTATCTAGGCCACAGTAGACCTGTCAGTGGCTATAGGGTAGGACTGTATGAGTTTGGACAAAACAGGCACAAAACTCAATAATCCACCATATCATAAACAATGCTTTCAGTGCATTGAAGAATGGAGTATAAATGAAACTGGATTTATTGCAAAATTTTACTTTTTTTTTAATATAAGAGGTCCTTATGTTTAGGATATGGATATGAATCTAAAATCTGGCGTTCGTTCTTAACCTTGCATCAGAAATTCTTAACTAATAGAAATGCTCCAAAATGCCTTTAAACCACTTTAATGCCTTCTGAGTCTTCTGTTTCCTACACAGTTCTATAATACAAAACTTTTTTGATTAATCTCCATCCATTATAAGAAAAGTGTTATTTGGCAGGTAATGCAGAATGTTAATGCATTAAAAAGGTGTTTACAATTCGGTCAATATGTTTTCCAGTGCACTGAAGATGTAAAGCATTTAAATGATATTGGATGTACATCTGCAATGTCAATCTGAAAAGACATACTGTGCAACCCTACTGTATAGGTGGTATTTGAGGTGGTAGAAACACTCCCACATCTTTTATTTCAAACTGTTACAACTCAGTTGTAAACTAGGGCTGCACAATATTGGAAAATAAAAAACATTTTTTTCCAAATTTTGTCAGGTGTCAACAAATCCAACATGTCATGATATTAATACTGCACTTCATCCAAGATTGGAATGAAATAAATGATAATGGGCGGAAATAATGTACGTCTGGTGCGTATGCCATTGAAAATCGGTTAGTTTTCTCTGTGTAGAAAGCAACAAAATGTGAAAAGTAAAAAATAATACATTGACACTACACAACCCATTGCACTTTCTTATTATATTGTGCAGCCCTATTGTAAACAATCCTGAAATAATACTCAATAGACATTAACAGTCAAAATTTGGACACACTTTCTAGTTCAATGCTTCTATCCCCCCACCCCCTTATTGTGTAGGAATCATGTAATAACTTAAAGTGTTAAACAAACCAAAATACTCTGTAATACTTTTTTAGGTGCTCTTATCTGGGGTGATGTCAACTTGTAGTTTCTGAGGCTGGTAACGTAACTGCTGAACTTATCCTATGTAAAAGAACTAATTATTGCTCTTTGTTTCGTGGGGATGTCCTGCTGAGAGCCAGTTTCATCATAACATTTTTGATGGTCCTGCACTTAAGGATCCCTTCAAATTACATTCAAGGTTTTTTTCTTTACTAGTTGAGACGTTATTGCCACAATATGGATTAGAACATTACTCAAATTGGGCTATTCACTGTATACCAACTCTACCTCTTCACTACTTTACAATATGCTTTCAATATGAGCTCGAACACATTAAGAGGCAAGACATTCAAGTAATTAAGTTCTGCACAGCTGTCATCTAAGCATGATAGAAAACATATTCTGGATTGCTGAACACCTTTTATGTTTTAGAGTTTCATAGTTTAGATGACTCTAGTATTAATTTACAAAACAGAAAAAATAAAAAATGGAAAACCACTAAATCTAAAATGTGTCCAACAATCTAATAATCACATTTCATTGCTGCCCAATTCAAGCTGGAACAGACAACTGCAATTCTTTACAGCATTATTTCTTTTACAGGTTACCAATTTAGGGGGAAAAAGAGACAAAACTGACCAAACATGCTCAATCCTTGGCGAAGATATTGCGGGGTTTCCGAGGAAAACATGATTAACGAGGATTCGTGAGTCTCTTGGCTTGCTTTTTTTTTTTTTGCTTCTATAAACACTTCATTAATGTGTAATAACAATGTCCTTCTCCGTGGGCTTTCTTTAACCCGTTAAAAAGTCCATTTGGTGTGAAACAGCACTGAATCCTTCCTAGTACAAATGCGGCATCTTCATGGTCGTCGTCCGTGGCAGGTTATAATGATGATGATGATGCTGGTCAGTCAGTTCTCAAAAGTCAGGATCAAAACAAATGGCCATAGTCGAGTTGGGTGCCACAAAAGTCTTAAAGCCCCTCTTTCACAGGGGAGATGAGTTAGTAATCTTTGGGTAGTCAGCTTTTTCTTTAAGCACACGTTTTAATGAATTAATGGCTCAGTTTGGATATTTAAAACGCACAAGTAAGAAGCTGCTGGTTATCTAACCTTAGCTAGCGTTAACCAACTCATTTGCCATTTCAAAACAATAGTATGGACACAAAACAGCTCAAAACGCATTCCTATATCTGCCCGCTTCTCCGTATTGAACTTCTATTTGGAAGATTTGCTTTATTTTTGGTCCAAAAACGCCCCCTGCGCCGCTTTCGCTTGTTTGTTTACACTGACTGACCGATGCGGTGTTTAAAGGGTTAAAAGAACTAGGCCTCAGAATCCCCGGGCTAGAGTAGTAACCTGACCCGACCTCAGACTAACCTCTTCAGCTGCGTTTCTAGGCGTATTTACAGCGCAAAACAGGCATGTACGCGCATTTTCATAGAGTAAATGAGTATTTAATACGCTAAACATTCCCCAAAAATACAGTTAATGAAAACTATAGCTAGCTGTATATCTTTCAAGCGAGACATTTAGCTAGATAACCTAGCTTGCTATGTTAGCACTGCAGCTAGCTACGCTTAGCTAAGCTAATTAGATCAACATACAGGACAAGTCTTTTAGCTAACGGTTCTTTGGATTTGCGCAGCTAGCTGTTAGCTATCAAATTGTGTGGAAAATAGAAACTGTTAAAATGTAGAAGCAGTCGTGTATGCGGCTTAAAATATGGTAAAATGTTAGCTAACTAGTTAAGCAGCTAAGTTAGCTAGGTTAAAGACCTGTGTTTCAGTTATATTCAGCATATATAATCAGCACACATGGCCTGTATAACTAGATGCTGAAGGAGAGGGTTAGGTTTACGCTAATATGTTGGCTACAAACGTGGTTCATCAAATTCATCCTATTTCCACCTTTTTCGTGGCACAAGAAAGACAAATAGATTTATTTCGTCTTCAAACATCTACACAAATCTACACAGAAAAGCGCGTGTAGGCTGCATGGCCCTGATCTCAACGGCGGCAGCGCCGGAGCTCCACATGAGTCCGTCCCCCAGGGAACGCCCCGGTACCCTCGCCGCCGAAAAGCACCGGCGTTGGGGAGCCAGCGCTCATCTCAGGGCTGCTCGTGTCAAATAATCGAATACAGACCAGCAGTTTCAGAGCGGCATTTGTGTTAAATAATCGAGTAAAGACCAAAACTGTCAATCAAAGCTGCACCTGTGTCTCTTGACTAATATTCGACTAAAGACTAGCACTTAGTCAGAGCTGCACTTATTTTGACTAATCGACTTAAGACTTCCAGCACTTTCAGTCAGGAGCTGCACTTGTTTCGAATAATCGACTCAAGACTTCCAGCAGTTTCAGTAAGAGCTGCACATGCGAATAATCGACTTAAGAATTCCAGCACTGTCAGTCAGAGCTGCACTTGTATCAAATAATCGACTCAAGACTTCCAGCACTGTCAGTCAGAGCTGCACTTGTGCATCCAGTGCTTCAACACAACCAGTAACCTGCTAGTTAATTATCTAACAAGCTAATAACCTGCTTTTTGCGGATTCTTACTTAGCTTGGACTGCACACAACACACCATCTCTTTAGCTTCGAACCTTGACAATTATTCGGTTAGCGTTCGTTATATTGTTATTAAAGCGCTGCTTCTCGTGTTTAAATGCCCCTCTCTCTCTATCCCACACCCAGTCTGACTCTATCTAGTCGCCACCTCCTCCAAAAAGGCTGAACCCCCCTGAGCTCGTCACGAAGACCACTAATGCAACTTATTTCAGTTTAAAATACGAAAACAACAGCGACAACTCAGAGCCCTCGAGGACAGCGCCAGAAAAACGACAATAAATAATTATGAAAAACAACGTTAATATAAAACAAACAATAAGCAAAACGATGATATTCCAGGGGGGTACCGATGCTTGAGCCTAAAAATGATGGATCTGAAGTCCGTTTCGCTGTCCCCTCGCACACCACACACACACACACACACACACAAACGCGAGCGCGCGCGCACGAGAGCGCACACACACTCCGCTCGTAAGAGGCTTCAGCCGCAGCAGCAGCGGCAGGGCGCTCCGCAGTAGAAAGAAGCCGTCGTTTCTCGGATATCAGTCCCGCTCCCAGCCGGCCCAGCCTCCACTCGTTCCCCCCTCGGGTTCCTCCTCTCTCTCCTTCTCCGCTAAGCCCTCTCTCTCTTTCTGTATCTCTCTATCGCTCTCTCTTTCTCTCTCTCTCTTTCTTTTCTTCACCCTCTCCCTCCCCTCTTCCTCTTGTTGTATTTAGCAGGCTGCCCCCTTTCGTTCTAACAGCGCCTCATACCCGCCCACTTTGTACTCGCCGAGCGCAACGATTGGCCCGTGCCGCTGCAGCGTCACCGCGCGGCCTCCAGCGCTCATTGGTCGCACGCAGCGCAGGAATGTCAGTCATATGCAAATCCGCCTCGCTCCCAAACGGCGAAAAGGTGAATTGTGGGCGGGGCTTCACACTGGGTTTTATTGTTTATTTATTCCAAAATGTATTTGTATAGGTACAGTACCTAAATAAATTGAGCAAAGATTCTGGGTGTGCATCACAAAACAAACAATTGACATAAATATACCGGTATATATATATGTTTATATATATATATATATATATATATATATATATATATATATATATATAATATTTTTTATTCGTAATAAGATTTTTTAAACTAATAAGATATGCGACTTCTCATTGGCTCCTGAGACATTTGCCCCCACTGAGCGTTATTAGCATAAGCTGACTAGAAGAGAAATAAATAAAATAAATCGATTTATTAATGCTAAAAGTTTTTAACATTCCTATATTTTTGTCTATAATGTGTTGATACAGTATAAGACATTACATAAGTGAATATGACATCATTAAGTTACTTACATGCTCTGAT
Source organism: Astyanax mexicanus (assembly GCF_023375975.1). Classification (NCBI taxonomy): domain Eukaryota; kingdom Metazoa; phylum Chordata; class Actinopteri; order Characiformes; family Acestrorhamphidae; genus Astyanax; species Astyanax mexicanus. The sequence goes on from NC_064413.1 coordinate 5,749,889, forward strand.
TTAAGTTAATTTCAGTCTTTTAGTAATATAATAAGTTCACAATGGAAAGGTTTAGCTTAAAATAACATCAATAATACAGGTCCTAACAGGTCCCACTTGTTTTTATTAGCAAAAAGCTCACCTCAGAGATTAGCTATGGAATTTGTACTAGTAATAATATCAAATATACAGATTTATACTATATAGACTAGTCACAATACCAAGACCACATATCCATAATGTAATAGTGGCTAGTCATATGTTACATAGTATTAGATCAACAGATTTAAAAAGTCAACACATGTTGATTGATATTAGCAATATTATTTAAAATCGCAATTTTACTAGCAAAAAAAATAACAAAAAAAAATATATATATAGTCCAAATATGTGAACTGTAATTCTGACTAATATTTGTTCTGGTTTTAAATATAATGTATTTGATCTAATATATTATATTTACAATTTAATTTTGACTACCATGGATAATATTAATAATCTTTTATTTTTGACAGTATTTTATCAGTATTGAAAGACAGACAGATAGACAGATAGATAGATAGATAGATAGATAGATAGATAGATAGATAGATAGATAGATACATAGACAGATACATAGATATATAGATGTGTGGTAGGTGTCCCAGCTCTGCTGATATAGTTTTACTGTAATAGCTTTAAGTGGTAGAAGCTACAGACCGTGTGCTACTTTTAACGTATGATGCGGCTTATGAATCATATGATTCATCTGGAAGCCGAGTGACTCACAAACAAACATCTGTGTAAGACATATAAGAAGTGGAAGTGCTTTACGGGAACCTGATCTTTACAAATCCACTTCCTCTCCTGCCCCCCAGTGCCCACAGCATGCACTCTAGTGTACAGTACAGTGAAGTGCCCACACTGACCTCCCCTGCACACTACCCCCAGCTCATCATTACAGTTGATCAAAACACAACACGCAGACTTCTAGGCCCACCAGCAGAGACTGTACAGACTGCACCTAGCTCTCCACTCCCTCACCACAGTCAGCAGTGTCTGCTCATATCTGCCGCAATCGCCACCAAACAGATAGTGTCTGGCAGTGAACCGGAAAAGAGAATTTAGCAGCTGTTAGACGTGTCAGATTTAAAAACAAGACTGCAGAACACTTATTTCTGATCATACTGCTGAATGCTATCAGATATAGCATTATCAGATTGTACATGCCACAGCTGTGCTTCTGATTAATTCATGAATAAATGTGAAACTCCACCGTTAACTCCCTTCAACCTTTAAACCAGACTGTTCATTCTGATATTAATCATAACACATTATTATTCAGTTGCAAACAAGAACTACCATATCTACTACAAAAAAACAATATCTACTAGGAATCTACTAAGAATTATTCAGTATCTACTCTGAATTATTCCAAATCGACTAAGAATTATTTAATAACTACTATGAGTTATTCAGTAACTCCTAAGAATTATTCAGTATCTACTAAAGCTATTCAGTATATACTATGAATAATTCAGAATCTACTAAAATATTCAGTATCAACTATGAAATATTCAGTAACTTCTATGATTTTTTTTTAATCGACTAAGAATGATTTACTATCAACTAAGAATTATTCAGTATCTACTAAGAATAAGTCAGTATCTACTTTGATTTATTCAGTATCTACTATAAATTATTTAGTACCTACTATTAATTATTCAGTATCTACTAACAATTATTCAGTATCGACTAAGAATGATGAAGTATCTACTTTGAATAATTTAGTATCTACTATGAATTATTTAATATCTTCTATAGATTATTCAACATCTACTATGAATTATTTAGTATCTACTATTAATTATTCAGTATCTACTAACAATTATTCAGTATCGACTAAGAATGATTGAGTATCTACTTTGAATAATTCAGTCTCTATTATGAATTATTTAGTTTCTACTATGAATAATTAATTACCTACTAAGCATAAATCAGTATCTACTATGAATTATTCAGTATCTACTATGAATTATTCAGTATCTACTATGAATTATTTAGTACCTACTAAAAATATTCAATATCTCATATGAACGATTCAGTATCTACTAAGAACTATTCAGTATCTACTATGAATTATTCTGAATCTACTATGAAGTATTCAGTATTGACTGTAAATTATTCAGTATCAACTATAAAGTATTCAATATCTTCTTTAAATTATTTAGTATCTACTTTTAACTATTCAAAGTGTACTACGAATCATTCAGTACCCAATATGATTGATAAGGCATCTGAATCTACTATGGATTTGTAAGAAATTACAAATAATTATTAACTACTATATCTACTTTATTATATAGTAGAGTTATATAGTATCTAGTATGGTCTTTTTTCAGTATTTACTATGTAAATATAAAAAATAAAAGTGTTTTATATGTTTCATTATAAAATCTAAAGACTGCTATACTGAATCAAATTAACATGATGAGTTTTGGGATGTACTATCACCCCCTACCCTCCACAGTGATCAGTGATCAGCATGGTCTGAATGTAGCAGAGCTACAGCGAGCCGGGGGCCAGACAGAGTGTCTATACTGAAGCATTCAGGCTGACTGAGGCCAACCTAATAATGATGTCAGTAGGCTCAGGTTACTGGCCTAAAACCCTGCTATCAGTACACACAGCATCTAGAGCGCATGATAAGAGCATGTTCACTTCATGTGAGTGTGTGTGTTTGTGTGGGTGTGAGCTGAGTTTGTGTGTATTGAAAGAGTGTGGGAGCTATTTGTAGAGGGCAACGGGGCACTGGCCTCATGCCCAGTACCACCCTGTGCCATCACATTTGCACTACGATATGGGGCGGAGTGTGTGTGTGCGCATGAATGTGTGTGTGTGTGTACACACACTGCCAGGATGATGACGACATTTTCCATACTCATTAGTCATCTCCAACCATCGTGAGATACGTATGTTCCAGTGTACGTTTGCATTTGACTTAATGCTTAACGTCAAAACTGAGGCACTTGGACAATGTACAAACACACACGCACACACACACACACAGTCAGTAGAGATCTGATAATAAAAGCAGAGGCAGCTGAAAGCTGGAGAAAAAGAGAGAAAAATGGGTGGGAAGGGGAAAGAGTGCGAGTCAGGCGAGTAAAAATAGAACAAGAGTCATTCTGTGGAGAGAAGAGGAGAGGAGTGAGTGAGGAGGGGTGGGTTGGAATAGAAAACAAGTTGTGAAAACAGAGCCCCTCTCATTGGATGAGAGGTAAGGGAACCAAAAGAGGCCTGAAAGGCTGCAGACTGCAGACAGCTCGGCTTCACACAGCACGGATGATCACGTACATCCACCATCTGCACCGAAATCCACAGTAACTGAGGGAAGATCAGAAACAACAGGCCAAAAACAGCATGTTCTGCTTTTACAACTGTCAACATTGTCACACCAGAGGGAGGGGCTAATCCTCTCTCCACCAGTGAGCTCACTCCCAACCCTGGGCTTCAGCCAATGAGGTCAGGCTGAGCACCTCCGGCTCAGACGGACACCGTAGTAAACAAGTTCTTAACCCTTTCACTGCTGGAGAAGAGGCAGAACAGAACTTAATGCCCATGATAAAGGTACATTTCATTGAAATAAAAGCTAAAAATGTATAAAACCTTAATTTCCAGAGATAGATACAAGAATGTATTTTAAATAATACAAAATACACCTTTTAAAGAAGGTTTCTGCAAAGGTTCTTCAAGAAAGACTACTGTTTTTACAGAGTACAGAGTCAAATTTATAAACCTCTAAGGCTATGTTCACATTACAAGCCACATTGCTCAGATCTGATTTTTTGCTCAGATGTAATTTGTCTTAATCTTAATGAATTAATTAATAAAGTTATTTGTATCTGTAATGTGTAATGTGAATGAATCTGTCCCTGAAACGTCTCTTGACATTGATACCTGTATAAACGTCACCTTCTTCACCACCAACAAAAAAACTCATATTAGAGAGACGAGAGACTCGTAGCTTTATAAAGGGAAATGAATGCATTTGTTAGCAGCTCATATGTGGAGCATCTTTTGCTGGAGTGGAGAAACAGTAAACAGCTTGTCTGAAGTTCATGCTCAGGTTCAGGAGGTGAAAAAAGGCAAGGTGGTTTGCTTTTGCTGTTTTTGCAGCTATAGCTGCACAGCTGCACCAAGAGATGCAGTGTAGGTACGAGAGAGAAGCACATAGCGCATGTGTAAAAGCAAAAAGAGGCATGTCCGTGGTTTAGATACATATCCAACTTAGGGCCACATATGAAAGTGACTCAGATCTGATTTGAAAAAAAAAAAAAAAAAACGGATTTGGCACGTTCACACAGCCATGAAAAATCAGATCTGAGCCACATTGAGCAAAAAAAAAAATCAGATTTGAGTCACTTCAGTCTGGTAATGTGAACGTAGCCTTAAGAAGAAAAGCAAAATATAGCGTAATATCAATGAAAAAGGTTCATTTAATTTCTTTCATTTTCCCAAAAATTGTCAGCACACCTTATAATCTGGTGCGCCTTATGGACGAATTTTAATAGCCAGGTATTAAGGAACAGTTAAGCCACTCTGCTGAAGTACAGCGTTATACAGGCATTTCAGTGACGTTTTTCCATCACCAAGACTGGAGCAGTGTTAGCATTAGCCGCTAACTGCAGGGCTAGCTCTTTCCCGTTCAGAGGTGAGTATATTCAGACTGTAGTCTGCGTGTTTACCGTGTTAAAACAAACTATATTGGACGAACTGCCAGCTGATAGAGCCCTGGCTTACCGGAACACTCAGGGTTCCTCAGTATAGCACTCTCTGGTGGTATTTATTAGCACTAAGTGCTGCTGCTAACTGCAGCTAGCGCTGCTGCTAACCACGCTGTTAAAAATATTGGAAATCTAAGCTTACTGTAAATAAACAGAAGTGCTTTACTCACCCAAATAAACAAGAGAGAAATCTGTGCAGATTATCGTCCAGCTCTTGTTTTTTTTTTTAAGAATGTAAGAATTTAAGATTTTTTTTTACACATTTGTTTACTTAGGCACCTTATAATCTGGTGCACCTTACAGTACATAAAATACAGTAACTGGGCTAAATGTAGACCATGTAAGAAACACTTAAAGCTTGTTTCAGTCTCTGGTCTGGACGTCTGAAAACACCCTGTCTCTAGATGGTGTAAAGTAGGTGGGGGTAAAAACCTGACCTAGCAGATCAAGTGTGAGAAAGGACATCCTCCAAAGATAATTGTCAGTATATTTGAGCAGTACAAGAAATCCTTCTCTTCACATATCCCAGCTGAAGAAGCCGGGGTCAAGGAGGGTTAAGGGCCTCGCTCAAGAGCCCAACAGCATCAGCTTAGCAGACCTGGACATCTAACCCATAACCTTGTAATCAATAAACCAGAGCTCTAACAACTGCTGCAGCTATTCCACCCAGACTACGAGCTAAAATCAAGTTTCCCTTACATTTACTCTAAGCAAAAAGGTTCTATACAGTATCAAAATGTGTTCTTTGACTCGTTAGTGCATCCCTTTTTTGATGGTACAGTTTTTAGGTTTGTATGCAGCCCCTGCCATAGATGTAGGTGTCAACATTTAAAAGGTCACTGCTAAAGATGAACTGAATGTTTGGCAACCGAAATGATCATGCCGAAAATGTCAAAACCACTTCCTGTGTTCAGTGACTTTAGGGTTAGTTAAGACAAAAAAAATACCAAATAGTAAATATTATTCATTTTAAGTCAAAAATATATTTAACAGTCACTAATTGCTGCCATCATTATCGGGAGATTGCTGGTTCGAATCCCGCTCATGCAGCTTGCCATCAGCTGCCAGATCCTTAACAGAGCACAATTGGCCTTGCTCTCTCTGGGTGGGTACAGTAGAAGGCGCTCTCTCCCCACAGCACTCCAAAGGGTGATGTTGATCAGAACAAGGCGTCTGTGAGCTGATGTATCAGAACCAAGTTTCTGCGCTTTTCTCCAACTATGCTGTGATGCTAATCGGCAAAAAAAGGCGGAGTCTGACTGTACATGTATCGGAGGAGGCGTGTGCTAGTCTTCCCCCTCCTGGTGTGTTGGGGCATCATTAGTGATAGGGAAGTTCTAATGAGTGGGTTGGGTAATTGGCCGTGTAAACTGGGGAGAAAATGGGAGAATATGGAAAAAAGAGTCACAGATTTCAGCCCTATTATTATGTGCTACAATATGATTGAGTTCCAATATGATTCCAATATGTTCCAATAAGATTCAGATAACATTAGGAATTGTTCATTCTTAATAAAAACAATGAATCGTTTCACCTCCAGCTCAGGCTACCTTCATTTGTATCTCATCAATTATTTGATCTAATTCAAACCTGCAGGACTACTGCTCGTTTGCTGTTGCCATGGCAACAGGTTAAAAAGGTGCAGATAATGTTGCTGTTAAGAGATCAACACCGGATATACCACCTGGATAATATATTTGGAAACTGCATTCAGCATCCTAATGCATATATACAGCTCTGGAAAAAAATTAAGAGACCACTTCAAAATAATCAGTTTCTCTGATTTAACTAACTATAGGTATATGTTTGAGTAAAATGAACATTTTGTTTTGTTTAAACTACTAATTTTCTCCCAAATTCCAAATAACAATATAAAAAATATAAAAAAGATGCAGAGCTTTCAAACCTCAAATAATGCAAAGAAGACAAGTTCATATTCATTTAGAAACAACGACAATACTAAAGTTTTATCTGAGGAAGAGTTCAGAATTTTAATTTTTTTTTATGTGGAAGAATAACCCAGATTTTAAATTACAGCTTTCATGTGTCTCAGCATGCTCTCCACCAGTCTTACACACTGCTTTAGGATAAATCTATGCCACTGCTGCTGCAAAAAATTGCTGCCAACAGAATGCTGCTTCCTGGGTAGTGCCTGCAGGGCACTCCCCACATCACACTGCCTACAGGACACTGCCCACAAAACACTACCTACTAGATGCTGCCCACAGAACACTGCCCCCTGAATGGTGCCAACAGGACATAGCCCACAGGACACTGGCCACATGACACTGCCTACAGGACACTTCCCACAAAACACTACCTACTGTATTCTGCCCACAGAACACTGCCCCCTGAATAGTGCCTACAGGACATAACCCACAAGACACTGGCCACAGGACTCTGTCCATAGAACACTGCCCTTAGATGGTGTCTACAGGACATTGGCCACAGGACACTGACCACAGGATGCTGTCCATAGAACACTGCCCTTGGATGGTGTATACAGGACACTGGCCACAGGACACTGACCACAGGATGCTGTCCACAGGATGCTGCCTACAAGACACTGCCCACAAAATTCTGCCTACAGGAAACTGCCCCCTGAATAGTGCCTACAGGACACTTCCCACAAACCATTGCCTACAAAACGCTGCCTACAGCATGCTGCCAACAGAACACTGCCTTTGGATGGTGTCCACAGGACACTGACCACATGATGCTGTCCATAGGATGCTGCCCACAGAATACTGCCCACAAAATTCTGCCTACAGGACACTGCCCCCTGAGTAGTGCCTACAGGTCATGTCCCACAAACCATTGCCCACAAAACGCTGACTACAGCATGCTGCCACCAGAACACTGCCTTTGGATGGTGTCTACAGGACATTGTCCACAGGACACTGACCACAAGATGCTGTCCACAGGATGCTGCCTACAAGACACTGCTCACAAAATTCTGCCTGCTGGACGCTGCCTTCAGGACGCTGCCCACGGGACACTGCCCACAAGATGATGCCCACAGAATACTGCCCACAAAATGCTGCCTACAGGACAATGCCCACAGGATGCTGTTGGTGGACTGTTCTCAGGCCAGCAGTAACACTGAGGTGATCAAAACTGCAGCAGCACTGCTGTATCTGATCCACATACACCATCACCACCACACACAATAACACTTCATACACCACCACCACCACGCCAAATAAGCATCTAATAATAGCTGCTCTGTGGTGGGTTTCTGTCCTGTTGGGTCCTAAGCATTGCAGAACAGAGAGAAAGGAGGATAATAATAAAATATGCAGAGAAACAGATACAGAACTACAATCTGTAATTATTATAGAACTACAACCTGCTCCTATATGATCAGTGGAGCTGATATGGAGGACATCTTGCAGAAACAATAAGGCAGTGTTAAGAAAGTGTCCAATGCGTTCAAAAAACAAGCATAAGCAATCAATCAATCTGAATAAGAGAACCACTAAGAACCAAGCTTACACGCTCTGTCCATATGATTATGTTATTTCTGCTTCGCCTTCGGCTCTCAAAAAGGTTTAGAAGCAAAGAACAGAGAGAATAAATGATGCAGAGTGGAAAACGGACCAGCGCTGAGCTTAAAGAAGTGGTTCAGCCGACTAGTTCACCTGATAACACTGCTAAACAAATGCTTGAGGCTACAGTTAGTGTGTGATGTCACTTAAATCCTCATAATCAGTGAATATTTGCATTTATGAACATTGAGTTAGCATTGATGACATGATTGACGCCTCTTTTAAATAAGACGAGAAGGAGTTCAGAGAGTAATGTCTCATTTCATCCACACGGGGGAAGCACTGTCACACATTTAAAAATGGCCAAAAAATAAAAGCCCAGCACATCCATGCGAGCAAGGGCAAGGTAAGAACAGAGGAGAAGAGCAGCAGACGTAGTGGAGATGCTAAAAAAATATATCTATACAAATCGTGCAAAATTTTAAACAGCGTATATGATTAAATAAGCAAATCCATGTCAAAATATGTAAATTATACATGATGTCATCATAAGAAAAAACTTAAAAAATGAAGTGTAACAGATGAATAATTGAGGTATAAGGAATGAGCAGAGATAAGCGTTTCAGTTTGTTGTGAGTATTGGCAGATTCCTTGTTTACGTCTCTCTGCTCTTGTTGCTAGGGAGCCCTGACGTTACATAAAAAAGAGAGATGGAGCGGAATTCCCAGGAATGCTGTGGGAACACGGTACGGAAACATGGAAGGCTTCTGCACTGCAGCATGGAGAAGGTTGGGGGGGGGGGGGGGGGGTAGGGTAGTAACTGGTGAAAAACAAAGATAGAGTAGGCATGGAATGAGTGAATGAGAGATGAAGGGATGAAGTGGAAACGAGGGGAAGAGTGAGACAAGATGGATGAAATCAGTAAAGTAGGAAATATGTTGGGATAAAAGTCCATTAAAAACTCCATTAAACTTGGACCACGGTAATCATAATCCCGATGGAGCTCTATCAGATGTGGCCATTTCAAGGTTAACATCACAAATGAGCTCATGATTCACAATTAGGGGTCGGCGATATGGCCCTAAAATAATATCACGATATTGTCACGATAACGATACTTTTGGTGATATGACAAAACATTGTATTATAAAAAACATTTCAAGAATACATTACTGCAACAAAATTAAACTAAAAATGTATTACTGCATACAATATGATATAGCACACGCCTAACTGAGATATAAAAAAATACAAGAATTTAATCAGATTTGTCCACAATGTCATGATAATAATAATGCACTCCAAATATCTCCATATATCCAGGATTAAAGTAAAATATCTGAACAGATATAATCTCTATAGTTTCTAGTAGATATACAGCTCTGAGAGACAACTTGAACAATATTGTTTCATTCTAGAAACTACGGACAACATTTCTTCCAAATTCCAAATAAAAATATTGTCATTTAGAGCATTTATTTGCAGAAAATGAGAAATGATTGAAATATCAAAAAAGATGCAGAGCTCTCAGACCTGAAATAATGCAAAGAAAACAAGTTCATATTCATAAAGTTTTAAGAGCTCAGAAATCAATATTTGGTGGAATAATCCTGGTGTTTAATAACAGTTTTCATGCATCTTGGCATCATGTTCTCCTCCACCAGTCTTACACACTGCTTTTGGATAACTTCATGCTGCTTTACTCCTGGTGCAAAAATTCAAGCAGTTCAGTTTGGTTTGATGGCTTGTCATCATCCATCTTCTTCTTGATTATTTTCCAGAGTTTTTTTATTTGGTAATTTTTGGTATTTTTTTAAGTGCTCTCTCAATTTTTTTCAGTGCTGTATAGTGGTAAAATGAAAACAGAGTAAATTTTTCTTTAGCTAAAAACAGCAAAAAAAAGTACATGTTCAATGATAAATGGGCTCAAAAATGCTAATCAAATATGTCTTAAAGAGTAACTGGACTCTAAGACATTTTGAGATGCAAATATTAACAGAATTTAGATATTTGACCATATTTTGAGAAAAACATACAATTACTATAGATAGGGGTGTGCCATATCGTTACATACACAACAATATCGCCAACATTTTTGAATATCGTGAACCGTATTATACTCTGAAATATTGTGCCATATCACTCACCCCTAATTATCACATTAGGGTTCTACTTTTTTGCTGTTTTTAGCAAAAGAAAAATTCACACTGTTCTCATTTCCCTTTATATATCTACTAGAGACTACTAGAGATTATATCTGTCCAGTCTCATTTATTGCACCTTAATCCTGGATATATTGAGATATTTGGAGTGCATTATTATTAGTATCATGACATTCTGGATCATTAACTTCTGTTACAAATCTGATAAATACAGTCATATGAAAAAGTTTGGGCACCCCTATTAATCTTAATCATTTTTAGTTCTAAATATTTGAGTGTTTGCAACAGCCATTTCAGTTTGATATATCTAATAACTGATGGACACAGTAATATTTCAGGATGGAAATTAGGTTTATTGAACAGAAAATGTGCAATATGCATTAAACCAAAATTTGACCGGTGCAAAAGTATGGGCACCCTTATCATTTTATTGATTTGAATACTCCTAACTACTTTTTACTGACTTACTGAAGCACAAGATTGGTTTGGTAACCTCATTGAGCTTTGAACTTCATAGCCAGGTGTATCCAATCATGAGAAAAGGTATTTAAGGTGGCCAATTGCAGGTTGTTCTCCTATTTGAATCTCCTCTGAAGAGCGGCATCATGGGCTCATCAAAACAACTCTCAAATGATCTAAAAACAAAGATTGTTCAACATAGTTGTTCAGGGGAAGGATACAAAAAGTTGTCTCAGAGATTTAACCTGTCAGTTTCCACTGTGAGGAACATAGTAAGGAAATGGAAGAGCACAGGGACAGTTCTTGTTAAGCCCAGAAGTGGCAGGCCAAGAAAAATATCATAAAGGCAGAGAAGAAGAATGGTGAGAACAGTCAAGGACAATCCACAGACCACCTCCAAAGAGCTGCAGCATCATCTTGCTGCAGATGGTGTCACTGTGCCTCGGTCAACAATACAGCGCACTTTGCACAAGGAGAAGCTGTATGGGAGAGTGATGCGAAAGAAGCCATTTCAGCAAGTACGCCACAGAGTCGCCTGAGGTGTGCAAAAGCTATAATAGATATATAGATAATAATAGATATATCAAACTGAAATGGCTGTTCCAAACACCCAAATATTTAGAACTAAAAATGATTAAGATTAATAGGGGTGCCCAAACTTTTTCATTTGACTGTATATATATATATATTATATTTTTTAATTGATTGTGATTTTAGGGCCATATCGTCCACCCCTATGTATAGATGCAAATAAAGATAAAAAGTTAAAAGTAACATAATCACAATTCTAGACCAGTTTCCTAAACTTATCCAGGATACTAAACTCAGCAGCTGTGTTTGCTTCCCTCTTTTTCACATTTCAATCACTTTAATTAAGCTACTGTTTCTGCTGTCAGGGCGAATCTGTAAAAATATCTGTGTCCGATTATCTGCGGAAATTTGCAGATGATGTTGCCATGGGAACATGAGAAGATGACCAGAAGGGTGATCAACTTGAACCCGTTTAAATGCACAAAAATATTTGTTATTTTACTGTTCAGCTGGAGACGCGTATTAGCACAAATATGATTCATAACAGGAGTAGAGGTCGAGCGACCGCACTGACCACTCTCCGCCCACCGATTAGCATGATCAGGGAAAACTGAGCCCAGATTAAATGTGTATCACCTTGCCATGACCATGCTGGCCAGTGTTTAACCTTATTCACAGGTTATAACCTCACAACTTATACAGGTGTGGCATTCCAAAGTCAACGTCCGCTGCGGTAATACTTTATGATCTATATACGCACTGCTGTCCCATGCTGTCCCATGAATTTTGGCATGCCACTGTATACTGCTCTGACGATTTTTGCTATTTTACAGATTTTTTTTCTAAATTACTTACTTACATTAAATATTTCCCCATAGACATCAATTAAAGTTAAGAGGGTTTTTCCTCCTCCTGTAAAGTTGCTATTGTCACATCTTTTGCCTGTTTTCTGTCTTTTCTCATGTCTGTTATTCTCACGTGTCCCGGCTTCTCTGTGTTTCTTCCCTGGTGTTTTTCCACTCACCTGTGTCCATGTGTAGCTCCGCCCCTCGTTAGTCCGTCCCCAGGTGTTACCTGTTCTCTTTCCCGCCTTGTGTGTGTATTTAAGCGTCTCTGTCAGTAGTGTTTTTGTCGGTTCTTGTGCGTTTTCACGTCTGTCACGGCTGTGTTAATCCCGTCTGTTAGTTGGTCTCCATGTGTCTGAGTTTCTGTTTGGTTTATGTTTTGTTTTCTGTTTTTCAATAAATTATTACTTGCATTAGCGTCCGCTCTCCTCGTCCCGTCCTTCAACACAGCGTTACAGCTATTTTTTAGATACTGTATGATTTGTTGTGTGACAGTGCTTTAAAAAAAAAAACTACAGCTCTGGAAAAAAATTAGAGAGCACTTAAAAAGTATGAGTTTCACACACCCCTAACTGAGATATTAAAAAATACAAGAATTTAATCAGATTTGTAACAGAAGTCAATGATCCACAATGTCATGATACTAATAATAGTGCACTCCAAATATCGTCATATATCCAGGATTAAAGTAAAATTAGTGATACACATATACAGCTCTGGAAAAAATTAAGTGAATCAGTTTCTCTGATTTTGCTATTTATAGGTATATGTTTGACTAAAATGTACATTATTGTTTTATATATTGTAATATTGTCATTTGGAGCATTTATTTGCAGAAAATGAGAAATGGCTGAAATAACAGAAAAGATACAGAGCTTTCAGACCTCAAATAATGCAAAGAAAACAAGTTCATATTCTTTGATTTTACCGACCTAAATGGATGATCACAAGCCACCAAACCAAACTGAACTGCTTGAATTTTTGCACCAGGAGTAAAGCAGCTTAAAGTTATCCAAAAGCAGTGTGTAAGACTGGTGGAGGAGAACATGATGCCAAGATGCATCAAAACTGTGCTTAAAAACATTACGGTTATTCCACCAAATATTGATTTCTCTTAAAACTTTATGAATATGAACTTGTTTTCTTTGCATTATTTGAGGTCTGAAGCTCTGCATCTTTTTTGTTATTTCAGCCATTTCTCATTTTCTGCAAATAAATGCTTTAAATGACAATATTTTTATTTGGAATTTGAGAGGAATGTTGTTTAGCGTTTATAGAATAAAACAACAATGTTCATTTTACTCAAACATAAACCTATAAATAGCAAAATCAGATAAACTGATTCAGAAACTGAAGTGATCTCTTAATTTTTTCCAGAGCTGTACACAGCTTATATTTGTCTGATAATAAAGTTTGTTAATTTAAAAAATGTTAGTATGATAAAAAAGTAAAAACAAGAGAAATCTGTAGGGGGCAAATACTTTTTTCACACCACTGTATTACACTTATTCCAATGTAACTTCAGTTACATACAGGGTACAATACAGGTTAAAATACAGGTTAATAGGGTGGTTTATCTGGAGCGCTAGGATGGTTATACTGGTTCTGTGTTCATTCAGGTTGTATGAAAGTGTGTTTTCCTCCTTCGGCTGCGTTTCTACCTGCCTCCTCACGAGTCAGTGCCAGAGCCGAGCTACATTTTTACTATTCACTCGCTGTAGTACACACACACACACACACACCGTGACCAATCCCGTACTCCCACGCTCACACACTCCTGCACATATCTACAAATATGACATCCAAAATCACACACACACACACCGTAGCCCCCTACACACACACAGTATCTCGTGGTATTCCACACAGAACCCGAAATAAGCAAAAAGCAATTCACACTGAAATACTCCCACACACACACACACACACACACACTTTTACTCTCACACACACAGGACACGTGCAGCCTCCGCGAGTCCTCCAAAAGTGTTTCATTACACAAACACACGCAAGCAGCAAATCCCCTCATAAATTCCCACAACACCAGTGTGAGCGCGCACACACACACACACACACACACACACACACGTCCCATAAGTGACGGCTCACACAGCATCCTCAATGGACAGGAGGAGGAGTGTGTTCCCACCGAGTTCTCGATCATCCTCACACACACTGTAACATCTCTAAACACCCAGTCCATTCAGATCCTTCACCACTCAGCCTCAGTCTCAGTTACTGCTTATTACTGAACCATATATTAGATATATTAGATATATGTTGCCCCATTAGTGTTATATAAAGACAATTTCAGGTTAATTAAATACTGTATATATATGATGGGGAAAATTTCATTTGTTGTTAGCAACATTTGCTGCAGATAACAGTAGTAACAGCCGTAACAGCAAAAACTATGATCCAAATGCACAGTTTACATGAAGACTTTAAGACCAGATTTTACTGCAACACAAACAGAATAAGTTAATACAGATAAATCACATTTAATTTGACCTTTTTTATATAAACATAAATATAAAAATTAAGAGATGTTGAAAATGAAATAATTTGAAGTAATTTAAAGCATCGTCCCACGTTATAATGTAAATAGTTGTTTTTAGTTGTAAAAGAAAGAAGTGAGATATATATATATATATATATATATATATATATATATATATATATATATATATATATATATATATTTATATATATAACCAAATTGAAAACCTCTGGAATATAATCAAGAGGAAGATGGATGATCACAAGCCATCAAACCACCAAACTGAACTGCTTGAATTTTTGCACCAGGAGTAAAGCAGCATAAAGTTACCCAAAAGCAGTGTGTAAGACTGGTGGAGGAGAACATGATGCCAAGAAGAATGAAAACTTTGATTAAAAACCAGGATTATTCCACCAAATTCTGAACTTGATTTCTGAACTTGAACTCTATGAACTTGTTTTCTTTGCATTATTTCAGGTCTGAAAGCTCTGCATCTTTTTGTTATTTCAGCCATTTCTCATTTTCTGCAAATAAATGCTCTAAATGAGAATATTTTTATTTGGAATTTGGGAGAAATGTTGTCTGTAGTTTATAGAATAAAACTACAATGTTCATTTTACTCAAACATATACTTATAAGTAGCAAAATCTGAGAAACTGATTCAGAAACTGAAGTGCTCTCTTATTTTTTCCAGAGCTGTTTATAATATTTGTGCAATTATATACATCAGTGCTAACAAATGAGAAAATGTACTAATTTCATATTTTGTCAACTTTCGGATGTTCACACTGAAAAAAATATATGTAATCACATTATAATAGCATAATAATGTAATTACACTCTGTATAGAGTATGTTAATAGAATTAAACATAAATAAATAAAGAGCACTAAATTTAAACACTATTAACATACCTTCTTATATACATAACACACTAAAATGACATGCATACCAAAATGATTTAAACTGAGACACACAGAGGATATAAACTCTTCTTAAGTCTCCAAGTCTCTCAACACATTTTCTGATTTACACACATTTTGCAGTTTAAAATGGCTCATTTTTGAATGCACTGAAGACTGTTCTCTCCATAACACACAACAATCTGATATTAGGTCACATGTTTTCATATTAAAACACCATTCACCCTTTAAAATGACACAACATAAACTAACTGTTCAATATATGAGCCACCTGGCCAAACACCTCTATGCCTAATTGTTGCCATTTCAATCAGGAATTAAGCTCTATATAAAAAGACCACAGCTGAGCTCCCTTTTCTATATGTCTATTTTTTTGGCACAATTCTTCTATAATTTTCTTTTTGAGTTTACTGTTTATTTGAGAGCATATTTGTGTTCACTCCCATGTAAATGTATGTGCTGTGCATATGTTGCACTGTGCACGTGTGTGTATGTGCACCCAAAGGAAATTCTCTGCAATTTGAAGTATTTTAGCAGTATGGTAAAGCTTACTAAATATGATAGTGCTTTTCATTATTCCCAACAGTCTGTATTTTGGGATGCAGTGCTTAATTCTGCAATTTTGCATGAGGTATTTTGTGGTTTATGTTTGTGGTTTTGTAAATTGTGTTAAGTATTTTGATAAAAGCCTGCCTAGTTTACAAAGTTGTGTTTTAGTAATAGGAAAAAAAAACTGGTCAAAAAGACCATAACACCTGATTTTTTTAAACAAAAAACCCTCCCTTTGTTTTACCGTTTTTAATGAACATAATTAAAAGAGAGAATGTTTAATTGAAAATGAAATAAGAGTAATTTAAAGCATCATCCCAAATTGTAAAACGAGGAGAGATGTACGGGACCGGTCAAAAGTTTGGACACATTTGCACAGAAAAAATGAAATGTTAGTCCTTCACAATCCAAAACCTGATCTAACCTGATGAACTGAGATGGTGATTTGAGGTGGTTTAATTGGGATGAGCTGGAGCTTGACAGCGTGAAAGAAAAGCAGCAACTATTGTCCAGCACCTCCAGGAACTCCTTCATTCCTTCAAGATGCTGAGAAAACTATTCCAGGTGACTCTCCCTCACGAAGACACTGAGATTAAAATCTCACCAAGAGTCTGCAGATCTGTCCTCTAAGATACATGTGATACTTAGAAGAATCTAGATTATAAAAGATATTCTGGTTCGTTTAACACTTTCTTTGTTTACAGAATAATTCAGCATGTGTTCCTGTATAGCTTTAATATAGTCTTTAATATTAAATTTTCAATGTAGAAAATAAAAAAAGAGAGAAAACACATTGAATGAGAACAAGCCTGTTATCATAAGGTTATAGTGATAATATAATAGCATAATAATGATAATAATTACATCCTTTAAATAGAGACATGTAACTTCTGTTATTAGGAACATATATTAAACTATATAATTTAAAAAATTGTTTTAAACAATGTCGACATATCGGTTCATTCAGTTTATAGGATCTTCTCCTTAACTAAACATAATAAGCAATAATGAGGTTAGCAAAAATAATTGAGTTCACGTCCATATATTATATAATAAGCTAAAAATGTAATTATAGTAACACATTTCTTTCACACTGTTTGCAACATCTAAATACATTCTGCAAACATCACCTTATACATTTATTTAAGAGCTATAACTTATAATTAGACCTACTAAAAATGATAATATTATTTGTCTCCACCTTTCAGAGCACAGTCGCTATTTATTTGTGATAAATTTGTGATTTGTGAATAAGTAATCGAATCACTCAAACCACTTCAGGAGGTGATCTGAGAGGCATTAATAACAGATACAAATCCGACCACTCAAACCACTTCAGGAGATGGTCTGAGACGCATTAATAACAGATACAAATCCGACCACTCAAACCACTTCAGGAGATGGTCTGAGACGCATTAATAACAGATACAAATCCGACCACTCAAACCACTTCAGGAGGTCATCTGAGAGACCTCCTGGATGAGTTGTCCATGCCCTTTGGAGTAATTTCAGTTGGCCGGCCACTCCTGGGAATAATAGCTCTCACTGTGGTTCTTTGGAGTCCTAAAATTTTAGGAATGACTTTGTTACCTGTCATCTGTTTTTGAATTTCTTTAAATTAGAGTATAATGTGTTGCTTTTTGAGATCTTTTATCTGCTTCATGTTGTCAGACAGGTTCTATTTAAGCAATTTTGAATTTGGCAGTAATCAGGCCTGGTTGTGGTTAGTAGTGAAATTTAACTCTTTTTCATTAAACAATTAAACAATTTTTCACACAGGTCTAGATTGGTTTGGATAGTTTTTGTCCTTTAATAGGTGAAATCTTTTAAAAAGTGATTTTTATATTTATTCAGATTATCTTTGTCTGATATTAAAGTTTGTTTGATAATCTGAAAAATGTAAGTGTGATAAAAATCAAAGCAAAAACAAAATACCTTCAAACACTTTTTTTTACACCACTGTATATACATGTGTAATATTAGACATCTGGCATCTGACCAGTATTCCTACACCAGTGCATCCAGTTTTATCTGATTAATTTAATTGCATCTGTTGAGCGCCATATCACAGAAAAGTGTGGTGTGTGAAAATTCACAGTGATTCACAGAAACCGTACTGTTTTACCATCTGCACACACATACTAAATGCCTAATCATGCTGCATAATTCACACACTGAATATATTTTCAGTGTATATATTGTAATTAACTTATTGTAGCTTTTAAAAAAAATATTTATATAAGAAATAAAACTAAATTAAATGCAGTACACTGAATAGAAGCTTCTGCAGTCAATTCTAAAATAACACTCTTATCATATTGCCCTATTATATTTATTGTATTGCTACATGCCAGGCAATACAGCGCTGTGCTGTACCTATTCTTATGGAGAATATAATCAATGTTGTTGTTCTGTTGTCCTTATTGTCCTGTTTCAGTTGCCGATAAACAAACATCAAAGCCACAGCGCGACGCAGAGCGGCTCAGGCCTGCCTGTTCTCCGACGAGCCTCTCTGAACTGCTTCTAACTCTGATCATTAACTCATTAACTCAAACCTCACTGTAATACCAATAATATCCTTATATATATATATATATATATATATTTATTTATATACATTTTTAATATTTATCTTTTTTTTTTTATTTATCTCATTTTAAAGATATTTTTTCTTTTATTATAGTCATATAATTCAGTTATAACAGGTATAACGACATGTTTATATGAATATATTAGGGGACATCTAAAAAGGCTGGTTGATATTGTATATTCTTATAATATATTAAAGATTCTCAAATACAATTTTTGCCTGAATCAATTCCACATGATGCTGCATGGCCACATAAAATGAAATAAAACATCCTCAGTTGATTAGATCATTTGATTCCAACCCTTATTATATATATTATAGGCCTATATCAAGAATGTGACATAAGCTAATTTATTATTATTATTTATAAGTAATCAAAATAAAATGTGATTTAAGCAATTTTATAATAATTCTCCAAGATTAGGCTCCTTCATAGAATTGATTTTAACAATACTATATTATATTTTTACTATCATATAAAATGTGCTCCTTATTTACAGTATAAAGGATGAAATCTATACATATTGCATAATTGTTTAGTCTTATTATTGAGTTTTATTAGTCTGCATTTTAATCTGCAAAATATATCTGCCATACCATTAATAAAGCTAGACATGCTGTATAATTTGTAGCTGTTAAAACTGTTTTCTGTCTTTTAAAATAATATTTTACTATATTTTTACTATAATATTAAAAACTTTGCTTCTTATTTACAGTATAAAAGATGAAATCTATACATATTGCATAATTGTTTCGTCTTATTTTTGAGTTTTATAAGTTTGCATTTTAATCTGCAAAATATATCTGCGATAACATCCATAAAGATAGAAATGCTGTATAATTTGTGGGTGTTAAAATGCCATACACCATAACAATACCACTATACAGCATCTATTTAAAGGGCCCCTATGCTATCTTTTGTATTTTATCTTTTACTTTAATTTTGAACAGCCCATTTTTTTTAAATATAATAATTTTTTACTTTACTTTTAAAAGAAAAACCTATCAATAAAGGGATCATTTCTGCCGCTTAATTTAGTGAACTCTATATTTTGAATCTTTTACAATAAAGTGAGGGAACTTAAAACTGCAAAACAACACAAAGCTCTGCTGACAAGATCTGCAAGTGCTTAAACTCAGCATGTTTCCTTAATGTCTGATGATATGATCATGACTATTTTTATTTCTTTTAAAGAAATCTTACTAATGATAAAAAAAGACATTTCTTACCAGTGCCTGGTCTTCCCATGATGATGTCTTTACATGGCACCGGGTGCAGAGTCTCTGCTGGAAGTATAAGTGGTAACAAAGCTGTGGGGGCAGGATGGCACGGAACTGGCTGCTGCAACGTTGTTATTCCGCCCTTATCCTGTCCTCCTCCACCTCCTGAACCAAAGGAGGCAGACTCTGGAGTGGGGCTGGGCACTGATATGCAGGCCAAGGCAGGGCTGGACTGGGATGTGAGGCTTGTAGGGTCAGGGTTTGGCAGGGAAGAGATGGAAGACACCAGAACAAGAGTTGAAGAAGGGCTGTGCAACAAGACTGCTCCATTGTTGGAAGCAGCTGCGTTAATGGGAACAGGCACCTGCAAGCCTGAAGCAGTCTGAACACCAGCTTGGTTGTTCTCCTTGGAGTTGGCTCCGCTGTCATCTGCAACTCTAGCAAGTGGTCGTTCAGTAAATTTCGCTAGAGGAATCTCAGGATTTCGTACGATTACAGGAGAGTCCCTGCTGAGTGACTGCTGAGAAACTGGACGTTGTGAGCCTGATTCTAAAGTTAAAGGAGAGGGTGGTGGGGAACAGGCCGCCGATGATGGCGGCCTTTGGCAACGAGAGAAATTAGAGGTAGGAGAAAGTACTCGAAAGGAGGTGCCTACTGAGGGATCTGCCTTGCTTTGCTCCAAAGTAGATTTGGAGCTACCTTGCACTGCAGATGGTGGAGGATGTGGGGCATCTGATTTACGCTTGTTGGGACTTACAGGCACAGTGAAGGTTAGACTTGTTTGGAAAGAAGGTACAATGCCAGGCACAAGTCTGTCAGGCTCCTTCTCTACCATTGGGGTGGCAAGTTTGGAAGTGCCAGTGCTTGTGCCACTGGTATGTTGGTGGCGGCGAGGGGGCAGGACCGTCACCGTCGTGATTGGACTAAAGTTTGCAGGGCGGAAGCCGAAGAGTGGAGAGGGAGATGGAGAGGGTGCTGGTGAAAATGGTGACTGGTTTGATATAGGTGAAAACGAGGGTGTTCCTGACCGTGAGCTTCCCAAAGACACAAGCATAGTAGCAGCCTCACATTCATCAAAGTCAAAGCGAGAGAAATCCTGTGGCAGCAGTGAGGGCAGAACTAGACGTGGTCGTGAGTCAGTTCCCCGGCTGCTGGTCTCACTGCTGTCCCGTGATGTCTCCTCCCAGTCGAACTCGCTGCTGGCTCGACCTCGCAAATCTGAAGGGGTTGCAGTCCCTGAGCTGCTCCCTCCTCCCCTGCTCCCCCTCTCTCCACTGGCTGCCTCCATCTCTTTGGTGCGCATGGAGAGATGTCGGGAGCAGTAGCCTCTCCGCTGGGACTCTTTCATGCAACTGTCCTTGGAACACAAGCGGCGCCACTGCTTCCCATTGAATTTCTTGCGAATACCATTTGGTGTACACACCACATCACCCTTCTTATACTTTTGTTGGGCAATGGAAAGTGGAGTCCGTGAACGTGAGGAAGAGGCAGAAGATGAACCGGAACTCCCTGGGACAGGAGTGGAAGTCTGTGAAGCAGTTGGGGTCTTGTCCAGGGGGGTAAGAGCACGTTTTGAGCTGGGTGACGGGGCAACAGTCGAAATGTGCAGGTGTGAGAGAGCTCCATCGGCGCCTACAAAAGCTGGTGAAGGAGGTGGCTGAGGACTTCCTGAGGGTGGACCAGACAAGTGGGTACCCACGGATGTGCTTGACAAGCTTTGCACCATTGAGACAGGGCCTGAGAATCCGGTAGGCTTAGAGAGGATCTCCCTGTGTTGGTTCAAACCAATTGCTTTGGGCACTTCTGAAACCAGTGTTCCTCCTGGATCTCTAAGAGGTGCCAAATTAAGTCTTAAAACTTCCAAGTCAACTTCTGGAGTCTGCAGTTGTTTCCTCTCCCTCTCTCTTTCTCTAGCTCTTTCTCTTTCCGTGTCCTCAGACCTTTGACTCTCCCTTCTGCAAACTACACTCGGCTGATTGCTTACTATCAAAACTGTAGGTAAAGTTAAAGATGAAGAAGGTAAGGTACCCTCATGCTGCTTAGTCCCAATGTCAGGAGTTGAGAACCTTGAAGGCTCTGCACCTCCAAAACCCATTCCCCTACTAAGTTGGCATACCTCTCTCTCCACCTCCATCTCTTCCCTGTCTCGTTCCCTCTCTTGGCCATCCCCTTCCCAGGGTGGAACAATAAGGCGCAGGTTCTGCCGGGAAACCCATACAGCCTGAACACCAGTTCTCTGCTGTGCCTCATCTATGTTGTTCCCTGACTTCCTATGATTTTTTTCTTCCTGCAGTAACACCCTGTAGGGGCAAGCAACAGCTGGATGGGAATCCAACTGTGACACCATTCCTTCCCTGTACCACTCCTTCCCCTTATCTCCCCCATAAGGCACACAAACACGCGTCCCAACTTCCACAGGGTCACTGCCCGGTGGGGGGGCGTCTAAGATGAGGTCAATAGTTTGGTGTGGACGACTTACTAATGCATGGAATGGAAACAAGAGCTGTGTTTCCTCCCCATTAATCTGCAGTTCTACAATCAGTTGCTCTTTTGTAGCCCCTCGTACCACACCGCAGATAAACACACATTCCTTAATTCCCTCTTCTCCCTCCATCCCCTCCTTTGTTCGCTGATGCCGAACTAGCACTCGCTGATTCTTAAGTCCTTTAGCCAGTGCGTCGGCTATTCCTGAAAAGCCATCTTGCTCAAAATGGTCATTTGTGGTGAGGAGCGGAGGGAGGGTTGGGGCTTGGTTTACTGGTAGTGGACTTCTTGTTACACTTGAAGCAATGCCTATATTTGAGTGCACACATGACGACTCCAGCACCTCCAAATCTGTACAGTGTTCACTGGCTGTGTCTGTGGAGAACGAACGGGCTGAATTTGGGGTACCCTCTCCATATGCATCTGCATCCTCTTGTGCTGCCACCCTTTCTCCTTCAGACGACACTTCAGGCAGCACTTCAGCTTTGGCGACTCCTTCTCCCCAAGCCACACAATTCAGTTTTGAGGAATCTGTGCTTGTCCCATTGCTGGCTAATGGTTTGCTTCTCTTGTCAGTAGATATAGCAACTTCGTCTACTTTAAGTAGAGTGTTGCTGTGGTTGCTGGCTGCAGGGTGGCTATTCGTGGATATGGAGTTAGAAAGGGTACTGAGATGATTGCTGTTAAGGAGTGTGAGTGAAGGTACTGGGGTCAGACTAATAGGATACGTGCTGATGGCTCCATGTTCATACATGTACTTTTTCTTGGGCACTCTGGCTTTGAAGGTAGCAGTTTTTCGACTGGAGGGTGTGGTGGGACTGTGGTTGGAGGTGACGGAGCTGCTTTTGGTTAAGCCGTTGGCTACTGTGCTTGGGTTAAGTGAGTTGCTAGCTGTGCTGTTTGTAAGGGGGCTGCTGGCTGTGCTGTTTGCGAGAGGGTTGCTGGCTGCATTGTCTGTCACAGTTATACTGTGCATGCTGGAGTTAGGGTTTTTAGGGCAAGTCATTTTGTTGACCCTGACTACAACCTGCTCAGATTGATCCACCTCTACAGACAGTCCTTTTATCTGCCCTTTCAGCCCATCCTTCCTTGAGGCGTTGCTCTTTTTCCCTTCAGAGGTGTCCAGCTTGGATGGAGTATGCTTACGAGATGACACGACAGCAGGTGTGGCTTGGGACTGTCGGGTTTGTTTGTCTTGTTTTCTCCTGCCTTTTCCCCGTGTGGACAGCGGAGAGCGTCCTCTCTGTTTCTTCTGTGATCTCATGTTGTATTTTAATTATCCACTGATTGAGATTTGTTCTTTCTTTATTTTCTGGTTCTTGTACAAAGGCTTTTTCGCATGTCTTTCCTTCTTCCTTGATGAGGCTGCACATTCAACGTCGTTTCAGTATTGTTTCCTCCCTTTGTCAGTCTGCAAGAGGAAAAAGAGAATGTGACTAACTGTGTGAATAACAAAGATAAAAACAGATAAAAACAATAACTTTATTTACCGTATTTTTCGGGCTATAAGGCGCACTTAAAATACTTATTTTTCCCCAAAAATCGTCATTGCGCCTTATAATGCAGTGCGCCTTGTGTATGGATTTTGCTTGTGTTTACTGACCTCGATTTTTATGTGGTACACGGCGCTCTGTTGTGCAGAATTCCTCACCCACGCCAGAAAAAGATCCCCCTCTTGGGCTAGCGCGCGGTTACCTTTGACTGCAGTACTGCCTCTCGGCTGTGGCTCAGGGTAGCTAGTTTCCACTGTAGCTCCGTGGCCAGAACAAGGTGCCGGTAAACTTTCCTTTCCACCCGTTCTGGGGTAATAGCACAAACTGTTTCTTTTTAGCGCCCACTTCTAAGTAAAGTTAACCTCTTAACACGCGTTGGCCCACCGGCGGGCCAGAAATATTTAATATTTCATAACTGGCTGTGTTTCTGAATAGTTATGAACAGTTACAGGTTCAATATAGACATCCAATATACCATTTTAAAGCTTAGAATCTCTGCTTTTGAGCTATTTAGCCTATTTAGCGGAATATCCTTTCAGAAAATAAACATTTAGGGCGAAATATGCCTTGGTTATGATTTTAATAATTCATAACTCTCATATTTGCGTTTATCGTTCGTCCATATTTCATCGAATGCGGTCATGTCATACACCATTCGAACCGTCTGGCTCTCCGGATTCCAGAACTGTGCTTTTACTGTACGATGTATGTTTCATGAATTAGAGCTGCGTCAGAGCGCATGTTTCCAGTAATAAAAGGCTCTTCTTTTGTCCTGGGGTACCCTCCGGTCACTGCCGCCACCCCCCGAACACACACCCGCGCTCAGCCACAGGTCCTACCTTCAAAACGCGTCCAGACTAAAGAGAATCCATCAATCCAGTCTCCTGTAATCCACAGTTATATCCAAACAGCGCTGGAAATCACTTCATCCAGAAATGAAACTTATCCAATCTTTATCTCTGTTTTAAAACCGTTTTATTCACCGAATTCGGCACAACACGCTATTATAGTCAGAAGCCTCGCGGAGTAATACGTACTTGCTGTGCTTCAACATAATATTATGGTCTGTCGGAGCGTTACGGCTACCGTTGTCAGGAGCGTCGCGGAGTAATACTACTTGCTGTGCTTCAACATAATATTATGGTCTGTCGGAGCGTTGCGGCTACCGTTGTCAGGAGCGTCGCGGAGTAATACGGTACTTGCTGTGCTTCAACATAGTAATATTATGGTCTGTCGGAGCGCTACGGCTACCGTTGTCAGGAGCGTAGCGGAGTAATACTAACTGTGCTTCAACATAGGTGTGTGTGTAAGGACCGTGAAATGGCTCCAGTTAAGAGACATGCTTACGATGCGGATTTTAAGCTCAAGGCTATCAGTCACGCAGTAGAACATGGGAATAGAGCAGCTGCGAGAGAATTCAACATTAATGAATCAATGGTACGGAAGTGGAGGAACCAAGAAAATGACCTGCGCCAAGTAAGGAAGACCAAACAGAGTTTCCGAGGGAACAAAGCGAGATGGCCAAAGTTAGAGGACAACATTGAACAGTGGGTTATTGAGCAGAGAGCAGAGGGACGAAGCGTTTCTACAGTCTCTATTCGTCTCAAGGCAACAGCAGTAGCTCGGGAAATGAACAGCTGAGTAACAGCAACGAGACTGACTCTGATAATGACGAGAGGAATCCGGAGATGCTTGATGCTGTAATCGCTGAACTGTTTAACTCAGACACTGAAGATGAAGAATTTGATGGATTTGTGGAAGAGGAATGAACTGAAAAAGTGAGTGCATTGTTTTCATTGTGTTGAGAGACTGCTGCGAGTTACTATTAGAGAGTTATCGTTCAGTTGTTGTGGAGTTTTTGTTCACAGATATTGTGAAGGATTTATTTTTCACAGCTATTGTGAAGGATTTATTGTTCTGAGATTGTACAGTTATTTTTCACAGATATTGTGAAGGATTTATTGCTCAGAGTTATTGTTACTGATATAAATAAAGTTTCATTTTAGTGCGCCTTATAATCCAGTGCGCCTTGTGTATGGACTAACACTAAAAATAGACCGTTCACTCATCGTGCGCCTTATAATACGGTGCGCCTTATAGTCCGAAAAATACGGTATATAGAAACCTAAGGCACATTAAAGGAATACATCTCAGAATTTCCTTACAAAAGGTAATAAAAGGCAATAAAAAATAAGCAATAAAATCTGAATACAAAAAGAAAAGCTTAAAACATCAAAATAAAAAGAAGACAATCGTAACAATAGTAAAATCAGTAATAAATATTAAAAAAAAGAAATAAAATAAAATAGATTAGAAAAATAGGTATAAAAAATATATCACTGTTTACTCTAGGACTTTTTTCAGCAGCACACACACTTCACTTACAATCCATTCACTGCTAAATAAAATGCGATCAGGAAAAGGTTATTGACACGCAGTTTACAAACAGTCCTCACAAACTGTACAAGCTTTACCTGGCAAGGATACTAATGTTAACTGAGCTAACTTAGCCTTAGCATTAGCTAGCTAGTACAAAAAGACTGACTGTCTTTCTCCATGCAGAAATTAAGTCATAGTTTCAGTAATGTTAGTGACAAGTTCTATTTTTTCTCTCACTCAGTTTTACTAGAGCCTGCTAGAGTAGTTAAACAAGATGTGCCTCATTTTTAGTCATTTATATTGACGTACTAAAAATACATATCTAACGTTTATCAAATAAAGTTAGCTTTAGAGTTTTCCTCTCCACTATAAATTCCACCTTAAATGTGGCAGCTCGACCAGTAAGCTATTGTAAATATATCTCATTCATGTTTAGCAACATTTCCGTTCCACCTTAAATGCAGTAGCAGTTATATTCAGAGTAAAAGAAAATCAAATTTTTATTAATAAATCTAAAGCCTTTTATATTTACTTTTCAGGCTTGACACTTTATTTTAAGGAACGCAAATTAGGTGCTTATTAATGTCTTATTATTTGCTTAATAAAGCCTTAATAAGACATTTGTAAATGATTTACTCACTACTTATTAGGCTTTATTCTGTGTAAGTATTATTGGTGCCTAATTAGGGGTCTGTGATTGATTGATTCAATATTTTTTCAGTTCTTTTTAGTGTCTAATTAGTGATGAACAGATCTTCACTTTAGAATATGGTACAAATAGACTTGGTCTATTAGTGACTTATTAACCCCTTATTAACTCAAGAAACTCCAGCACAGATATTAACTTGCCAAACTCACATAGATCAAACTGCGGCCAATTCTACACTAATAACATGTAGAATTAGCTAATAGTTAATGCTTAATAATCTGCTAAACAGGGTGCTAACATAACTGTTTATTGTGCTCTATAAGAACAAATACAGCTATTATTAATCAATTTCACATAATAGACCACTAACTAAGAACCAATAACACTTACACAGAATAAAGCCTAATAATAAGTAGTGAATAAATCATTTACAAATGTCAAATTGATGCTTTATTAAGCAAATAATAAGACATTAATAAGTGCCTAATTTGTGTTCTTTAAAATAAAGTGTTACCTTCAGAAGTGTTAAAGAGTCTGAGCGTATATTTACATTATGTACACTGTTCGTGTGTAAATAATAATATAATAAAATCAATGTGTAACTGTAGGTTAATTCTTCAGGTAAACACTAACATTTTTTATGAATGGTAGGTTGTGTCTTTCTGTATACAATTACAACATTAGTTCTGCGCAAAAAAAAAACAAGTTTTAAAATTGTCATTTTCACAGGTCCATTAAACCTTTGTACAGTACTATAATTCTCAGCGCTGGACTCCGTAGAGCACCTTAGTAATAATTATGGTTTGGATATAGATGATTTAACTACTGAGTAGCACATCTGATTATGGGTGGACATCCATCCTTTTGGCATATTGTCTTTCTGCCAAAGGAATCACATTGTCAGCAAAACCCATCTTCAACAAAATAGTTGCACCCAGAAGGAATCAAACAACAGGAATAAAACTTGGTGGGTAGGTCTGACATCAAGAGACATAAAAATGATAAGCTTGAAGGTGCCTTATCTGTGAACACGACCGACTATATAAGGTCATCACTGTTTTCCATTCTAACTCTGTAATATTGTGTTAGTCACATCCTTTGCAAGTAAAATATGAAGCCTTGAAGAGGATTTAAGAAGCAATTCTAGCAGTTGGAAAAGTTCAAGAGGGCTTGCTTTAAAAGGCTAAGGCTAGGGAAGTGAGCAGTGATGCCCTCCATGATTGATCCTGTTAGTGCCAGCACCATTGGCAGATGGCTACACAACAAATAATCACATACGCAAGTAAATCAGACACCTCAGTGTCATGACTACACTCTAAAACGTAATTCTGATGGCCTTTAGCCAATACTTAAATAAACACCTTATTGTAAGAAACCCTGTTGTAAGAATTTGACAGGATATTTATTTTCATTTATTGTTGTAGTTGTAGTGACATAAAAAATGAAAGTGTTGTTTCAACACTTTCTGGCAACTTAATTATCTGTATTGAACAACTTACATTAACAAGCTACAAGCTAGGACTTTTATGTGTTTTATGTGTCTATGTGTTGGCTGTGCTCTCAGGAAAATCTTAATTTTAAATATATATGTATATGTATTTGTTTTGTTCACTGTACTTAAAAAATATACTACACGAACCTAAAATTTATTAGGTAATCGGTTACAACAAAAGTTTTGAGTTTGGTCAACTTATCGGGTTTTACAGTGTAGTAATAGAGGTCACAAAGGAACCCAATGTAACTTCTAAGCAACTAAAGGCCTTTCTCCCTTTGGGTAATGTTAATGGTTATGAGTCCACCATCAGGAGAACACTGATTAACATTTGTATACTTTCTCCTTAGGTTCTCAAAAAATAACATTGTGTATAAGGACCTGAAGTCGTAGTTCA
Organism: Astyanax mexicanus; assembly: GCF_023375975.1. NCBI lineage: Eukaryota > Metazoa > Chordata > Actinopteri > Characiformes > Acestrorhamphidae > Astyanax > Astyanax mexicanus. The sequence goes on from NC_064413.1 coordinate 5,778,795, forward strand.
TGAAATAAAACCCAACGGCGTCACAGAACGAAAGCTTTTTTGCAATGAGAAATTAAATAAAATGTGCAATACTGAATAAAAGTTACCAGACGTGTGTAGCAGCAATTATTGCTGAACAGGTAGGTTCTCATACTTTTGCCACTCACAAGGTAAAAATATTCTAGCATGATATTTAAAGACATTTTTACAATACAAAATATTTATCAAAATGTTTTGCCACAGACTTAAAAACTACTATTCTAATACTTTTTTAAGGCAAAGTACTGTGATCTTTTTGTCAGCTGTTAAACATGGTGGCAGGAGCATCAAGCTCCAGGGCTGCATAAAGTGGATGGGATTTTTAAGAAGAAGGACTACCTCAGAATTCCTCAGTGTATAACACTAAACTAAACCTGTGCTGATTTTAGCAAACCACTGGAAATTAAAACTTTGATGAATAAATTCAATTTATTCAGTTTACACACATCGTCCGATTATAAAAAATGTTGACACTCCAACGGTACGGAGTACAGAGTCAGCGCACGTACACACACACACACACACACACACACACACACACATACACTTGTTTCATGTGTTTCATGCAAAAACAATTCCATGTGAAACAACAACTAGATAAAGAAAACTAACAAAAAAGACCTTATCTAAAAGAACAAGCAAAAACACAAACATGCGCATGCAAACACATACACACACATACACACACATGCACACACACACACACACACACACACACACACATAGTGCTGTGTTTCATGCTCTGAATCCTATGAATTGCTTAGCACATAGAAAAAACACCCGCGTAAGAAAACTAACAAAAAAATAACTTTTATCTAAAAGAGCAAGCACACACACAAACATGCACACAATCAAATAAAAATAAAAAAATCCAAGGAAGGAGAAACTTCTGCTCCAAAAACTGGTTTAAATTGTGCAGCTGAAAAAAGCTTTCTGGAGCAAAGTTTTACAGTCAAATGAAAACTGTAAGATCAAGATTTTTGGCCACAAGTAAAAGTGAGGCGTTCATCTTTAAGAACATGACACCAGCTGTTAAACATGGTGGCAGGAGCATCATGCTGTAGGTCTGCACAAAGTGAAATTTAAGAAGAAGAACTACTTCAGAATTTATATATAATCCAACTATTATTCAATGCATGCACATCATCCAATTATTAGGATTTTTGACACTCTGGCTCTAACGATACTGAGTACGGAGTCAGCACACGTACACACACACACACACACACACACTTGTTTCTTGTGTTTTATGCAAAAACAATTCCATGTGAAACAACAACTGGATAAAGAAAACAAAAAAGAGACTTTATCTCAAAGAACGTTCGTGCAAGCACACACACACGCGCTCATGCGTGCGCGAACATGCACACACACACACATACACCGTGCTGTGTGTTCATGCTCTGAATCCCATGAACCGCTTAACATGTAGAAACAACAACTGGATAAAGAAAACTAAGAAAAAAATTACTTTATCTAAAAGAGCATGCACACAAACATGCGCATGCTAAATCACACACACAAACATTCATTCTCATGCACACACACACACACACACACACACTTCAGAAAGGATACTGACTGCAATGATTTAATTATGTAATAAAGAGTAAATCCTTTATGATCAGCATTAAAATCAGCTGAAATCAAATTATATTGTAGGAGCAAAACAACAAACGTCAACACACACAGAACCCACACCTAACCACTTCACACCACACCTTCTACACTCACCTGCTCTACACACCTACAGAAACATCAGCACCTCACATGATATACTGTCCAAGAAATAACTGTGATAAAATATATTAGTGTTATTTTATGACCCTTTATGTCACTAATATAAATGTAATGAAAAAGCATAATATTGTAGTTACCCATTTGTGAAGCGCAATTATACTTTTAATATTAAGGATATTCAGAGACTGGAATTGGAAAATATAAATAAAACAAAAATATTTTTTTAAACAAAAAAAAAACAAGAAGAGTTATCTTCGAGTAATCGAGACTTAAGAACATAAATGGGCGGTCTCTGTCTCGTCTTGGTCTCAGGGAGAGGTAAACTCGGAAACCAGGTGTTTTGGAGACCAGACGAGTCCCAGTGCTACATATATATATATATATATGTATAAGGAGGTTATTATAGTGGTAGTGTCTGAGATTTGTAAAATATGTATAGTAAAAAATAAGAGACCACTTAAAAATGATGATTTTCTTTGATTTTACCAAATTGTAAACCTCTGGAATATAATCAAGAGGAGTAAGACTGGTGGAGGAGAACATGATGCCAAGATGCATGAAAACTGTGATTAAAAACCAGGGTTTTTACACCAAATATTGATTTCTGAACTCTTAAAACTTAAATATATGAATATGAACGTTTCCTTTGCATTATTTGAGGTTTATAAACTCTGCACATTTTTTGTTATTTCAGCCATTTCTCATTTTCTGCAAATCAATGCTCTTTGGAATTTGGGAAAAATGTTGTTTGTAGTTTTTAGAATAAAACAAAAATGTTCATTTTACTCAAACATAAACCTATAAATAGCAAAGTCAGAGAAACTGATTCAGAAACTCAATTGGTTTCTTAATTTCCAGAGCTGTATATATATTCTATAGTTCTTCATAGTTTTTATAGGACTATCTATTGAGATTACCAAGATCTTTACACACAGAAATACCCTATTTAATAAATCTGCATTAAAACAGTGATTCCCTAAAACTTCTTCTTCAAATACATACCTGGACTAAAATGACTAGAGTAAAATCTGCAGCTGAAAAAAAGCTTTCTGGAGCAAAGTTTTACAGTCAAATGAAACCTGTAAGATCGAGATTTTTGGCCATAAGTAAAAGTGAGGCAATCATCTTTAAGAACACGACACCAGCTGTTAAACATGTTGGCAGGATCATCAAGCTCTAGGGCAGCACAAAGTGGAAAGGATGATTAAGAAGAATTCATCAGCACAACCTCACAACTTTAATCCACCAGCTAATACACACTGTTACAACTTAGATACTACTGGGTTTTTCAACAAGACACTGAAGGTGGCTGTGGAACAGATAATTAATATTTAATATTTATTATTTAATATTTATTAATATTTAATATGGTATTATTTAATACTGATCCTATGCTGACTTCAGCAAATCACTCGATATGAAATTTATTTGGGGAATACATATATATATATATATATATATATATATATATATATATATATATATATATATATATATATATATATAAAATCATTAACATAAATAAAGAAAACATAACAGAACTATACATTTGAACACTTCCCTTATAAATAAATAAATGTATTAAAATCTTATGAAGGTACAAAATTCTTAAAATCTCAAAAAAACAATTTGCTAATTAAAACACACTTATAATGTTCTATCATCACTAGTGGTTTGGTTTGCCAAAATTAAAATGCTAAATAAAATAAAAATGCATCTTTTTCTCAAATCAGCAAAAATGTTTTATCATATTACATCAAGGAAGATAATGATGATACTTTATTTTGCCACTGTTTTTGTTATTAATGCTGCAAATTACCAGTAATAATCTTCAGTAATTCAATCCTATTTTTTGCTATAATAATAATAATAATAATAATAATAATAATAATACACTGCAATATATATATATTTTTTTTACAAATTTCATGCTACACTGTTGATGGGATTTTTAAAAATTAATGGGAACTCATTAAATTATTACATTATTCAATTAAATTATATCTCTAAAACGATCAATTTAACAATTTACTTTAATTAATATTTAATTAATTTGTGGGCGGGGCTTATCACAGTAGCTGCACTACCATAAAGATCTATATCGACGGGTTTCACTTTTGCATGAATACACCTCCCACTCAGTCTGCGGTAATGCACCGCCACACACACATCGCACACACACACACACACACACACTCACACACAAACACACACACAGTCTCCACTATTTCTTAACTACGAGGGCAGAGAGGGCACAGTTTCAGTGTGTTTTTAGCAGCTGCTCAGATTAAAACACTCTCTGACCACTTTAGACATTTCAAACTGACATGAACACACACACACACACACAAACACACACAGATACACACACACATACACAGTGACACCATGATGCCAGTCTGCTACAGTGCCAGCTATACGCTGAACCGAAGAATGATTGTGTGACACAACACACACACAAACACACACACACATAAACATACACACAACACACACACAAACACCTAAAAAACCCAAGGAACCTTCACTACACTACAGTAAAAATGATGCGTGCGTCTGAATATAAAACCATTAACAGTGAGTGAGTGAGTAAGTGTGTGTGTGTGTGTGTGAGAGAGAGAGTGTGTATAGGGGTGAAGTCGCACTGCAGTTCTGCACATTCTCCAAAAACAGTGTTTTAGGGCGAGGGTAGGCCTCGGCGGGCTGCAGCCATGCTGTAGGGGTGTGTGTTGATCATAATTGTGATGTTGCAACATTGCTGTGATAACATCGCAAAATTCTACAACATGCAAATGATCATGTCGGACCAATCAGAGTGTGTTTTACTGTGTATGGAAGGTCAAATTCAGCAGTTCTGTAAATAATACGCAATTATGCCTCTGATCTACTGCACTAATTTACTCATTTACTGTGCTGTATGATAACTAGTAGGGGCCAAATATCATTCAGTGCATTTACATGCATGCAGTTATCTGATTATTCAGCGTAAGGTGTAAAAATCTGATTTAGAAATCTGATAAAGAGAGCTGGATTTTAGCTCAGTAATCAGATTTGTAAGTGCGAACCCCTAACTGGAGTATTCTGGGATTTCTCAGTAATGCGTGCATGAGTGAAAACAGACCCTGGTAGTGGAAATAAGCAAGTATTTAGTATTTTTTCCAATTGCTAAAACACAATTTTTGCAAATTAGGCTTGTTTTATCAAAATATGTAACACAATTCACAAAACCACCCAACACCCAAATTGCTTAATATACCTGCAAAATGAAGCACTGCTTCCAAAACTACAAGGCATTATCAAAATCAAATTTAAACACTTCATTTATATTAACAGATTTCTGTCTAAACTACAGTAACACAGTGTATGATATAATGAAAAGCACCTCATCTTAAGTAAGCTTTGCCATAACACTAAAATAATTAATACTGTAGATACTGTAGAAATTCACGCTCATGCTCACACACACACACACACACACACACACTGCTATATCAATGCAACATTTGCACTACACACAGCTCTGTACAAAAATAAGAGAGCACTTAAAACAATGTTTTTTTTACCAAATTGAAAACCTCTGGAATATAATCAAGAGGAAGATGGATGATCACAAACCATCAAACCACCAAACTGAACTGCTTGTATTGTTGCACCAGGAGTAAAGGCATAGTTATCCAAAAAGCAGTGTGTAAGACTGGTGGAGGAGAACATGCTTTTAAGTTATTCCACCAAATATTGATTTCTGAACTCCTAAAACTTAACCCTGGTGTGGTGTTCGGGTCTGTGGGACCTGTTTTTACCTGCCCCCCCTACACATTTATATTACATACAGTAAGTTTGGCCAAGGGCTAATAATCATTGCTTCATTTGTAAATTTGAAACTAAACAAATTTTCTACTCATATCTTGAGTTTTATTCATTTTCTTTTACATTTTATTAAAAAAATAATAAAAAAAGAGTAGCACTTTTTGAAAGAAATGTAACATAAGAAAGGTAAAGGGCAAATATTAACCATGTAAGCTGTTTATATTGCTTGCAATTTAGGTGAAGCAAGCATGTGTAAAGCATTTTAATGTAAAATTGCTTAATTTTGCTGACTGAAATACAAGTAACAAAGTAAACGAGTAACAAAAATATGAACAACACACAAGGGTTAATGAATATGAACTTGTTTTCTTTGCATTATTTAAGGTCTGAAAGCTCTGCATCTTTTTTTGTTATTTCAGCCATTTCTCATTTTCTGTAAATAAACGCTCTAAATGACAATATTTTTATTTGGAATTTGGAAGAATTGTTGTCTGTAGTTTTTATTTCGAAACATGTTAAAAGTGTTCTGTATCACAGAAAGGAGTTAAATGATCTTCATCTGCTGATGACATTCCTAAATGCAAAATTTTGTTCAATAATTACAATCTCAGTATCAACCAAAAAAATCGTGATTATCATTTTTGCCACTGATGCAGCCCTAAATCTCAGTGTGTATTACTAAAAAAATGGGAGGGAAAGTTGCACTTCAATTAGCGACAAATGTGCAAATAAGCTGCTGAATAATCATACTGCTTATTACAGCTAAATCTGAAAAGCAAAAAATAAGAAGAAGAAATTGTTAAAAATAAGAACTAGAAAAGAATCTGTGTTTTTTTTTTCTTTATGGTCAAATTTAAACATCATTCCAACCGCATTTTTTCCTAAAAAAAAATATTTGCAGGTAGCGATACAATTCCCATATCATTATACATCTCTGCTAGGATTGGTCAGCAGCGTCCTGTTCACAGCATCCATCAGTGGCCACTGATGACGGACTAGAGGATGATTAACACAGTAAACTGTGAAGTAACATATTTTTTGGGCTACATTTAAAAATTAGCGTGGCCACCTAAAAACATAAAAAATGTTTGTTGTATATGTCCCAGGTTTGGACTGGGATATAAAACTGTTATAAAAGGACTAATAAAACACGAATGTTCCAATATTATTAATGACTTATACTGATAATAAATCCCTTATTAACAAAATACTAGGTCGTACACTCTTAGTTGTTTTGTCATTTGCTTCAAACGTGTGACAGACATATATTTTGGGCTAGTTTATGTTTCAGAAGGGCGCAACTTTGGGCTGGATATTTCCGTTGGACCAGGCAACCCTGGGAGCAGCTGTAGGTAGGAGTGTGTAACAGAGTGGAGGGCAGTGAGTGAACACAGTGAGTGTTTAAAAACTCCAGCAGCACTGCTGCTCCTGATTCACACACTAACACCTTATACACTACCACCATACCAATCAGTGCTGATCACTGCAGTGCTGAGAATAAATGGCCGACTACCAAAATAATAATGCGGGTTCTGTGGTGGTCTTTCCTGTGGGGTTTGGATGACTGAAGAACAGGAAAAAATAAAGTATGAAGAGACTGCAACAGTAAGTCTGTAATTATAGAATGACGGAGTATGGTAAGTTGGACAGTGTGCACACACACACACACACAAGCACATGCGCACGCCTATATACTGTATTATTAAGCATTTCATGGTTCTTTCAGTCTATGAGGAACACATAAAGAACCCCAACCTCCCTTACACTGCGAGTCAACACATCCGCAATACTGGTACTTTGTCCGTATACTGTGCAGCCCTTCCACGGACCTAACTGGGTCACCAACGGCCTGAAACCTACACACACATTCATACATGTATACCTTAAAATAAAAACATGCAATCCAACTCAATAGATAAAAGCATTTAATTTTCTATTTTTTTCATGCTTCTGAACATTTTCTTGATTTTCCATTTTTCGGAGGGGGCTGTACAGCCAACACGGCAGTATGAACGGCGTGACGTAGCAGCAGCACTTTCCACAAGCATCCTCAAACCACCATGACTCAACAGCTACAACCAAAAAAACATGATGGTGATATCTCATCTATAATCATCATCTAATGCACGGGTTAAAAGGGAGCCGAGGTTCCTTTTCCAGGTAAAGGAGAAGGTTAAAAAAAATCACAAAAACACAAACAAAAGTGACATAATTGGAGCTCAAGCCATCATCATCGTCATCAATATGAAGACACCAGCTCACTCGCTGCAGGATGCAAGGAAGAATGCATTTGTGCACACTTTGTGAACACACACCACAGTGTGTTTAAGCATGCACCTTCTGAATGCTTAGAAAAAAAGACAGTAAGTGCATTAAAGTGAATGCATCAAAATGACACTTTTAAAAGGCTTTAAATGCATGCACAAAAATAACACAATTTTACAATGCAATGCTTGAAATGATGTTGTGATATTTATCATTAAATATTTCAATGCATTTCAATTTAATGCTATGAAATGCAAATAAATTGTATTTATTCCATTCATTTTTTTTAATAAGCAACCTTCACATAGGTCACAGGATTTGGTAGAAGTTGGTACACTGTGCCCAGTAGCTTTACGTAGTATGTACGATGATTTGGATTTGGAGTGCATCTCCTTTTCTCGTGCACACACACACACACACACTCTTTCTCTTTCACACACTCACACACTCTCTCACACGCGCGCGCGCAGACACACACTTCCACAGCGTGCACCACGTAGCTAGCGCTAGTAAAGTTGCAAAAACGGTCACGAGGAGCTGTGCAATGCATGCATATCCTATAGGTTAAGCAGCATGCATAAAGCGGCATTAAACAACCAACCCTGAGGCATAGTTGGATTTGAGCACGAGCTAAATGTTAGTAATATTTATTGATTTGTTTATCTTTAATACACAAAATGCGTGCATGCATGCACATTTTATCTGGCTAGTTTCTCTAAGTTTAAACGGCATCCCCCTGCACCTCACACCCCCCTCGCGCCGCCTGCGAGACTGTTGAAGTTGTTGAAGATTTGAATTTTGGAATTATCCGTTCCACCTTAAATGGTGCATGAGTTGCATTAGGGCGCTTCAGGCGCCAGAATGAAACTCGTGCTCCATTTAAGGTGGAACGGACAATTCAAAAATTAAAAAGCAAAAATGTCGCAAATGCAAGCACTAACTTGTCCTATATTTTGCACACTTAATATAAAACTCATTTGCTGCCTGTTCAAGCCGTTTAACTAGTAGTAGCGATAGAAACACACACATTTATCCTCTTACTACTTATTCACGTACAATGCAACAACAACTCACCGCAAAAAACACCGCAAAAAGATTTACGGTGCAAACTGCTGCCTCGGTACCCTGAGCAGGATTCCGCATAAGAAGACGTCGCACGGCCACACAGCTTCTTCTAACAACAAGCGCTGCTCCAACTTTATAGTTCCTCCGTTTCTTCTCCCACCAGTCCAGAACTCCAGACGGGGATTAAAAAAAGGAAAAGTATCCGCGTCCCTTTTTTTCCCACTACAGGCGCAAAATGGTGAATGAACCACTAACAGCTGGCGCCGTCCGGCCAATCACAGCTCAGATGAGGATACAGTAGCCTATCAGCGCTGGAGGACGAACCGGGAGGCAGGACGAGCTGTCAAAGTAGCCGTAATGGGCGTGCGGAGCGGGCCAATGAGAAGCCCAGCCGGTGCAGCTACCGAGAAGTATACAGTATCCAATAAGAGCGCTGGGAACCTTAGGAACAGAGTGAGGGAGGGACTTGGGGCGGAGTTTAGGAGGCGCCAGCCAATCATAGAATGTGAATCTCCCTCTTGCCTCGTAACGGGGGAACGTGTGTGTAAGTGTGTGTGTGTGTTTACACGACGGTTTAGATACAGTGATTCGGGGGTGATTTTAACGAACAATTAATTTTTTTATCGTTCGTTTTTCAACTTTTGTTTGTGAAACTTAGGAAAGCTTTAAAGAAAAAAAAACATATATAATAAATATATATTTAAACAAACACTGGACGTAATGTAAAACGCTCACGCTTCGTTTAAACTGTGTGTTTAAATAAAAAAAATAAAAATTAAAATAAAAAGGGCGAGAAACCGCGATTCAGCACTACCGAGCGCTCGGTCTCCCTCGCTCGCTCTGATTTTGCACTCTTTCCTCTCTTAGCAACAGACCCTCGCGCCTCGTATCCGAGCCCAGCCAATCAACGACGCCGCTTTCGCTTGTGCGCTGACGTGCGCGACGCTTCGCCCCGCCCACTACGCGCGGTTTTGCCGGGTGTACGCCATTGACGTCACCTCACCGGGCTCTGATTGGCGAGGCGGACGCGTCGCACGGCCAATCAGCGGGCAGAGCGGTGAAGTCATCACGCATGTTGTTGCCACCAGCTGGATGGAGTGGGCGGGGCTTGGACTCGCTTCACCCCGAGCTGGAGAGACGTGGAGAGTAGTGAGCGAGTAAACAGTGAGTGTGAGTGTGTGTAAGTGTGTATCAGAGACTGTGAGTGTGTCCTATTCCACTCTCGTTTACGCGGGAGACTAAATATTATTATGATTAAACAAGACAAGAAATACAAGTGTAGTACAAGTAAAAGTTTGGACACACCTTAAATTCAGTGTTTTTTTCATTATTTTAAAATGTTATGCATTGTACATTATTACTAAAGTCATTCAAACTATGAAGGAAAACATACAGAATTTTTGTAAACAAAAAAGTGCTGCACAAACCAGAATATGGTTTATAATTTACACTCTTCAATGTAGGTACCACTTGCTGAGATGACAGTTTTGCACATTTAACATTTTAATTTCATTTAAGAAATAAAGGTCAGTCAATCTGAAATATTGTTTTAAGAACTTTGAATGCATACCCAAGTGCAGTCGCAAAGACCATCGAAAACATTATGAAGAAACTGGCTCTCATCAGGTCTGCTCCAGGAAAGGAAGAAAAAGAGTTGCCTCTGTTACACAGGATGAGTTTATCTGCACCCCAGATAAGAGTCACGTAAATGCTTTACAGAGTATTTTGGTTTGTTTAACAGTTTTAAGTTACTACATGATTCCTTATGTGTTCTAGTATGGATGAAATATATATATATATATATATATATATATATATATATATATATATATATATATATATATATATATATATATATATATAAAATTTTCACACCAAATCCACTCTAAATAAACACTTTTCATCTTATCTAAAAATGCAGACATTTGGAAAAATAGATGGAGTTCCCCTTTACAGACATTACATGCAATGAAAGACCACACATATGTGTATATGACCACAATGATGCATCTGTGTATTAGGTGCACTAATGAGTAGTATTGCACACACACACACACACACACACACAAACACACATATAAAACTAAGTTATACACTAACAGTTACATAATCTGTTGTGTACCTTCAGACTTGCACATCAGCAGCGCCATCTGCCGGCTGCACATCACAATACAGCTCCAGATACTGCAATTAAGTTACACAGAGGATCAACACAGAGGAAAGCGTCATAACAAGTCAATATTGCTATAGTATGACTCCTATAGAAGCCTTTTATATATATATATATATATATATATATATATATATATATATATATATATATATATATATATATATATATATATATATATTGGCCCCCAACAGATTTCTTGTGTTTTTTATTTTTTGTCATATAGATTTTTTCCAAGTATCAAACAAACTTTAATATCTAATAGAACCCAATAAGGCCTAAAGTCAGCTTAAAGTCACAAATAGATGGCCAGACATTCTCAGGTTATATTTGTCTGATATTAAAGTTTGTTTAATAATCTGAAAATAAGTACATCTTGAACCTGAATGGATACAAGAAGAGCTCTTTATCTCTTTATTTGCCTGAAAAGAGAATAACATTCTGGGAAAACATCCAGATTGATAATTGATTAATGACTTATTTGAAAGTAACAGATTAGTCTTATTTTTTAATTTGTTATAAAGCCAGATTTATAGAAATGTATATAACAAAATAAAAATAATAATAATAACATAATAATAATAATAATAATAATAATAATAATAATAATAATAATAATAATAATTTGTGGTTCTACAGACTTCAGTCAGTTGAGAGCAGCAGGTCCAAACTTAAAGTGAGTTTTATCCTCAGGATTTCAAATAAAGAAAAAAAATATCCAGAAAACATCAGTAAATCCGAAGCTCTTTATTTATTCTGAAATATCAATAAACGTATATTCCATATACAAAGAGCCAGTTAACCATGATTCCATGACACCATGACCACCATGTTGCCTGATGGGCTTTGCATTCTACCCATAGGCAATTTTACAAGCTACTACAATATTACTTTTGGGACTATATAAAATATAAATATACTTTCAGGAGTTTCTTCTGCATTCTTGTTAGAATATCTGGTCTGTTCATGTTAGATGGTTTATGGTTGAATCATATTTACAGTAAAGACAATCTGAGGTAGCTGCTGCTGTGGACACTGAACATAAAGTAGTTAGCTATGCTAATCCCACATTACCACAGGTTATTTAACCCTATTTACAGCTGTTTACACTATCATACCTACCCAGCTTTCAATTCACATACAACACACACAGAAAGATAGGAGTACTGTGTGGAGCTAGCTCGCTAATGCTAGCAAAATTATATCCACTGCTTTCCAGAGAAGAGAAGCTAAATTTAATTTATTTCTTTGCCTGACAAAACAGAATATGTTTTATACTTTAGATTCTTCTAAGTAGCACATTTATTTTTAAGGACAGATCTGCACACTCTTGGTATTTTAATTTCAGTGTCTTTATGAGGGAGAGTCACCTGGAATAGTTTTCTCAGCATCTTGAAGGAAGGAGTTCCTGGAGGTGCTGAATAATAGTTGCTGCTTTTCCTTTATGCTGTGAAGCTACAGCCCATCCCAAATCACCTCAAATCACAAATCAAATGATGCAGTGTTCCTGCAAGTCCTTAAAAAGTTTTAAATAAAATGTCCTTAAAATGTCTTCCTGATCCTGGTAATTAACTAATGTTAGCGGCTAACCTTACATGGGAGAGAACTAAGATTAGGGGAAAGCTATCTTACAAACTAACTTTAGTGGTGAGCTAGCTACTGTTACCGGGGAGAGAACTAAGGTTAGCAGAGAGCTGGCTAACATTAGCAGTGAGCTAGCTAACATGCTAACATACTAACTTTAGTGGTGAACTAGCTAACTGGATGGTCAAAATAAGTATTGACTAAAATTATAATAAATAATAATATTTTAGGTTACATTTTACAACTGTGGTTCCCAAATGTTTCAGTTGGAGACCCCTTTTGTGCATGGTAAAGGCCACTGCGTCCTGCATGTTTTACGCTTTACGTAACGTTGTTTTAAGTTTGTTTTTGTGGATTTTTATGTTATCAGGCACCACTTTTACAGAAATGGCATAATAGAAATGGAACAATATTAAATGGACACTAATAATTATTCGTAGAGAAGATACTTTAAGGTTTTTCATTATTATTATTATTATTATTATTATTATTATTATTATTATTATTATTACTGTTGTTGTTGTTATTATTATTATTAGTAGTAGTATTAACATAATCAATTAGTATCTAAATAATTATAATCAATCAGCTGCAATTTAATTGAAAATTTCCTCTTCTTTATATGTGCGGGAAGCTCTAAAAGAACTCAATCTGAACAATATGCTTTCACTGAGTTCTTTTTCTTTTTCTTTGGGTCTTACATTATATTTATTTAGGTCTTTAAAAAGATCTTAAAAAGCATTAAATTTGACTTTTAAAACAGTGCAAGAACCCTGTGTTTACTACGTAATTCCATAAGTGTCCCTTAATTATTTTCTTGTGTTTAATATTAGTCTATAATATAGAAAATGTAAAACAAATAAAGGTGCCAAGACCGAAACAAGACCAAGCCTAGATGAATGATGAATATTCTTTTCATCATATAAAAATATAGGAAACAACTGGAACAACAGAAATTATTGTAAGCTGTTGTCCATTCATTATCATTATTATAAATGAAATCAATTAATAACACTGATAGCTAATTTACTGAGAGATAACAGTGCTTTTTCTTGCCTGTTGTTGTGTGCTGCAGTTAGCTAGCTAGTTAGCGATAGCACTTATGCTAACTAGTGTTAGTATGGACATTTAGTTAGTCAACTAATAATTTGGCAATGTAAAAAAAATTACAGCTAGCTGCATGTGTGTGTTTTTTAAAGAAATGTATAAATATATATATATATATATATATATATATATATATATATATATATATATATATATATATATATATATATATATATATATATTTTTTTTTTTTTTTTTTTTACAATTTCAGCTTACCTGGACAACAGCTGCTCCTGTTTGTCCCTCCAGCAAATTTGATGCCTAAATTATTCATGCACTGTGAACATAACTATTTTACACATTTATATTTTTGTAATTAGAAAAAATTACTAAATTAAACATAACAACTAGAATTTGTCCCACCATTACCAATCTGATTGAACATTTGATCTCAAAAAACACAACAGTATAACAAATAGAATATAAACATACCCCCAGGTATGGTGAAGAATTAGTGCTTAATTTAAGAGCAATTACTCCAGAAGATACATATACAGTATTTTAGTATTTAAGTACAGTAGTGAAGTACAAATAATACTCCAGTAGATACAGATACAGTATTTTAGTACTTAACTACAGTGATGAAGTAAAAATAATACTCCTATAGATACAGATACAGCATTTTAGTACTTACGTACAGTAGTGAAGTAGTTCTTCTTCCTTACTATACATCTCTGGATATTGTGAAATTGCTTTAGGACCATATGGCCCACCTGTAGTACACAATTTAAAACATTTTTGTGTAAACACAGTGATACAATAAAAGAACAATCGTTTCTTTCTCTAATCCACAAAATATCAAAGGTAACTTCTATGTCTAAAATAATATTTAACAAATTTTTAAATTCAGAGAAATGTTTGTTTATTATTTATTTGTATTTATTGTTAGTTATATTATTTATAAAAATCTACACTTTAAATAAATATATTATTTCTGTATCATTGTCTGCCTAATATATATGTGATAATTGCATGATAGGACAAAAATATGTGTACATTAAGGGTGTGTAGTAATTTTATTTTAATTTAAAGTAAGCAGTTTTGGTCAACTGGTGGATTGCAGCTCAACTTTTATATCTCCAGTAAGTGAAATCCTATTGGTGGAACAAGCGGCGGCTGCGAACCAATCAGCTTCGAGTTTGCTTCAATGTTCCAAATAACATTTGTGGCAGAGAGTCCAGAATCGGCCGGATTCGGTGAGTTTAACGACTTTTCAGCTGATGATTACCCCGATTATCAGTCGATTATTAGTCGATTAAAGTGATTAATTGCGGGTTGTGTGGGCGCTGGGGGGCTGTTCCGGAGTTTTTCGGCTGGAGGGGGGAGACATCCACCGGTTACCCCGCCGAGGTGCCATTTCTCACCACCGAAGAAGCGCGCGCTGCTCCTTCTTCGGCGCTTTTCGCGTGCAGTAGAAGTCGAAGGTTTCGCAGCGACTCGATTCGGCGTAGCTTCGCCCTCCTGTAAAGCGATTTTGACCCTCAATTGAAGAGAATTAATCAGTTTTTAGCTCTACGTTTGACTGAAAGGGGGTTAAACGGTGTGTGTTAGCCGATTAGCAGCCAGAGTTAGCTGTGTTGCTAAAGCTCCCAAGCTGCTTGTTGTTTCCTTGCGCGAATTTTCCGTTCCACCTTAAATGTTGAGTCGCATCTATGTTAGTGCTGCAGCATTTAAGGTGGAAGGGAAAATTCGCTCAAGAAAACAATTGCAGCTGCGTAGCTAATGCTAACTAAACAGGCTAACTTGTTATATAGCAATAGCATTAAATTCTCAATCGTTAACTCAACAAATTCACAACTTTAGACCTTTAAAACAACTACTGTCATTGTTTATTCTTTCCAACACAGTTACTAATTTAATGTTAATTATTAGCTAATTAATTTAGTGTTTGTAGCCAAAAAAAGTTGGTTAGCTTAGCTAGCTGGTTCGCTAGTTACCCTAAGCTAGCTAACCGCTAGCTAACTGACAGGTCCTCCACACTCCAGGCCAGTCCTAGCTAGCTCTAATATGTAGTTGACAAAGGCTAAAATATAATAATAATAATAATAATAATAATAATAATAATAATAATAATAATAAATATATCAGTTTCTCTGATTTTGCTATTTATAGTTGCATATTCTAGTAAAATTAGTTGTTTTTTTCTATAAACTACAGATTCTACAAAATTCCAAATAAAAATATTGTCATTTATTGAGCATTAATTTGCAGAAATTGAGAAATGGCTGAAATAATAAAAAAGATGCAGAGCTTTTAAGACCTCAATTAATGCAAATAAAACAAGTTCATATTGAGTTCAGAAATCAATATTTGGTCGAATAATTCTGGTTTTTAATCACAGTAATCATGCATCTTGGCATCATGTTCTCCTCCACCAGTCTTACACACTGCTTTTGGATAACTTTATTCCACTCCTGGTGCAAAAAAAAGTCATGCAGTTCAGTTCAGTTTGGTTGACTGTGATCATCCATCTTCCTCTTGATTATATTACAGAGGTTTTCAATTTGGTGAAATAAAATCAACTCGTAATTTTTAAGTGGTCTCTTATTTTTTTTTACTAGGCTGTATATACATTTGTGCTTCTCATGTGTTGTTCTCAGAATTCCCATCATCCATGTTTGATGTCATGTGAATTTGGCATTTGTTCTTTACACTGTGTGAAAACTGCATGATGTCTGAGCTCATAGAAATGCTTCAATAAATACTTTCACTAAACTAGACTTGCACTAAAAATTATGTTTTTTTTGCCCTCTAGTGTAATGTTGTCCTTGTGGAGCTACAAGGTTTTCGCTTGTCAATGTCTGTGAACTCTTTTAAGTTTAATGGTTCTCTTACTATCCAGAAGAGGTCACTGTTAGACAGATCTTAATCGAAAGATGGGAAAGAACACAAGCTGAAATAAAACCACCCTGTGCACCCTTTATTACAGTGTGCTACTATATACTATGCCATACTACCATATATTACCCAGTACTATCATGTGCTGTCATATACTACCCTAAACTTCTATATAATACGCCCCTGTACTCCCTGTACCCCCATATACTCTCTGTACTACCCTGTACTGCCCGATAATAACCAGAGGTGGAAAAAGTACTGAAAAATTGTAATTAAGTAAAAGTACCTTTACTTTGCTAAAATTCTACTCGAGTAAAAGTAAAACTACCCATCTAAAAAATCTACTCGAGTAAAAGTAAAAAAGTACTCAATTTGAAATGTACTTTGAGTAAAAGTGACATAGTTACTTTTAATTATTTGATGTAAAAAAGTTCAAATCATAAGTTTAATAATTATTAAATTAAATAATTTAGACCTTTCAGGCAGTATTTGTTCAGACCAGCCCATAAAACATTTTTTTGTGGCATAGGTTTCTATGATCCATTTTTTCCCTTTACTGTTAAAAGCTTATGGTCGTATAGGTGACTATAAACTGTATTTTTATAGTTTTACAGTTCAATACATCCAAGCAGATTGTTTAATGTTCCCAATAAAAACTTAAGGAAATATCATTAAAAACATAAAAACATAATGAATGAAGAATGTTGGTCAGCGCATGCACAGTGCCATAAAGAAGCACAGATCGATGGGTAGCATAACTCGACAGAACACCGGTTCTCCCTAGCACAGTTGATTCACACAGAGTCTCTCCCGCTAACCGTAATAAACACTGCTGGGAAAAGTTCAACTGCGCTGCCATGGAGAACAAAACTCAATTTTTGTTTTAATTCAAACTATTTGTTTTTTTCCCAGCACTCTATTTTTACTCAGTAATGGTGAGTTTTCCAATGTAGTGAAGTAAATTACTTGTGTCAAAATGTACTTGAGTAAAATTTAAAAACTACTTTAAAAATTACAAATTACTCTTAAAATCTACTCAATTACAGTAATGTGAGTAAATGTAATTAGTTACTTTCCACCTCTGATAATGACCTATACTTTCTGTACTCCCCTATAATATTTTATACTTGTATACTACTTTATAAGACTGCATTGCTCTGTACTACCCTATTCTCTCTGTACTCTTCTGTACTCTCTATACTGCCCTACACTCGCCATACTACTTTATACAACCCGATATTTTATATATTATACTCTGCTCCCTACACTACTCTATCATATCCTGTACTCTCAGTACCCCATATGCTCTCTGTACTAAGCAATGCTCTCTGTGTCCCCATATACTCTCTGTACTAATCTGTGCTTTCTGTATTGCCATACACTAATCTGTTTTCCACACACTACGTTATACAACTCTATATTCCATATACTATAGTTTTTTCATTACTCTATACTACTATATAGGACCATATACCCTCTGTTTTACTGTATACTACTTTCTATTTATATACTATTCTACACTCTTTGTACTAACATATACTAGCATTTTTTCTCGCTTTAGTTCTAATGCTGCCCTAGATTCTAAATCCTGTGCTCTTACAATGACACATAGCTGGAGAAAACTCCACAAAAAGATTTCAGTTGGCTGTAAAGATGATTCTTCTTCATTTCTGAAGTAGCATTCCCATAACTGTAGTGGCTGGAAACATGTTGGGTTCTTTCTGAGCTGTATGAGCATCATGGCAGAATAGAAAATATTTAATCGTGTGTTAAAACATTTCTTTTAGAGTTTTTCAGAGTAATAATTAAGAGGGACATTAATTGTTTCACTCCAACAATTTATTTATTAGTTTGTGCCACTTGAACTTGTTCGATATATGTGCGTATGTTGTTTACGTCGCCTGAGTATGTATTTGAATGAATGGATTTCTTATTTGTCTCTCATTTTCCTCTCAATTTCTTTATCTGTTTTTTTTTTTCTATTCTAGAAGATGGAGGGCTCCTCTGTGTATATGTGTTTCCCCTGTTACCGGGAGTTTCCTACATTGGAGGAGGTTCTCACCCATCAACTGACCTGCACTGCCGAGAACACAGGGCCCCCGCCGGCCGGGACCCTTGTGGATTCAACAGCTGGAATATCAGAGGTAAATAAAGACGGGCATCATAAGTGACACCAGAAAGAGGGAGTGGGTGTTTCTCAGTGTCTTTCTGCTAGCTTTCTGTAAGCCAAATAAAAAACTAGTGGTAGGAATCTGTGAGGCAACTTGCAATTTGATTATGATTCTGAGGCCTGCAATGTGATTATAAAAAGACGATCAATACATTTTGATGCCTCTTTTTCTTCTATATAGAATTTTTTTGCGTCATTCCATGATTATTTGCTCATTTTAAAGCAAAATATCTGTAATGATCCATTACAAATCCTGCCATTTAATTTAAAAGCATATTAATTTCAATTAATCAAATAACTAATACAAAAATCTAGGATTAATGTTGTTAGGGTAATATAAACATTTTGTGTCTGACCAGTGTAATCTATATTCTTGGGCAGCAGGATATATAATGTTTAAGCATCGTCATTGCAGGACGTGCAATGTCACTTAAGGCAATTAAATCAAACTCGTCATGTTGCAATGTTTTAAATCTTGAAACAAGAAGTAGATACACAGCGCTGTCTCTGTGTCTGTGTGAGTGACAGGCTGCTGCTGCCTGAGAAGCAGGAGGGGGGGTAGAAGTAAACATAAGGTAAGGGCATGGCCTCCATCCACATGGTTGGGCACGTGCTTGTAAACACACGTCTTGAAAGCTGTGCACCTCAGTTCAGCACAGTTTTGCAGTGCAGATATTTTCAGTTACAGCTGAATTCACGCTTTTAATCCCTAAAAAATGCTCTTATTTAGCTTTTAAAAAGCCATTTAAATGCCTGATTAAAGGACCGATTATTGTTGTTTTGCAGTTTTCCTCAGATTTTGAGTGCTCAGTGCTGACTCAGCTAATATAGTGTTATTAAAAGATATTAAGATATTAAATAAAGTGCTTTAGAAGCTATAGAAGTAAAATGAGAAGTACATTCAAAAACAGAGACCAAGTAGCAGAAATTTAGATGTTTGAGTAGAATTAAACATCCGTGGTCTGTGTCAACTCAACAATTCTGACAGTGACACTGATGTTAAAGAAATTAAAGAAAACATTTGTATTGAACAGTTTTTGGTTATTTAGGTTTTGAATACTAGCAGTTATCGGTTCTTCTAAATTAGTCCCGTAGGACCCTCCCGTGCAGTCCAGATTTTTGCTTTGTCCCCTGTGTATTTTAAGATTCGGGTCCCTGAAGATCATTTTGAGAGTACTGGTAGTTTTACAGGACAATTATTTGCAGAGGATGCAATTATTTACATTTTCAAGCAGATGCTTTTATATAAAATCAAACATTTAAATTTAAGGCTAGACCTCAAACCTTTAAACCCACAATACCCTCTTTCTCATTTCTAGTGCAATTATTTTGTTGCCATTTTTAGCTGAATAATGTTGCCAGTTGCTTTTCACCACAGGCAAAAACTAAATCCATGCTGTTGTTTGATTGGAAATAGTTATGACCTACAGTATGTAGGTGGTAGTCAAAATCATACAGTCCTGCTATGACCATGATGTTGCAAGTTTAATTAGACAAATTATGGTTAACTTCGGAAGGCAAGCCAGTGTTGCTAAAAATAAATATAATATAAATATGTAAAAAAAAAAAAATCTTGTTTGACGAACTCTACTATAATCTTAAATATTATAACAATATTAGTGCCCTAAACCTTTCCTGCTTTTTTTTTTTTTTTTAACATATCTGCGTTTTGTCATTTGGCCACATGGTGGCACTGACTTGTTACCTGCAGATGATCAGATGTGCTGAAATTATTCATACAGTATCTGAAAAGAAATTTATATCTATGTTTGTCATTTCCTTCTGTCTCTCTAAAACACTTCTGCTTGGAGGTGGACAATATGACAATATTTTATCATATTGTGATAATATACTTTTTTTTAATCATATGAAGAATACCAGCAATGCTTAAAGAATCTATAAATCCCTGTACTCAGTATAGGATCTTTTTAAATTGTCATACTTTCACATTATCAAACATTATCTAAACCAACCTGACTCTGTGTGACACAGTAATCGCCCCTTATAAATTAACTGTGATTCATAATTCTACATTTTTTGTAAAGCTGTTTTTTGTAAAGAGTTCAATGTTACTACAGACAAACAGTTCTGATTATTGCCAGACCTGTAGAATCAAGAAATCACTAAGTAAAAACTTAAATAGAAATGATTTAAAAACTTTGAGACTCAAAAAGTGGACCACAGTGAGAGCTATTATTCCCAAAGAGAGAAAACATGGAACACTAGTGAACCCCCCCCCACCCCCGGTTAGTGAATTGGGACACGGCTAGAGAAAAAAACGCACTTATAAGGAGATAGGGAGCCCAAGACGGGTGAAAACTAAAGTCATACAGAGAGACAGGGGGAGGAATGTAAATAAAAGCTCGCCTGAGAAGCATTTTATTTATTTATTTTTTTATTATCGTTCATTATAGTTCAAACAATCTCACAAACCAGATGTTTCATGCCTATTGCCGACCCCTGCTTTAAACCTTTACATTAAAAATAAAGGTAACTTTATCTTTATGGTGCATCAGGGTGACCTATAAGGTTGGCTTGGTCATTCAGTCATGCCAGATTGTATTACCAGCCTTGTAGGGGTTAATAAGTGAAAAGAAATCCAGCAGCTTTTGCCGGGAACGGTCTACCTCATTGTTAGTCTGACCCTCATTCTTTACATCCTGGAGTCTTACTGCGCTCCTTTGAATTGCCACACTTGCGTATAGCTTTAGGCGGTGTTATTACCCGAGGTAATTACATACGATGCCAATGAAAGCCTCTGTTTAATTGAATCAGATTTTGTCTCCAAATGGTACTTGAACGCATGGCTGTAATTATCTGAAATAGGCTCGGAATTGGAAGCGTGGCTTTTAAGGTTTTTGAATTGGAAATTGAAATGTAAGACAGTAATTTGGGTTTCTGTATAGTTCCTAATTCTCCTCTTCACTGTAGTGGGTAAATGATACACTTGAGAATTCTCCTTTGAGTCCCAATATTGACATACTTGCTACAGAGCCGAGATGCGTTATCTTCAGAATGTCCTTCATAGTCCCTAGATTAAGGTGTGTGTGTATTAGGAGTGAACAATATGGACCAAAAATGTGATGTGCAATAACACTGTTGAATAAAATATACCTACATTGATGTGAAGCATGATAAATAAAGATCGTAAATAAGTTTAAGCTAACTTAGCACATGTCTTGACTGCACTGACTTTGGCCATGATATAACACAGTGGATCAACACCAGCAGATATCAGACATGTCTCTCCAAACCATCACTGACCATCAGTAAATTTTACATTTCATTTGTAAATCAAGTGAGCAGAGTCTGGAGGAAGAGTGGAGAGACACACAGTCCAAACTGCTCGAGGTCTAGTGTGAAGTTTCCACCAATCAGTGATGGTTTGGAGAGACATGTCATGTGCTGGTGTTGATCCAGTGCCGTTTTGTTTTCCCACAAAATCTTACAGCACTTTATGCTTCCCTCTGCTACTGACAACTTTTATGGAGATGTAGATTTCATTTTCCAGCAGGACTTGGCACACTGCCCACACTGCCAAAAGTACCAACTGGTCTTATATAATATTCTAATTTTCTGAGATACTGATTGTTGGGTTTTCTTTGGCTCTAAACCATAATCATCAACTTCTGTGTGTTGTACATCTATATAATACAATATGCAGGTAAAGAATGGCTTAATAGGTAGTTTATTGGATTAGCTTTTATGCTAAACACATTCAAACAGACCCAGACAAACTAGGGATATTGTGATGCAAGTGAAATGCAAGCTCAAACAATATGCAAACTTTAGAATATGGAAATATGGAATCTTAGAATGTTAAAATGCTAACCTGTTACGCAAAAAAAAAAAAATGAGTAGCTACATGTTGACAGGTCTGATTCATCGATTTATCTTTGGTCATTTGTGAATCGATTCAGTATTGTCCACGTTCAAATCGAGATGCGTATTAGAATCAGCAATTTTCCCCACTCCTACTGGCTCTCTCAAACAATCTCTTTCAGCTGAATCACAGAAACAGTTGTGCAAAAGTTTTAGGCACCTGTGGAAATTTCAAGTAAAGAAAAAGCTTCTTATCTCTGAAGTAAGTGTTAATTTATTAGCTCAGTAACACAGTAAAGCATTACAATAAATACAAACAGCAAATTTGACAAAAAACAGTGCTTTAACATCACTATTTTCCCTAATAAAACGTCTCCTAATCTCTTCTCCTCATCTGAGTTTAATATTGAGTTATTTCTAGTTATATCATCATAACAGCTGATTTGGTAAATTGATAAACTTGGTAATTCAGGTAAGTAATCACTGAACATAAATGGCAGTACACATGCTGGCTGAGGAGCATCCAGGAGAAATCTGGAATCTCTACACTTTGTTCTTTAGCTTCAGGCTCACAGGATATAACATATTTAAAGTTAAAAAAGAGAATTCCTTTTTACTTTTTATTGTATGTATGTTTATTTGCATCTGCTTAAATCTTATGTGGTGCTTTTTTTCCAGGTAAAAACACTCAAATTGCTGAGATAAATGGATTAATGTAATTTGCTTTGGTTGATTAAACTTTTGCACAGTACAAAAATATAGATACAATATACTGTAATGTACTTTTTTTTTTCTTTACCATGCTTTTTTTTTCTTACTCGTGCCACAGTCCAGGCTAGGTGAAACTGGTGTATTGAATGGTATTGAGAAATGATGGGCACACTTGGGGCCTCAGGTTTAGGTTAGGTTTTTAGGTTTTTGTGCATCTTCCATCTTAAATCATTATCAGTATCTGTGGCAGTTTCCACCTCAGCTGAGGCCACTTAAGCCCCCCACTTCTCCAGGCATCATGTACTACCATGATCTTAATACCCCTTCATCAGGAGCCCTATATGAATGCTAAGACGGGGTTTAAATGCTGGCACAACACGCGCAGTTGGCAGACGCTTGGTCATGTCAGATAAAGAGGATGGTGGGGCAACTCTGGCGGATTACTGTAATGCAGCCCCCCGCTGAGGCCTTCTCAAAGACGCCGGAGTTGCTGCGTTTATTGAATGTGACACGAGAGGAAGCTGCGAGTGTGTTTATGCTCGGTGAGAGATGCGTTCACAAAGCAAAGCAGCGCACGACGGGGAATCGTCTTTTGAGGTTTGCGTCTTCGCCGCAGCTGCGGGTGCCGTAAACCCCCCAAAAAAGAAAAACGGGTAATTGAGGTTGGCTTTCAAAATGTGTTGGAAATAAATTGAGCAGTGCGCACACAGGACATTTCCAGCGTGAAGAAATCATTTCTGACAGACACAAAGGACCGAGTCTTGCCCTGGAGTGCTTCAGGCATCGTTCCAGCGGTCTTTAAATGGAAACGCCTTCGCTTGGGATAGTTTTATACATCAGAAGCGCCGTCAAGGGTCAGGGAAAAACTTTGAGTTGTATAAAGATGACAAGGTGTTAGCATGAAAAAAAGGGTGTAAACACTTTCTAGCTTAAGTATGTATATATATATATTTGTAAAGTCAGAAATCATACATTGAACCGACTAAATATTAGAGCTGTTTAAGGCTTTTTCCCATGATAAATCAAGAATAGGTGAGCCAGAGATTTGAAAGTGAAGATCTTTTTAGTGTCTCAGGCGTCACACAGGGCAGTTTAAGCCTTGTGTGAGCTGGAAATGATATAACACCCAAGCTGACAGCGTTTGTTTAATTAAACACAGGCAATTTTAAACTATTTTAAAATAATTTCAACTAAAGACTTTGACTGAAGAGTTTACCAAACCTGGTTTGATAGTTATTTACAAGTATATCACCACAAATCCACAAATCTAACTAAAATCTGTTCCTTATTTAATCTTCCAGGTTATTCATGTTAGCACTGTTTAAGATTAGCATTGTTAGCATTTTTCCAGATTAGCATTGTTAATGATAGTTGTTCATAACAATATATTTATACAGTATTTTGCACATCCAAACTCAAATGGACAGTATTTTGTGTGCCTGTTGAGGTAATTACTTCATCACTTAGATGAATTAGAGACTCATTGTTAACTATGGGTTGTCTCACTTGCTCCTCCAGTTGGCGGTTTCTGAGGTGGAGGAACGGATCTTGCGGGAGCAGGAGACGCTTCTATCTTCTGCCGATGCGCCGCGAGTTCTGTATCAGTGCGCTGAATGTGAGCTGCTGTTCGATGCGCTCTCGCTGTGGCAGCAGCACCGCAAGATGGGCTGCTTTCAGGAGACCAGGCCTGATCCTATAGTGGAGCAGCAACAGCCCCCTGATCAGGAGGAGGGTGAGGACACCGGGCAGACGGTGCAAGGGGAAACGGTGGGAGCAGGTGAGCTGGGATTCATAT
Source organism: Astyanax mexicanus (assembly GCF_023375975.1). Classification (NCBI taxonomy): domain Eukaryota; kingdom Metazoa; phylum Chordata; class Actinopteri; order Characiformes; family Acestrorhamphidae; genus Astyanax; species Astyanax mexicanus. The sequence continues at coordinate 5,803,887 of NC_064413.1, forward strand.
TTTTCTCTACTTCTTGGATTATAAAATCCTCTAAAATAGTAATATTCCAACATACTTCAATTATTATAGTTGTGCACTGAAAAGCTAACCCTCTAGGGTGCAATAACACCTAGCTACACCCAGTGTTCCACTTACCACCATAAGTGTTATACACCATGATACAATCCATTTAACAGCCCCATAGTATCCACATAGGCAACCATAGTAACCACATAGCAATATCGTAGCAATATTGACCAACTACTACCCTTTACACAGTAACCACTTTGCAGGACCATAGCCACCACCTTGAGACATTATAGCATCCATGTACCAACCGACTTTTCAACACCATAGCAAACACTTTGGATACCACACCAACCACCTTGTATATAATAGCAACCACTTACCAACACCATATTAACACCAAGTATGAGTTACCAGAGGAACCCCCCGCTAGAAACCCTATAGCGCATAGCAGAATCCGCTGTGACTACATAGCAACCACTACACAACAGCAGCCAGCTTGCAGGCCCACAGCAACCACATAACACTATGAACAGTATAGCATTCTTCTATAAATCCATTTAGCCACACCATAGCAGCCACAAGGGAAACAATAGCATCCTCTCAATAACACCATATTAACCATTTAGCAGCACCATAGCACTTATCATTATTGAACTCCTTATGACCACTACACAACAGCAACTTGCTTCAGGACCACAGCAATCACCTCTAAACATTATAGCATTCATCTATCACTTCATCGCTTAGCAACACCTTATGAGCCACCATGGATACCTTAAAAAAACATCAGCCATCTAGGAAACAATAGCAGCCTCGCTTTAACCCCACTAACCTTGCAGCAACCACTTAGAAGCCCCATAGCACTTAGGGTTGGCAAAGCAACCATCCAGGATGGAATATTGACCCCTTATAACTACTACACAACAGCAACTTCCTAACAGCACCACAGCAACCAACTAGAAACACTGTTTCTGTCTACCAACCCACTTAACACTACCATAGTAACCACCTATAGCATCCTCAGAGCAACCACTTTGCAGCAATATCGATGCAACCACCTAGAATACAACATTGGCTCACATCTCACAACCACTACACCACAGCAACCACCTAGAAACAATTCAGCACCTGTCTACTATAGCTACCACAGCTATACTATAGCTATCACCTTGTAACCAACACCATAGAAACCCTATATTGAATTCATATCCCTTTTATTCTGCTATACCCAATTTTCACCTCTAGATAGTGTGAAGCATGACGTGATCATGGAGAACTCTGCTGAAGGCATGGCAGAGGTAATTGAAAGTAAACCTGCAGAAGCTCAGGAGGCCGAAACGACTCAGCATCATGTCTCTCAGAGCATCAGTAAGCAACCTGTGCCTGAAGCCTCCAAGCGTGTAGTCCCCAAGGTCGAATCAGAGGAGGAAGACAGTCCACCTGTAAGACGGCGAGGGCAAAAGAAACCCAAGCCTCCTTCCAGCCTTCTCTGTGTGGAGTGCGGTCAGAGTTTCAGCTTGGTCTCTGAGCTGGTTTCCCACCGCAAGGTGGCACACGACCTGACGGATGCCATCCACCGGTGCACCGTGTGCGGGGAAGGCTTCATCAACACCACTCTTTTCCTGTACCACCGCAAGCAGCACCGTGCACAAGTAGAGGAGGAGCAGAAGGAGCTTCCTCCACCAGTTCCTCAGCTAAACAACGCCCTCCTGGAGACTCCAGGAGAGGGCCTATTGCTGCTGGCCACCGCCGGCGAGGGACAGAGCTTGCTGGAGATAACCAGCTTGGAGCAAACTGTTTCTGATGGAGTTCCTGTTGCTCAAGTGGAGGTGGAACTAGACCCCGAGAACATGAAAGGAGAAGAGGGCCAACAAAGTGGCCAAGTGTCTGAAGAAACCATGACTGAAGTCCACGAAGAAATGGTGATTGAAGGCATCGTGAATATGGAGGTGCACGAACAGGTTGGGGAGGAAGTGTGCACCAAACATGAAGCAGTTGAACAGAATCAAGTAGATGCAGAGGCCAGCGACGCACAAGAAGCACAAAAGGATTCGACACCACCTTCTTCAGGCTCTGGAGGCCAGAGTTTTCTCTGCAGTCAGTGTGGGTCATCTTTTAAACAGGAGTACGAGTTGGTAGACCACCGCAGTACAGCACACGGCCTCGAGGGGGCACTGCACACTTGCATTGAGTGTGGGGAGGAGTTTATGAGCACCACTAAGTTCTTGTACCATCGCAAGGAACATCACAGGAATGGTTCAACAGGGCTGGCAACATCCCCAGCTGCCAGACTGAGCCAGATCTTTACCTCCCCAGGCAAACAGAGGGACATCATACTGCTTAGACGCTCAGGTAAGTCCAATGCATTATTCACCTACTTGTTCTGGAATTAAGATCAAAAACCTCTTGACTACAGTTAAAATCTAGATCTACGTTGCGTCACCTTACAACCTCAAATTAAATGTATGAATTTTACTGAGATTTTAAGTGATAGACCAACAAAAATTAGCACAGAATTTTAAAGTGGAACGAAATTACACATAGTTTTTAAAATCTGAATCAAATTAAACTCTGTGTGTAAAAGTGTGACATGTAAAAATACTTTTGCAAGCCACTGTAATTTAAGTAATTTAATTTAATGTAACTCAAGAACCTAAAACCTTAAGACCTTAGAACATAGGACCATGAACTTTAGGACTTTAAACCATGAACACTTACAATCTTAACAACATTCAACTTCAACATTTAACCTTGAACCTTTGGGAATTAGTATGCAAAGTATAGCCTTAAGGATTATAAAAACTTAGAAAATAGAAATTAGAATCTTTAGAACCTTAGAGTGCAGAACCAGAACTTTCTGTTTCTTAACCAAAAGACCAGACTGACTCCTTTGGTCTCCTCTCCCATCAGAACCCGGGCACAGTCAAACTTCTGCCGAAACCACCAACCCTCAACCGGAAACAAACATCGAGGCGCCGGCCAAGCTGACTCGCGACTGGTCCCGCACCCCTCTTCCCCACAAGTGCCCGCACTGCGGCCGGGGCTTCACCCGACGCAGCCTCCTCCGAGAGCATGTTTTCCACCACACGGGCGAGAAGCTCTTTGGTTGCCACATCTGCAAGAAGAGCTTCCCTTCTCCGGCCAGCCTTCTGCGCCACAGCATGACCCACGGGGCCTCCCGCGCCTTCTCCTGCCCCATCTGCGCCAAAGGCTTCTACCAGCCCACCTCACTCAAGCGCCACATGCTCACCCACGATGAAGGTGACAGGAGGATGAGGACGTCTGGAAAAATGAGGAGCCGCTCTGTCGGAGATGGCCGGCTGCACCCCTGCCCCGACTGTCCGGCCAGCTTCAAGTTGGACTCGCAGCTGCAGACCCACAGGTAAGCACTGTGTGAGGTGTAGGCTTGCTTCTTTCATAAAACCATTCACCCTAGGGCTTGCTCTGAGTGGTCCAGTGGACTAAAGCACTGCCACTATGATACAGGGATCATTGGTTCAAACTCAAGATCGTGCTGCTGGCCATCAGCAGTCAGAGTCCGAGAGAAAGCACAATTGGCCATGTCCTCTTTGGGTGGGTAGATGGCACTCTTTCCCTTCATCACTCCCAAAGAGCATAAGCTAGCTGGGGATCTGGTCTTTGAGCATGCTGGCTACCCAATGACGGACTTTACATATGCTATCCTTCACCCTCCTAGTGTTGAGGGCATTACTATTGATGAGGTAGATAGTTGTCCTTCCAAATTGGGGAAAAAATGGAAGCTGAATTTTAAAACAAAATCTATTTAAAATAGGGCTGCAACTAATGATTATTTTGGTAGAGGACTAATCTGATGATAATTTTTTCGATTAGGCGACTAGTTAGCGATTATTTCTGCCATGTTCTCCATCTCTAAAAACAACAGAAAAACAGCTAAACATGAGATTTAAAAGGCATTTAAATGTCCACATGTTGTTTAAACATGGAGAGTACTGATATTTAGTGAATAAATATGTAATCTGTAGTGTTTGGGCACTTTTGGAAACACAGACCAAGTTTCTTCTGTCCCCAGCACTTGTAATGCCGTACTGTTACAATTAACGGTTAGTCGATGTAAATAATCAACATACTCGTTGCAGCCCTAATTTAAAAACCCTTCACTCTTAAATGCAGCAGCAAGTACATCCTAATGCTTCTACAGGACTGCTTTACCATATAAGGTGGACCAGAAAATTTGTATTAGGGGACAGTGGGAAATGTATAATTTACCACTCAAACTCTTTAAACATGTAGGAGGTTGTGTGAAGGCAACCTTTGCCAGATGATCCACCACATCCAGACATACTACATCAAAAATATAGGGTCTGTTCCACTGACAGGGATGAAGCCTAGTTCTGGACTAAACATGGAGCTTCTCGATTTTAAAAGGAATTTTAAAAGTTTTAGGTATAGGCTTAATCATCCCTGATTCAGTAGCTAATGGTGCTTGCACACTTGTCTCATTTGTTCTGGACTTCTTTCTTGGGTGTTGCCAACCCATAGACCAGACCAAATGACTGTAAAATGGTTCAACTAAAAGAGGTAGACTCAGTCCAGATAAACTGAATCATGGTCCGTTTTTTTTGTAGTTTTGTAGTATGGTTTGGGCTTTTGGATCAGGGACAGGAAGTTAAGACAGGTGATCATCACTTGCTAATCAATAGAAAAAGAAAAAGAACCATTGTTGTGCCAAAATCAGACCTTCCTTTACATGATGCATCACACAAAAGTATTGATATAATGATAGATTATGCTTGTGATTGCTGTATCTACTGTAACTGTAGATTAATCCTTCTTTAGAAACATATAGGAACTATTTAGAAACTATAGGTAGATGTAGCCCACGTTGTTCGTAGCAAAGTTCTTTGGTATACTCACTCTAACGCCTCTATTCAAGCTCTTGTAGGGGAATCTTTGTCTGCCTTAGGTCAGCTGTAAAAGAGATTCTGAAAGCTAGACACGAATTCACCTAGATGGACACTAGGGCTCCTTAATCTGAGCTGGAGACTCTTCGTGCAGGTTATTGAAACAATATTCTAATCATACTTATCATCTCCATCATCCTGCCATGTGGGGAAAAGCCCTTTTCTGCAGCCCCTCTGGTCCAGAAATGACAGCTGCTCAGTGCTCTGACATGACTCTAAACTAGCGGAGTGATTGATGAAGAGTGATCGTGAGAGCTGACCTGGAGACAAAGCGGGAGGCGTGAGCGGGAAGTGAACGAAGCTTTGCCCTTGACCGGCCTCATTACGACACATGACCTCATCGAGCTGCGCCGCTGAGATATTAATCAGGCCGGCTCTAGAGGTCCCGCTTCAGGTAATGGAGCCGGAGTGGAAAAAGTTTAAAACCCAGGATAGGCCCCGGTTAGTTAACCCGGGTTCAGAGTGTACGGCTGCCGAGAGGTAATGGGGGGGCGAGGCCGCGTGCTCGTCGTGCTGAGAATCCTGAGCTGTTCATAGATGTTTAAAATGGTTAGAAGTAACTATGTTATACACTGCCTGGGCAAAAAAAAAAATCAAAGTCACACACGCCAATATTTCCTTGGACCGCCTTTAGCTTTGATTGCTGCACGCATTCACTGTGGCTTTGTTTCTATAAGCTATTACAATTTCAATCCAGAGTTGCTGGATTCATTTTTCACCAAGATCTTGCAGCAGCATTGATGATGGTAGAGTCTGACCACTGCACAAAGCAGCTCTTCTCCATCCAGCACATCCCAAAGATTCTCAATGAGGTTAAGATCAGGACTCTGTGGTGAACTCTCTCTCAATCCATGTGTGAAAATGATAAATGATGATCTCATGCTCCCTGAATTACTCTTTCACAATTCCAGCCCCACAATAGACGATGTCACGATTATCATAAAAATGATTGAGGTCTTGTCCATTTATTGTACGATACATCGATAATGCAAATATTGTGACAGGCCTAGTCTAATTGATACCTTATCATATGGATTAACTCCTGTACTGAGGTGTGAAATTTTCTGCTGATTATCTACTTTCTACTCAACTTTTCCTTCTATATTTGGATGCTTTTATTCTCCTATTAAAGCCAGCGAAAGCCAGCGAAGGCCTGCAGTCCACGTTGCCAGCCTCCAAATGTTCAGCATGATGCTGGGCCTGTTCTTTTTAAAGACGGTCCAGTTTCTCGCTACTAATTAGTCAAAATGTGTGTAGGAGGGTTCCAAACTTCTCCACAGAAGGCAGTCCAGCCTGTTACTACTGTTATATCAATGTAGCACATAGCAGGGGTGCATTGATCTAAAGGTGGAAGTTAATATTCAAGTAATTATGTGCTCATTTTTTTTTTTTGCCAATAAGAAAATGTGCAGGATATTCTCCAGTATAAATATAAACAAAAAGATTATTCAGTCCCACAGGACCATTATTTAGTTTTATTGTTTTGAGATGCATTGAAAAGCCTTTTTATGCAGAAATTCTTCTTTATGCAGAAAGTCACTGGAATTCCCTTCATTTTTTTAACTATATTGTCTCACTGTTTTCTTTTTTTTCTAGACTCCTGCACACCAGCCACCCTTTCCCCTGTAACGTGTGCGGGGAGGCCTTTAAGCGGAGGAAGGAGCTCGACCTGCACTCGCTCATGCACCAAGGTCAGAGGCCAGCACCACACAGGGTTGTTATATATATATATATATATATATATATATATATATATATATATATATATATATATATATATATATATATATATATATATATATAAAATGAGACAAATAAACACACACACACATTTAATCTGAACAGGTGCTGAACACAACACAGTTTTGATCATATAGCACATGCCAGTGCTGAATATAGAAAGTTTTCAAACGTAATAATGAAATTCAGCTCTGAAAAAAATGAGACCATTTAAAAATGATACATTTCTTTGATTTTACCAAATTGAAAACCTCTTAAATATAATCAAGAGGAAGATGGATGATTACAAGCCATTAAACCAAGCTAAACTGCTTGAAGTTTTGCACCAGGACTGAATAGCATAAAGTTATCCAAAAGTAGTGTGTAAGACTGGTGGAGGAAAACATGATGCCAAGATGCATGAAAACTGTGATTAAAAACCAGGGTTATTCCACCAAATATTGATTTCTAAACTCTTAGAACTGTATGAATATGAACTTGTTTTCTTTGCATTATTTGAGATCTGAAAGCTCTGCATCATTGTTTGCAAATAAATGCTCTAAATGACCCTATTTGTATTTGGAATTTGGAAGTATTGTTGTCCATAGTTTATAGAATAAAACAACAATGTTCATTTTACTCAAACATAAATTTATAAATAGCTAAATTAGAGAAAATATTTCCAGAGCTGTATATTAGCTTGAAAAAAATGTAAAAAACTAACTCATTAAAACAAAATTGCTAAAGTAACTAAAGTAAACACACAATGCATCAAGATGTTAGAAATTTGAGCATCATGCGCATCGTGGAAACATAGAATTCCTTGTTAGGTTTATGAAATACTGTGCTGTTGCTTTGTTGAACACCAGAGGTCGCAATCCTGCTAGTTCAGGCCAAAGAACCAGTGGGCGTAAGCAAAAAGCGCTAAAGATATGTCATTTATCACTGAAGCAAATCACACAAGTGGATTTTTCCACTACTATTTTCACCGTGGTCACTGCACAAAGTTTGGCTTTCCTGGCTTTGACTCTCGTGGACCTGGAGAGACGACAGATCCTCCACTCATCCCTCACAGGCCAAAAGCAACAACAGATTTCCAACAATGTAGTGAAGCAAATAGTAAGATGTTTGAATTTTGAATGCGGCCAAATAAACAAAATACTTTTTACAAAAAGGTAAATAATAATAATTATTATAAAGGTAAATAGTAATAATTATATTTCCTTTGTAACTGTCCACTTAGGCAATGATATTTTCACTGTATATCAGGGGTCAGCAATAAAAAAAAAGTTCTTATAAGGAGATAGGGAGCCCAAGAACAGGAGAAAAAAACGATAACGGGTGGAAACTAAAGTCACACCGAGCACGACAGAGAGAGACAGGGGAGGATTGTAAACAAAAGTTCACCAGAGAAGCATTTTATTTTATTTTTTAAATTATCGTTCATTATAGTTCAAACAACCTCACAGGCCAGATGTTTCATACATGCTTAAGTAATTCATTGAGAAATAAAACAGCACAGTAATTTGTTTACGCTTAGAACAGTACAGGGAACATTTTTATATTTTTATATAGCATATCAGTGGCGTGCAGTTAATATAGTGGGTACCCCTCCTGCAACACCTACCATATTCAACAAAAGCCATTTTAAAAAGCTTTGATTGGTTGGAACCGCAACTGAAAAATGCAGACTAATGGTTTAAATTAGTTGCTGTTTTTTATTTTAGTTAATTTATAAAATATATGCTTATAGTTTACAATAACTAAAATATATATTTCCCTTATTAAATATGAATGAATTATTTACATGCACCTATTGTCACCCCTTCTCTGAAGGGTTAGAAGGGCCTCACTGCACACCACTGTAGCATATGTATGTACATTTAGAAAGTAGAGAGAAAAAAAAGCTCCTTTTTTATCATTCAAAATTTATTCCAAATATTGTGGGAAAACGAATCGTGAATTGAATTGATTTAAATCGTGAGCAGAAATCATCTTTACACCCCTACTTATCAAACAGGTTGCAGGCTCATAGCCATGCAATCGCCATTAACAAACACTGGCAGTAGACCAGGTCCCACTGCCCCCTTAACCACAAGTCAGTGTGGGAAATTTCTGCACTGCTAGATCTGCCCCACAGATTACCTCCAAGATGAACTGGAACGTCGATTCCCAGCCAGGCCTTCGTCCAGCATCAGTGCCTGACCTCACAGATGGTCTTTTGACTGAATGGGCAGTTATTCCCACAGGCACACTTTAACATCATGGAAAGCCTTCCCAGAAGAGTGGAGGCTGGGGGAGTGGGAGGGTGGGTGTCTATACTGTAAATGGTTAGAAACACACTGCCTTTTACCATAGTTTTGACAATTTTTTTGTCTTAAATAGATTTTGTTTTAAATCTGTGCACAGCGAAAGGCTGTATGTAGGCTTAAGACAATGAAAACCCAAAAGTCAGTGTCTTATAAAATTTGAATATTATATTATTAGACCAGTTGGTACTTTTGGTAATGTGGGCAGTGTGGGCAGTGTGCCAAGTCCTGCTGGAAAATGAAATCCGCATCTCCATAAAACTGCACTGCAGAAAGTCATTGGACTTGATATAACACAGTGGATCAACACCAGCAGATGACATGTCTCTCCAAACCATCACTGATCATCAGTAAATTTTAAATTTCATTTGGGAATAAAGGGAGCAGAGTCTGGAGGAGGAGTAGAGAGACACACAGTCCAAACTGCTTGAGGTCTAGTGTGAAGTTTCCACCAATCAGTGATGGTTTGGAGAGTCATGTCTGTCATCTGCTGGTGTCGGTTCACTTTGCAGCTTTTCTCTGCTGACAACTTTTATGGAGATGCAGATTTCATTTTCCAGCAGGACTATATAACATATGAGTTTCACATTTTAAAATGAATTGCTGAAATAAAGTAACTTTTCAATGATATTCTAATTTCTTTAGATGCATTAGTATATAACAATAGATGTGTAATTGTCAGGTGTCCACAGACTTTTGGCCATATTTTGTGTCTCTGGTTGTTAATTATTGTTGTATTCTAATGATTTGCCTCGTACAGATATGGTGAAGGTGAAGATGATGAGTTACGTCTTTGTTGAATAATAAGGTCCGCTGACGTAAACACCCCCCGCCACCCACCCGTAATATCGTTAGATGAATGTGTCCTCATTGATTTTGTCTCAGGCAGAAATAAACAGATGGGGTCAAAGGTCTTATTGATTAGCTGCACGTATTGATAAGATCAGCTGCTGATCAGTCACTTTCTAATCAGTCTAATACCGAACGCTCTGCTCTGTGTGTGAGAGAGTGTGTGTGAGAGAGTGTGTGTGAGAGAGTGTGTGTGAGAGAGTGTGTGTGAGAGAGTGTGTGTGAGAGAGTGTGTGTGAGAGAGTGTGTGTGAGGGGTTGACACCAGGAGAGACTCCATCTTTCTGGATTTTGTTGAAACAAACAGCAGCATGAACAAAAGTTATTGCCATTACATTGACAACATTTAATTATATTAATAAAGTATAAATATAATAAATAACATAAAATATCTATTTTGATACTCCTAATTCTTTGTATTGTTGTGAGAGGAACAGTAATAATAATGTAATGTGGTTTAGGTCTGGCAGACTAGAGCTTTTTTATTATAAAATCTTAGGAGAGAGAGCGAGAATGAGAGAGAGACATAACGCAAGTAGGAGAGAGACAGTACAGGTAAGAGAGATGTAGAGACAGCAGGAGTGAGAACGAGGGAGAGAGCATGAGTTAGCAAAAGTTAGGGAGAGACAGTTTGAGTTACGGAGAGACAGAGACAGCACGAGTAAGAAAAAGAGAGAGAAAGCGTGAGTTAGCAAAATTTAGGGAGAGACAGCGCAAGTTAGTGAGACAGCGTGAGTTATGGAGAGACAGTGCGAGTTATGGAGAGACAGAGACAGCACGAGTGAGAACAAGAGGGAGACAGCATGAGTTAGCAAAATGTAGGGAGAGACAGCGCGAGTTAGGGAGAGACAGTGCGAGTGAGAGAGCGGCAGAGACAGTGCGAGTTAGAAAGAGATGGCATGAGTGAGAGAGAAAGAGACAGAGACAGCGTGAGTAAGAGAGAGGCAGCGACAGCACATGTTAGCGAGAGGCAGTGCCAGTTAGTGAGACCTAGCGCGAGTAAGAGAGACAGCGCGAGTAAGAGAGATGCAGAGACAGCGCGAGTGAGAGTGAGGGAGAGACAGCGCGAGTGAGAGAGAGACAGTGTGGGTTAGAGAGGCACAGCACGAGTGAGAGAAAGAAAGACAGCGCGCGCTAGTGAAAGACAGAGACAGCGAGAGAGAGCGCGAGAGCAAGCGCCTCAGATTTTTGCACAGGAATGGTGTGTCAGCTTGACTGAGATTTGATCAGAGTTGAAAAGGCTTGATTATTCTTGAAGTAGTGAGTAGTGAATCAGTCTCAGATTGGGCCTGATTATCCTATAGCACAGTATGCTAATGCCTCTCTCTCGCTTTCTCTCTCTCTCTCTCTCTCTATTTTTCTCTCTCTCTATTTTTCTCTCTCTTTCTTTCTCTCAATAGACAAGGAGCCGAAGTCATGTCCTCAGTGCGGCTCTCAGTTCCTGAACCAGTCCGTGTTGGACCTGCACCTGCAGCGCTGTAGTGGGGAGCCCCCGCAGCCGCGGCGCTATAAAGGCCACGGCCGCGGGCGAGTGGGTGGACAGCTCGAGTGCGACATGTGCGGCCACCGCTGTGTTACCCAGGACGGCCTGGACCTCCACCGTCTCTCGCACACCGGCCAGACGCCCCTGCGCTGCCCCCTCACGCCCTGCAGGCGGCGCTTTGCCTCCAGCACTGCTCTGGCCGAGCACGTTTACGCGCACTGCCGCGGCAACATGGGCAAACGGAGCGCCCCTCGTCGTTACGCCTGCGAGTTCTGCGGCAAGGAGTTCGCCTATGCATCCACATTCGCTGTGCACATGCGCACACACACTGACGAGAGGCCTTTCGAGGTAAGTACAGAGGGTAGTTCTAATTTACAATCTTTAATCTGTAATCGATTTACTACAAGGTTATTCTAAAAAGTCACTGGGATGACAAAGTGGTTGCAATACGACACAGACTAATAATCCAACACATTTTTGCTCGAAAACATGTATTCATGTGTAAAAGCACAAAAATAAATAATATAATTTAGGAGGATATTCTGATTTATGTTGTATCTGGTACAACATAAGACAAAAATAGCTTTGCCAGTTTATTCAAATAATCTTCCAGACAAAAAAAAAGAAATGATCTTCATAGGGCCCTAATTACAACTAGTTTATGACTTCATAGGGCCCTAGTTACAACTGGTTACAACTTTATAGGGTCCTAGTTACGACTTCATAGAGGACTAGTTACGACTTCATAGAGCCCTAGTTACGACTAGTTACAACTTTATAGGGCCCTAGTTACGACTAGTTACGACTTCATAGAGCCCTAATTACGACTTCATAGGACACTAGATACGACTTCATAGGACACTAGTTACGACTTCATAGGGCACTAGTATTGACTTCATAGAGCCCTTGTTACGACTAGTTATGACTTCATAAGGCCCTAGTTACAGCTGTTGCGACTTCATAGGGCCCTGGTTATGACTAGTTACGACCTCATAGGGCCCTAGTTCTGACTTCATAGGGCCCTAGATACGACTGTTACGACTTCATAGGGCACTAGTTAAGACTTTATAGGGTCCTGGTTATGACTTTGTAGGGCCCTAGTAATGACTTCATAGAGCTCTAGTTACGACTAGTTATGACTTCATAGGGCCTTAGTAAGGACTGTTACGACTTCATAGGGCCCTAGTTATGAATGTACTTGCACTTATTAACTCCCTTTATCAGATTTCGGAATCAGACAAAAAAAATGAATGTTGTTTACTTGACTGCTGAAATACTCAGATTAAGTGCATGTAAATGCACTTCCACTGTTGGAAGTTCACAGTTTTTCACTTCCATGAACTGAACTCTCATTATTCTTCTAAGAAAATATCTCGGTTAATTATGCTTTAATGATGTGGCGTGTTGTTTTGTGTGCAGCTGTTAAAGCTGGATCCTTTAGTGTTGTTCAGTGAAGGCATGCCGGGTTCACGTCGGGATATGTGGAGTTTATGATGATATGAAGTGACTTCATGCGACGCTAATGTCTTGGATGAGGCAACCCTGCGTTTCCTCACTTCTTTGTGCATTTGAAGGCACTCCGGGTCAGGACTGTTATCGGATGGAGCAGTGATTCATTAGAATTTGACATGGGCTTCTGCGCAGCCTCGGTTTTGAAGCTCTGAACTAGCGTACTTTCCGTGAAAATGAATTGAGATCTGATTTCGCCGTCGTAAAACAGCCTGAGAACACTGGAGTTCCAGGCCTTTCAAAGCAGTCAGCATTCACACAGAATCTGAATTATGTATTGGACACGTTTCAGATGCTTTTTAATGTCATGTCCAAGCAATTAGCAGCTAAAGTGGAGCATGTTTCATGTTCTCCAAACGTTCGTTTAATTTGTGGAAACACCTTGTTGAGGAAAAGCGCTGTTCCATTTTCATTTTTTCAGTTCTGCAGTGTCTTTGTGTGAAAAAGGAGAGAGCACTGGGGCTGTGGCGGCGGAATGCTCGCTCTCCGTGAACAGATATGAGGCCGTTACGTCCGGCTCAGCCTCGGCCAATTTTGCCTGGAGAAGCAGAGATACGGAATCAGCCTTTTTTCCGCTTGGGAAATGGCAGCGTGTTTTTTCCAAATAGCTGTTTTCTTCAAGAGAATTAAGTAACGGAGGTGTAATGCTGTGGCTTTTTTACCCGCTCACAAATGGAGCGTGCAGCTCAAACAATTTAGAGCAGAGATGCCTGCTGAGGGAATTTTATGTTTAGTTAATAAAAAAAACAGCAAGCAAAAAAAACAAAATGTAAGAATCAAGCTGATATATAGAACTACAGGGGTTGGACAATGAAACTGAATCTGAAACACCTGTCATTTTAGTGTGGGAGGTTTAATGGCTAAATTGGAGCAGTCTGGTGTCCAGTCTTCATTAATTGCACATTGCACCAGTAAGAGCTGTAAGAGTGTGAAGGTTCAATTAGCAGAGTAAGAGCACAGTTTTGCTCAAAATATTGCAATGCACACAACATTATATTATGGGTTACATACCAGAGTTCAAAAGAAGAAGAGGACAAATTGTTGGTGCACGTCTTGCTGGAGCATCTGTGACCAATACAGCAAGTCTTTGTGATGCATCAAGAGCCACGGTATACAGGGTAATATCAGCATACCACCAAGAAGGACCAACCACATCCAACAGGATTAACTGTGGATGCTGTAAGAGGAAGCTGTCTGAAAGGGATGTTCGGGTGCTAACCCGGATTGTATCCAAAAAACATAAAACCATGGGTGCTCAAATCATGGCAGAATTCAATGTGCACCTCAACTCTCCTGTTTCCACCAGAACTGTCCGTCACCACAATAAATTATTGTGGTCTAAAACCAGGTGCTCCTGTTTCAGTTTCATTGAATTTGAGCAACCTGAATTTATTTTAATTGAATTTTTAAAACTTTAATTTTTGCTTTTTAAATGTTTTACATTGACATAAAGTTCACAAATTCACAGGCAAACACATCACATGCAATAATTCAATGTAAAATAATTCAGTGCTAGAAATTCAAGTGCTTTTAGATTTCAAAATCTGGTGAGACTTTACTTCCATACTTAAATAGCAAAAATAAAGAGGGGAAATTGGGGGTATTTTAAAACTTTTGAACGGTAGTGTATATCGAGTATCACTGAATCACAGTATTATTTGTTATTTGTTATAATATTGTATTGTGAGATGCCATGTGTTTCCCAACAAAAGTTTACAGTGTGAAAATAAGCATCAATTGTGATGTTACTGTGTATGCAGTTTCTATTGATAAACACTAACTTTATTTAAAAAGAAAATAAAAAAATAATTTTGCAGAGCTTACTAGCTAATGCTAGCCAGTTAGCATAACAAGCTACCACAGCTCTGGTGGAGCCTCATGCTGTCCTGCGTGGAGAAAAACATGAGAACAGAACTCCTGCAGCTTCTGCTGCTTCTGTTTCTTACAATATGAGTAACTATAGCCCTGTTTAAATATATTAATACTGTAGAGAGAAGGATGATATTAATGCACACTGAACTGAATTTATTTGTTAACTGGAGAACTAGGAAAGGAATTGTGATGAACTGATAAACAGCTTCTAAAATACTTATAATAATTATAATATATTGTAATTTGATATTAAACTTGTGTCTAACTTCGTGCTATAGAACATTTGAGAAATATATCTTTTGAATAAACACTGAGTATTTTAGGTTCATTTATAGAGTTTATTAAACTATTTAAAAAGGAAGCTTTAAGGTCAATTGTTTACATTCTTCTGATAATAAAGTCTGATTTAATTCATGATTCACATATTGTGTAAATAATATATATATATATATATCTTAATACATTTTTCTCTTCCTCTGTCTCTACAGTGCTCTCAGTGTGGGAAGCGCTTCCGGCAGCTGCCTCACCTGCAGGATCACGAGCGGATCCACAGCGGCGAGCGGCCGTTCACCTGCTGGGTCTGTGGTAAGAGCTTCAGCGTGGCGGCGCGGCTGACGGAGCACGCCCGGGTTCACAGCGGCGAGCGTCCCTACGCCTGCCCACGCTGCCCCACCGCCTTCCGCTCGCGCCCCAACCTCGACAAGCACCTGCGCCTCCACGCCAGCGACCCCTCCGACCCCAACCAGGGAGCTCTGGACCAGGAACAGGCCGTGCAGACCATCCTGCTGGTGCAGGAGGCCCCGGCCTCGCCCGCTCCGGCATCAAACTCCGCCCAGCATATAGTCCAGGAGGGGACACTGGTGGCTGAATCGGAGCACGGCTCCTCAGTGGTCTACCTGCATCCCAACATCTCCATGCCTACCATCCCCGTATCCTCAGGAGCGGTCCCTGCCATATCAGTGGTGGCGGGCCAGGAGGTTCCACACACCATAGAGTTCATTATAGAGGAGACCGTCTGAAGAGAGAGAGAGAGAGAGAGAGAGAGAGAGAAAAAATGTAGAGCAAATGATAGACGAGGAGAAAGTGACGAAGAGCGATGGAGCAATTTGTACAAAAGTTGGCCTCAGAGATGGTTTAAGGTCAGCAGGTCAGGGTAAAGCCTTACAGGGATGTGTGAGACGTGTGTGTTGAAGTTCTAAATCTGAGAGTGAGTGAGTGAGAATGAGAGAGAGAGAGAGAGAGAGAGAGAGAAAAAGAGAGAGCAAGAGAGAAAGAGAGAGAGAGAGATGTGAGTGGTAATGTAAAAAGCTTTGCAAACCCGGTTCCATGTATTTTTTTCTTTTCCTTTGCCGCCAACAGCAGAACAAAGACCCACATTCAGCTGCAATGAAATCAGAAATTTGTGAAAATATGACTTTCAACATTTAAAATCACTGTAAATATTTCAGCTTCTGATTTACAGTATTTGACTGTAAAAGTTTGAAGAGTTTGAAGTTTTTAATAAAAGTGTTGGAGCTTTGCAGATTTGTTCGCATGCTTTTCTTTCTTGCACTCTTCACATGCACATGCATCACTCAGCAGGTAGAAATACAACTCTGGAAAAAAAAATGAAGAGACCTGAATCAGAATCTGAATCAGTTTCTCTGATTTTGCTATTTATAGGTTTATGTTTGAATAAAAATGAATATTGTTGTTTTATTCTATAAACTACAGACAACATTTCTCCCAAATTCCAAATAAAATCATTGTCATTGAGAGCATTTATTTGCAGAAAATTAGAAATTGATGCAAAAAAACTCAAATAATGCAAAGAAAACAAGTTCATATTCATTAATTCATATTGATTAAAACCAGGGTTATTCCAGCAAATATTGATTTCTAAACTCTTAAGTTTTAAGAGTTCAGAAATCAATATTTGCTGGAATAACCCTGGTTTTAATCAGTTTTCATGCATATTGGAATGTTCTCCTCCACCAGTCTTACACACTGCTTTTGGATAACTTTATGCCAGCTTGGTTTGATGGCTTGTGATCATTCATCTTCCTCTTGATTATATTACAGAGGTTTTTAATTTAGTAAAATCAAAGAAACTCATCATTTTTAAGATGAGAGCTGTATGTGCGGTGCCAGTCAAAAGTTTGGACACACCTTCTCATTCGGTGTCATCTTTCTTTCTTTATGTACTTTTATTTTACATTGTAGATTAATATTAAAGACATGAAAACAATTAAGGGACACATGGAATTACGCAGTAAACGTATTTTTTAAGTAGTAAAAAAAAAGTGTAAGTCCTCCACATTAATCCCCTGATCTAAACCTGATGAACTGAGATGGTGATTTGAGGTGATTTAATTGGGATGGGCTGGAGCTTCACAGTGTGAAGGAAAAGCAGCAACTATTGTTCAGCACCTCCAGAAACTCCTTCCTTAAAGACGCTGAGAAAACTATTCCAGGTGACTCTCTCTCATGAAGAAGTGTGCTATTTAGAAGAATCTAAAGTATAAAACTGGTTATATTCCGGTTTAAAACTTTTTTTTTACAGAATAATTCAGCATGTGTTCCTGTATAGCTTTAATGTAGTCTTTAATATCAGGGGAAAGAGCGCCATCTACCCACCAAAAAGAGAGCAAGGCCAATCAATTGTGCTCTCTCAGGGCTCCCGCAGCTGGTGGCAAGCTGCATGACCGGGATTCTAACCAATCACAGCAGCAACGCTTTAGAGCACTGGACCACTCGGCACCTTTTCTTGCCATTTTTAACCGATTCATTTGTCGAATATATTTGCTGCATCCTTCCTTCACACTGTACCCAGCCTAAGTTTTTAATAAAAGGGCTTATTTAACATGTCTAGAAAGTGCTTGATTCACCTCCTGGTGAGGAAACTGTACTGGGATATTGATTTTATTCCCACTGGTGGGTTATAGAGGGTAATAACTCACAGTCTCACAGTTTCGTTTCCTATCAGGTGTGTGAGAGGGCGAGTGTGTGTGTGTGTGTGTGTGTGTGTTTTGCGTAGGTTAAAAGTGAGCGACCTTATGAAAGCAGCTCTTAAATCTGTAAGGGTTTAAAAGCCCCGAAAGTGGATGAAATTGCGGAGCCACGTTTTTGTCCTCGGGCGTGAAGCGACTGCATGCTGACGTCACCTGCGTTATGAAGTCTCGGAGGTGCTGCTTTTATATCAGAAACTCTATAAATACATGACCATGAGATGACCATGAACGAGGATGCTGAGCTGGGCGGAAACTTGCTGACCCTACAATGCACTGGTGCACTACAGACACACACACTCACGTATACACACGCACTGTTCCAGGTGTGTGTTGGAGGGGTGGGGGCTGGGTGGGTGGCATGTGTGATGGATGCAGTGGTTTAATGACGGAGCTCCGGCGCTGCTCATGCCTCACACTGATGCTGCCACTTATCTTGTGTTTGTCAGCGTATATTCAATTAGATGCCACTTAAGGAAATGTAGTGCTGAGGTGGAGCTTCGGCTCCTGAAAATGAGAGTCCTGAACGTTCTTCAGCAGCAGCCTGGAGCCTGGAGCTCTGAGCTCGGCTGTGGTCGTCTGTGTGTGAGAGAGAGAGACTGACGACGTAAACCTGCGGTTCTTCTTTGTGACAATGTTGATCAAAAATATATGGATTAAAAATACAGAATTTGTTTATATATATATATATATATATATATATATATATATATATATATATATATATATATATATATATATATATATATATATATATATATATAAACAGATTTACACCCTAAAAACTGCAAAACAAATGTACAAATGTACTGTTAAGACCCGGTCTAGGGTCAGGCCTTAACAGAAAATGAGAGTGAGCCTCTGCCAGACTAAACACCAGACACTAAAAAATGAATTAAATCAGGATGATTTTATTGATAAAAATAAGGGAATATGACTTCAGGAGTGAGCATAGACCCAAAATAACAAATAAAACCAACTAACAAACAAAGACAACTAACTGAACCTGCAAAATACAGAAAACAAAATACACAAAAATACCTAACCCTAGTTTACTAATGTAAACTGCAGTGGCGTGTAGTCAATATAGTGGGTAGCCCTTCTGCAACCACTCCCCCATACCCACCCTCCGCCGGCCGGCCGACACTTACATAAATATTACAATAACTACATATTCTCTGTCCTTATTTAGTTATATTAAATTAATACACATTAACAGCCCACAAATACAACAGCTCCAAACCACAAAAGTATACAATAGACCCAACAATAAATGCTTAATTTTCCTACAAGTACAGCTGTTAAACAAAGATCACTCATTTGTATGTCTACAGTACGCCAGAGCAGCCAAAACATTAAGTACACACAAAAACTCACCAGTCAGGCAGCCTATTATTGTGAATTTGTTTCACATTGAAGCACAGCCTTAAAAAAGGCTTTTTAATATGATATTACACAATATCTGTCTGATTTGCAGCCTCAATTCCATGACAGTTATCTAACTATTCAATTAATTCAGCATGAGCTCTGTTTATGACTAAGACACGCGTAACACCTTGACTACAGCGCTGAGAAGGGGTTACACCGCCATGGCCCTCCCTGAAATCAACTTTTGCAACTTGGGATGTCTGATTAAAAGGGCCTCACTGCACACCACTGCTAAACCGTAACAAAAACTTAAGCAACACAAAGAATACAAAATGGAGATGCCGGGTTGGTCTGAGCAGGAGGTTGTTCCTGGTCAGGAAAGGGGAGGAGCTCTGAACATCTCTCTCAGGTCAGGCTTTCTCTTGTCCTTTTATAGAGTGCGCCCCTGGTGGCCAATCACGGTCCTGCAACTAAAAACTAAACCAAAACAACACAGAGGGCACACAAGAAAAAAAAAAAACACACGACCAGGGATTGTAACAGTACACTGAAATGCCAAATGTGATGTAATTTCTGTTTGCATAGTCAATTCAATTTGCATAGCCAGATACTGCTGGTCACGATCATTACCACACACTGTGTTGTCCAGGGCTGGCGTAAGCCATTTGGGAGCCCTAAGCCCTAATGCTTTGTGGTGCCCCCTGCCCCAACCCTCCGTTTGGCCTCCTTTAAAGGAGAACTCTGGTGTAAAATTGATTTTGGGTGAAGTAAACCATGATAAAAAGTACTTATCTTTGTTGAATAGCACACCTCCACTCTCCTGCAGCTTCCTGACATCCAGTATTTTTGTGCTTTTTGCCCAGAACTCTTTACAACGCTCAAATCTCTATTGTTTCCACCCTAGAATGTTTTTAAATTTTTTTTAAACTTTATTTTTGTACAATGTTCTTATGAGCAGACTATATAAGACATTATAAGACATTACAAAATATATAATATTATATAATTAATATATTAATAACATCTCTCTCTCTCTTTCTCTCATTCGGTCTACCACATTCTCTCTCTTTCTCTCTATCTCTTTTTCATATGCATTCACCCTTATCTTCTCCCGTTTCCTTCACCTTGCTTCTCCTTCTGTGCTTTTCCCTCCTCTTTTCCTCCTTTCCCCTTCTATTCCCTCTCTCTCTCTCTCTCTTTCTATTCCACTCTTTTCTACCTTTTCCTCACACTCTATTATTCTACCTCACTCTTTTTCCTTTTTCTCTCCTCTTCCTCACTCTCTCTCTTGCTAATTCTACCTCATCCTTTATTGTGTATACCTCTCTCTCCCTCTCTTTTCTGCATCTCCCCATTTCTGTCTCTTTCTATTCCTCACTCTTTCTCCCACATCTCTCTCTCTCTCTCCTTCACTCTCTCTCTCTCTGTTTCTGTCTACCTCATTCTCTCTCTCTTTCTCTCTCTCTCTCTCTGTTTCTGTCTACCTCATTCTCTCTCTCTTTCTCTCTCTCTCTCTCTGTTTCCGGCTACCTCATTCTCTCTCTCTTTCTCTCTCTCTCTCTCTGTTTCCGGCTACCTCATTCTCTCTCTCTCTGTCTATCTCTCTTTCATATGCATTCACCCTCATCTTCTCCCGTTTCGTTCACCTTGCTTCTCCCTCTGTGCTTTTCCCTCTTTTTCTAGAGAATGTTTTTTAAAAAATTTTAAACTTTATTTTTGTACAATGTTCTTATGAGCAGACTATATAAGACATTATAAGACATTACAATACATGTAATATTATATAATTAAATATTCATTATACTTATTATGACGTATTATAGTTATTATACAAGCTTATTATTATTAGACATTATTATGAGCACCATATAAAAATTAAATAAATAAATGCATTTATAATGCATTATAAAAACAGGATTCATATTCTTTTCTTGTTTCTAAAAAGTTGATTTCTAATAGAAAAAAAAGTGTAAAATTGGATTAAACGCACGAACGGCTGTGAGGGGGCCGTGCCGGGGTAACTCAGTTACCACCTCAACGATGCCCACACCGAGTGTTATCAATCAAAAACTTCAGGATTTGCTGCTCTCTCTCTTTCTCTCTCTCTCTCTCTGTCTCTCTTTCTCTCTCTCTCTCTCTGCAGTGTGTGTGTGTGTGTGTGTGTGTGTGTGTGTCTTTGCTGAGGTGGCTGTACCTGCTGTGACTTTGACAAAGTGTTACCCTTGTGTGCTGCCTGGAAGTGTGTGCTAGATCCATGCTGCAGTATGTTAGTGTGTGTGTGTGTGTTAGTGTGTGTGTGTGTGTGTGTGTGTGTGAGAGCAGTGTTTGTTGTTTTATGAACGTGTGTATGTGTGTGAGTGTGTGTGAGACATCATTGTGATTAGTGGGGTGGTGTGACGTGTTTTTGCGCATGTGTGTGTTAGTGTGTGTGTTAGTGTGTGTGTGTGTGTGTTAGTGTGTGTGTTAGTGTCTGTGTGTGTGTGATGAATGAGACAGGTGTGTTGATAGAGCCATCATGTTTATCCTTGAGCAGTAATGGAACGAGTGATTCCTGCCTGCGTTTCACAAATGCTCAAGTGTGTGTGTGTGTGTGTTTGTGTGTGTGTGTGTGTGTGTGTGAGAGAGAGAGAGAGAGAGAGAAAGAGAGAGAGAGAGAGAGAGAGAGAGAGAGAATGTGTGTGTCTGCGGAAATGAATCCTGTTGATGGTTCTTCTATGCTTGACTGACCATCTCTCTCTCGTTAATTCTCTCTTTCTTTTCTCTCTTTTCTCGTTTTTTTCTCCACCCTTATTTTTCTCTCTCTCATTTTCCTTAGCTTCATTCTCTCTACTTCTTATTCTCCTTCTTTTATCCCTCTATTTCTCCTATTTTGATTTTTTCCCCTCTTTCTAAATTTACCTCACCTTTACTCTTCTCTCTCTTTTCCTCTCTCTAATTCTGCATCACCTTTATTCTCTCTATCACTTTCAAACTCACTGTTTATTTGATCTCTTGTTCTACCTCACATTTTCTCCTCCTCTCTCTTATTCTAACTAATTCTGTGTAAACTCCCTCTCATTCTACCTCACATTTTACCTTCACTCCCATTCTACCTCACATTTTACCTCTTTACTCTCATTCTACCTCACATTTTACCTCTTTACTCTCATTCTACCTCACATTTTACCTTCACTCCCATTCTACCTCACATTTTACTTTTAACTCTCATTCTACCTCACATTTTATCATCTCTCATATTGCCTCACATTTTATCAGTTCACTTTTTGACCTCACACTTTATCGTCTGTCTTGTTCTACCTTACACTTTATCCTCACTCTCATTCAGCCTCACATTTGTATGTACTCTGTCTAATTCACCACCTTTTTTATTCTCTCTCATCATTTTTCTCCTCTTCATCACTCTCTCTCTAATTCTCCTTACTACCTCACCCTTTATTCTCTCGTTTTTTCCACTCCTTTTCTATTTTTACCTCACCCTTTATCCTTTCGCACCCATCTTCCTCATTTATTATCTCTATTTCTCTCGCTAATTCTACCTCTCTTTTAGTCTTTCTGTATCTCTTATTTCTGTCTCTTTCTCTTCCTTAAGCTTTCTTCCACATCTGTCATTCACAATTGATCACTCCTTCTCTCTCTTTTTCTTTCTGTCTACCTCATTCTCTCTCTCTCTATCTCTCTCTATCTCTCTTTCATATGCATTCACCCTCATCTTCTCCCGTTTAGTTTACCTTGCTTTTCCCTCCTATTTTCCTCTTTTCCCCTTCCATTCTCTCTTTCTAAATTTTTCTTTCTCCCCTCCTCCTAACTCTCTCTCTAATTCTACCTCAGCATTTATCATCTCTCTATCATTTTTTCTTACTCTCTCTATAATTCTACCTCACCCTCTATCCTCTTTCTCTCCTCTCCCTGTCTTTTAGCATTTATGTCTCTTTCTCTCCCTCACTCTTTCTACCACATCTATCATTCACACTTTATCACCCCTTTTCTCTCCCTCTCTCTCTCTATCTCTCTTTCTATTTCTATCTTTCTTCATATGCATTCATGAGAATGAGCACCCTCTCTTTTCTGTATCTCTCCATTTCTGCCTCTTTCTATTCCTCATTCTTTCTCCCACATCGCTCTCTCTCTTTCTCTCTCCTGCGGTCTACCTCATTCTCTCTCTCTCTCTATCTCTCTTTCATATGCATTCACCCTATTCTTCTCCCGTTTCGTTCACCTTGCTTTTCCCTCTGTGCTTTTTCCTCCTCTTTTCCTCCTTTCCCCTCCCATTCTCTCTCTCTCTCTCTCTTTTTCTATTCCACTCTCTTTCCCCCTATTCCTCACACTCTCTTATTCTACCTCATCCTTCATTGTGTATACCTCTCTCTCCTTCTCTTTTCTGCATCTCTCCATTTCTGTCTCTTTCTATTCCTCACTCTTTCTCCCACATCTTTCTCTCTCTATCACTCTCTCTCTCTCTGTTTCTGTCTACCTGATTCTCTCTCTCTTTCTCTTTTTCTCTCTGTTTCTGGCTACTTCATTCTCTCTCTCTCTCTCTCTCTATCTATCTCTCTTTCATATGCATTCACCCTCATCTTCTCCCGTTTCGTTCACCTTGCTTCTCCCTCTGTGCTTTTCCCTCCTCTTTTTCTCCTTTCCCCTCCCATTTTCTCTCTCTCCCTCTCTTTTTCTATTCCTCTCTCTCTCTCTCTCTCTCTCTCTCTCTCTCTCTCTCTCTCTCTCTCTCTCTCTCTCTCTCTCATTGATAGTGGAGGTGATGTGAGCGGAATACTGAGTAGCTAATCATTATTCCACTAGTGAGCCACAGAGCACAGACCGAATGTCAATTTTACTGCCCCTCTCTCTCTCTCTCTCTCTCTCTCTCTCTCTCTCTCTCTCTCTCTCTCTCTCTCTCTTCCTCTCCCTCTCTCTCTCTCTTTCTCTCTCTCTCTCTCTCGCTCGCTCATACCCCCAGGTTTTGGTGTTATCCAGTTAAAGGTTAACACTAAACCCTCGAACACGGCTGGATTAGAGGCGACTCAGGGAAAGTAGGGCTCAGGTCCCCGCGCTGCTCTTTTGTTTGTGTTACTGTGTGTGTGTGTGTGTGTGTGTGTGTGTGTGTGTGTGTGTGTGTGAGCGCACGCGTTTGTGTTTTTGTGTTACTGTGTCAGTCTAGAGGCTGTGTGTGTGTGTGTGAGTGTGTGTTGTGTGAGGGGGATTCTGTGCCGATCTGAGGTGGAGAGACAGCTGTTGAGTGTAGAGTAAAACACTGGGGAGATGAGGAGAGAGAGTGGGGGGAGGGGGGGGGGTATAGCAGCAGGAGGACCGCCGCATGACAACAGGTGTAGATGACAGCGGTAATTAAAGAGACACGCATCCAGAGGTGGGGTTTAGCCTCCACTGTCTGTTTGAAGGACATACGATTGCACTGGCATGGTCTTTTGAGGTCTATCCTCAGATTATGAGGTTTGGGGATTTTCAGGATTGGGGATTTTGAGGTCATTATTCTGTAAAAAAATGTCTTCTGTTCCTTTTCTCACGCTTTTCTACAAATACTGTGATGTTCTTCTTCTAGAATCTGAAGCTGGTATTGACAGTATATGAATGCACTCTTCCCTCTACCTCTAAAACACCCATCCCAGTGGCTAACAGTTAAAAAAAGTGTTCTTTTCATTATTCTTATATTTGTGTTCATGCCAGACATGTAAAGCCCCCCCAACACTACTTGGTTAAAAAAAAGACATTGAAAGCACATCAATGCTCTTCAGTAAAACTACACTCCATTTTAATTAAAAGTTAAAGGTAAAAAGTATTTTTTTGTTGTTTTTGAGGCTAAAAAGACGTTTATGTGAGGTCTTATAGACGTGCTTCAAAACCTTTAAAAAACATGTCTATTTAAATTCAACTTTAAATTTCTCAAAACAGAACATCTGTATTACTGTAGAAGTCATGACATTGTACAGAGCTGAGCCATCCTACAGCCACTGTATGAAAGATTTATTTAAAGAATTGTTTTTTTTTCGCTTTAATTTAATGTAATAATGAAAAAATACATGACATAATTTGTTGCACTGAGAAATTGAACAATGTGTTTCTGCAATATATACACAGTGCTGTAAAAAAGTCTTTGCATTTTAATATCAGACAAATAAAAACAGTGGAAACATAAAAAGCAGTTCTAGAATGAAAAAAAAAAATCTATCCAAACCAACCTGGCCCATGTGTAAAAAAAGTATTTGCCCCCTAAACCTAAAAACTTATGTTTGAGTTCTTTAGATGTTGTTCTGGGTTCTTTGGACCTCCTGGATGAGTTCTCTATGCCCTTTTGAGGTAATTTAGGTTGGTGGCTCACTCCTGGGAAGGTTCATCACTATTCCATTTTTCTACGGTTGTGAATAATAGTTCTCACTGGGGTTCACTGGAGTCACAAAATCTTTGGAACCTTCTCCCAACTGATAGATGTGCATGAGTCTGTTTTCTCATCTGTTGTTGAATTTCTTTAGATCGGGGCATAATGTGTTGTTTTGAGATATTTTAGCTGCTTGATGTTGTCAGACAGATTCTATTTAAGTTTATTTCTTGATTCTACAGGTCTGGTTGTGAAATTTGTGAATATTATGAATATACAAAAACACTATTACAGCACCACACCAGCCACCAGGAGTACCATAGCAACTACCTAGCAACCATTGAGCACCACTACAGCAGCCATGTAGTAACCCTCAAGCAGTAACATAGCAACCACTTGATACAATAACAACCACCTAGCAGCATCTTCCATTCACTTCTAATTATCGGTATTTAAATTGCTTGTCTCTTAATGTGTTTGAGAGCATCAGTTGTAAAGTAGTGAAGAGGTAGAGTTACAGGTATACAATGAATAGTGAATATTTGAGTAATGTTCTAATCCAGGTTATGAGACGCAAGAACTACTCAACTAAATACATATAAGAAAAAAAAGAAAAAATATATTATGATGAAACTGGCCCTCATCAGGACCACTCAAGGTAAGGAAGAGCAAGAGTTTCCTCTGTTGCACTGGATAAATTCATTACATAAATTCAGAGTTACCAGCTTCAGAAATTACAACTTAACAGCTCCCCAGATAAGAGCACCTAAAGCTTCTTCAAAGAGTATTTTGGTTTGTTTAACTCTTTTAAGCTACTTCATGATTCCTAATGTGATTCTTCATAGTCTGAATGCCTTAAGTACCAATTTACAATGTTAGAAAAAAAGAAAATAAGAAAGAAAAACGTTGAATTAGAAGGTGAATCTGAATTTTATGGCGAGGACGCAGGATTTTTTTTTTCCACACCTTTCCGCAGCTACCTGAAATTCTCCCCAATTCTCCCCAAGCCAATTACCCAACCCACTCATTAGGACTCCCCTTATCACTATTAATGTGATACCCCAACACACCAGGAGGGTAAAGACTAACACATGCTTCCTCCAATACATGTGAAGTCAGCCACCGCTTCTTTTCGAGCTGCTGCTGATGCAGTATTACCGAGCAGCATTACAGCGCGCTCGGAGGAAAGTGCAGCAATTCGGTTCCGATACATCAGCTCACAGACGCCCTGTGCTGTAGACATCACCCTAGGAGTGATGTGGGAAGAGAGCGCCATCTACCCACCCGGAGGGAGCAGGGTCGATTCTGCTCCCTCTGAGCGCCGGCAGCTTGCTGGCAAAGCTGCATGAACGGGGGTTCGAACCTGCGACCTCCCGCTCATAGTGGCACCGCTTTAGACCGCTGGACCACTGATTTTCTGATTGTCTTCTACTTCTTTGCATCAGTTATATTTACATTTACATCCCTCTCCCACCACCTGACACATAAATCACATTTCAAAAACTGTGATATTAATACATTGTGCTGTGCATGCTTATTTACAGTCATTGGACTCCAAGGCTTATGGTGAACTAACTGCTATTATGCTCTATAAGGTTAATGATACATATAATCGTTCTGACAGATTGCAGTACACACTGCAGGAAGCATTAGGGCTGATACGGCTTCTGCTGTTTACAGCTGTATATAGAAGAAACCGTTACTAGTCAGACAGTCTGAACTTAACTGAATTGATTTAGGGGATTTTGAATCATGGTGGTGCTTCAGGGGGTCAGTGAGGGAGCGAACAGAAGAAGACTTAAAGATTCAGTAGCTAATTAATTGAAAAATAGATTAATCAATGTTTAAATCCATTTTGGATACACCTTTAATTATGTTGCTGGTAATATACTTCCAATAATAATTCAATTCATTTAATAATCTATGATAGAGAGAGCCAGGGGTACAAAACACATCATCCGCATGATTGGAGCCATTTATGGAGAGTCTGGCCACTTCCTGTTTCCCCTGGTATATCACTGTTAAACTCCAGAGGGAGCTCACGAGTGAGTCCTGTATGAATGGGGGTGAAGCTAAAAGCTAAAAATAAAAAAAATAGTGACTATCTACTATCTATTTGTTTTTAGATCACAATTTTAGAAAGTAGAATAATGTTTTTTTACTAAAAATGTAAACATAGTGTATCTGTATGTTATTTTTTTTTCTACAGTAAACATGTTTTCCCAAGTAAAGACATTACAATTTCTGATACTGTGATGTGATTGGTTGGTGATCTGATTCTGGAGATAAAGGCGGACTTTATAACCTGAAACACTGTGTTGAGTATATATTTCAGTTTAAAATTGATCAGATATAAATGTAACTAACATAAATGTTACTCAGTTGCTTTATATGAACCCCTTTATTTTGGACTCACTTCCAAGTGAGTATTCTCCTTTTTAGAGATTCTCTGGCTTGGATTGCTTGTTCTCATGTGCTTTACTTCAGAAATGTGTTTTTGGAGGTCAGCCTGGTGAGTCAGCGATTTCTCATGGTGCAAATTTCATTTTTGGGGTCCTATTTTAGCGAAATATAGTGCAGTGGTCAATTACACATTGCACAGCTGGATTCAGGGCTTTATCTGTGTGCCGTTAGTATTATGAGGGCACAGAAAATATGCTTGGCTCGAAATGCGCAAAAGGCATGAACTAATTCTCTTAATTAATCATGGCTGTGTTTTGGGTGTAACAAGAAATAAACCAATCACTGTGTGATTTGCTATTCCCTTTAAGAAGCAGGTGAGCTCTGACTTTGGCACGTTCGCATTTTTACAGTGCAACGCTTTTGTGCGTCCAAGCAAAGGATTCTGACCTGCACGTTCACGCTGTGAAGATACACCAGCAGCTCATTTAAGGGAACAGCAGTGTTATATGTTTTATCTTTATTCTGTTTATTTTTAATGTAAAAGCTTGCTTGATTGATTGAACACTGCATTGCATTTTTTTGTGTGTGTAACTGTTGACTGTTGTCAGGGTTTTAATCGGTCAGTGCCGCACCTGTACTTTCCATATCCAAGATCCAAGACCACCACTTCCATTGGTGTAGGTATCTTCTCAAACTCAAATAGATGCAAGGAAACAATGATAGCGATGTTGTGTATTACAAATAGCACAACGACTGACTACTCAAAAAGTAATGTAGTCTGAACCTGGCATTAGTGACTAGCTCCCACCACTGCTCAGTAGTCTACACGTCCACCAGGCCACTTTATCAGAAACACCTCCCTCGTAGCTTTGCTGATACTGATGTGCACAGATTGTGTTTGCCATTCGTCAGTGGTGAGTTTTTGATCACAGAGATATTGTTCATGGCGGTGGCCGGTAGCACTGCTGTGTCTGATACACTCGCACCACTAGCGGGGAGGGTCAACTGCTGTGCTGAGTAATATCTGCGGTCAGAAACTGACCAGTGATGAATAGGCTCAAGGGGGACTGATAAATTGTGCATGACAACAGATGCCAAGAGGAGGTGCAGCCTATAGTGGACCTGTATGGTCAGTGTAGAGAATTATGTGGACAGTGGGTGGAAGGAACAGGGTGAAAGACTGGCATGCAGTTAATATAGTGGGTCGAATGACCGACACATAGATAAATATTACAATACCTACATATTCTCTGTCTTGGTTTAGTTATATGAACGTAATACACATCAACAGCCCACAAACACAACAGCTACAAACTACAAAAATATACAGTAGACCCAACAAGTACAAGTACAGCCATTCAACAAAGATCACTCATTTGTATGCCTACAGTAATTACACCAGGGCAGCCAAAACATTAAGTACACACAAAAACTCACAAGTCATGCAGCCTATTATTGTGAATTAGTTTCACATTGAAGGACAGCCTTTAAAAAGGCTTTTTAATATGATGTGACACAATATTTGTCTCATTTTCAGTCGCAGTTTCATGATAGTTAACTAGATAACTATTGAACTAATCCAGCATGAGCTCCATTTATGACTAAGCAACGTGTAACACCTTCAACACAGCGCTGCTGAGAAGGGGTTACACAGCCATGGCCCCGCCCCGGAGTGAAAATCATGAATCTGATTGGTTAGATTGTCCTATGACTTTGCTAATAGACTCATTACTATACCCTTGTTAAAATCAGGAGAAGGGTCCACACAGACACAAGGGGACAGAAGCCATTTTAAAAGGCTTTGATTGGTTAAAACAGCTGTCAGTCAGATAAGAGTCCTGTAGCAATTGAAAAACGCAGACTAATGCTTTGAATTAGTTGCTGTTTTTTTATTTTAGTTAATTTATGAAATAAATGCTTACACTTACAAAAGCTATAATATATATATCCTTATTAAACATTATGTAATTATTTACATGCACTTATTGTCACCCCTTCTCTGAATGGTTAAAAGGGCCTGCTTTAACACTGAAAAATTCTCTGAAAATGCTACACTTTTAAACACAGTGTTTTCAATGGGATGTGCAGCACAGATTCATGGCTGCGAATAGTGAATGCTGCACATACTGCACGTGTAAATATCATTGAGCAGAGACAGCATTTGTTTATAGCTGTGGTAATTAGCGTTATCTGGCTAATATAGCAGATTAAACTGCAACTTTTGATCCACAAATTACTGTTTTCACACCTGCTCTATTGAACGGCACTAAAGTTACAAACAAACCCGAGACTGTTTTAACCAGACCAAATAGTGCTTAGTGTTCCTATGATCTGGGGTTGATGCTGCAGTTGGTCTGCAGGTTTAGGTTCAGCAACAATATATGCTAAAAGAATGAGGTCTAGTTACAAATGAACCCAAGACCGTTTTAACTGGACCAAATAGTGCTGGTGTGAAAGCGCCCTTAGTGTCCCTTGTATCACTACAAGGGGTAACTGAATGTTGCATGCAATGCAACATCACATCATCATCACACCAACAGTTGGGGCAGTTTTTCCACTGTTTCACAGCAAAGGCAGGTCTGAAATGCTTACCATACAGTTTCCAAACAGAACATAGGTTCTTGCTGAAGATGATACGGTTCCAGGTCACAACATTTGAGGTATCTTGTTTTTGACACCACTGCAAAATGTCTGCAAAATGTGTTGTAGAGACATGTCTAGCAATCTAGTCAATCGATCTCTCACCAAGAGGTACACTACCCGAAAGTATCGTCTTATATTATACAAGGACCTGTAGCCCTTGTTAAGGACATTGGGGAAATCCAGCCACAAGTAACCAGCAGACCACTTAAAATTATGAGTTTTTTTTTTTATTTTGCCAAATAGAAACCCTCTGGAATATAATTAAGAGGAAGATGGATGATCACAAGCCATCAAACTAAGCTGAACTGCTTGAATTTTTGCACCAGGAGTAAAGTCATAAAGTTATCCAAAAGCAATGTGTAAGACTGGTGGAGGAGAACATGATGCCAAGATGCATGAAAACTGTGATATGACCACAACGATGAAGAAAATATGACTCAAAATCTTGTGCTTATTAATTTAAATATCATCTGATGTAATAATCCAGTGATATTTAAAACAATATGTATATTCCGCTTTATTAATACCAGCCAGCACAGACTGGATGCCTGTAGGTGTGTGAGGTGTGTGTGTGTGTGTGTATCACAGTGTGTGTTACGGTGTAATGTTGTTTGTCACTTAGACCATGTTGATGTCATGCTTGATTTTGTACACAGGATTGCTTGTGTGTGTGTGTGTGGTTGTGTGTGTGTGTGTGTGTGATAATATATGCATGTGGGATTGTGCTTTTGGACTGGTGCCTGAGCTAATTTTTTTTTTCTCTTCATTATTTAATTGCGTGTTACTATCACTGAGACTAGATCTGCCATAACATTAAAACCACCTGTGTAATACTGTGTGATCTCCTCCTTGTTACACTAAATTATATGATACTTTTTGTATTATACAATATAGTACATAGTTACAATCACATATTGCAATTAATATAAATATATGTTTAAATATGTTTGAAATATGTGCAGTGTTCATAATATATTACCTACCAGCACAACTATGTATAATCCATTTATTCTTAGTATATGTGGCCAGTATATAATATACAGCTCTGGAAAAAAAAATAAGAGACCAACAGTATGTGCTGAAAGAATGAGGTCAGCTGACTACCTGAATATACTGAATATAGACCAGGTTATTCCATCAATAGATTTTTTTTTTCTTCCCTGATGGCACGGCCATATTCCAAGATCACAATGTCAGGATTCATGGGGCTGGAATTGTGAAAGAGTTCAGGGTTCAGGGAGCATGAGATCATCATTTTCACACACATGGATTGAGAGAGAGTTCACCACAGAGTCCAGATCTTAACCTCATTGAGAATCTTTGGGATGTGCTGGAGAAGTCATCATGAATACAAGATCTTCATTAATTGCACATTGCACCAGTAAGAGCAGAGTGTGAAGGTTCAATTAGCAGGGTAAGAGCACAGTTCTGCTCAAAATATTGCAATGCACACAACATTATGGGGGACATACCAGAGTTCAAAAGAGGACAAATTGTTGGTGCACGTCTTGCTGGCGCATCTGTGACCAAGACAGCAAGTCTTTGTGATGCATCAAGAGCCACGGTATCCAGGGTAATGTCAGCATACCACCAAGAAGGACGAACCACATCCAACAGGATTAACTGTGGACGCCGTAAGAGGAAGCTGTCTGAAAGGGATGTTCGGGGGCTAACCCGGTTTGTATCCAAAAAACATAAAACCGCGGCTGATCAAATCACGGCAGAATTCAATGTGCACCTCAACTCTCCTGTTTCCACCTGAACTAGAACTGTCCATCACCACAATAAATTATTGTGGTCTAAAACCAGGTGTTTCAGTTTCATTGTCCAGTGTACAGAAGTATCCGATATATGAGACATATATGAGTGCATATGTATGTTTTTATGTATGCACATATATTATTAAATATATACTGTAAACAATGTACATTATGCTGATATTATGCAATGTTATGATCTATGCCCAGGACACAGCCCTGAAAGAAAGAGAAGGTGCGTTCGTCCAGTTTTTTTTTTAAATGGAGTGAGATGAGAAAGCAAGAGATGGTGATGATAATGATGTGAAAGACAGAGAGAGAGAAAGAGAGAGAGAAGAAGAGAGAAAGAAAGAGAAGAGAAGAGAAGAGAGAGCTGGTGATTGTGTTGTTCTTTATTTATATATTTTTTTGGTTTCTGTAGGAGGGAGCAGTGTGCGAAAGGGAACGCGAGCTGATTGGATTGGAGCACAAGCAGAGGAGGTATGGGGGGGATACAATGAGAGCGAGAGAGAGAGAGAGAGAGCGCAAGAGCAAGGAGAGAGAGAGAGAGAGAGAGAGAGAGAGAGGGATGGATGGAGGAAGGGAGGGAGGGAGGGGGTTGGAGTGAGTGAGTGTGTGAGAGTGTATGCAGCTAGCGGTGCCCCTGCTGTGGAATTACAGCAGGAGAACGTTGTTGGGGACCTGGAGGAGAGCAGTTAGAGGAGGAAGAAGAGGAGGTGGAGGAACCGTAGAGAACCAGTTGACCAACTGGACTGGACTGGACCGGACTAGGCCAGGGCTTGGGAGGACCACCGGTCATCTGGGACTGGGAGAAAGGGATAGAGAAAAAGAGAGAGAGAGAGAGAGAGAGAGAGAGAGGGGCAGTGTGTGTGTGTGTCTTTTTCTCAGATCAGCTCGGCCTGTGGCTCCCTATTCCAGGGGTCGTCTGTCTCCTCATGGTGAGTATGCATGCATGTGCATATAAATATATACAGTATATATCAAAATATATATAATATATACATGTATACATGTATGTTGCATCATACACCCACCATCATGCCATTCATGCTTATAACACACACACACACACACACACACCTTCATTCATACAGTATCTGATCTGCCAGCAGGAGTTGATCACAGATGGGGGTCCGACTTTGCCTTTGCCTTTAAATTGAATTGAATTGTTAGGGAATGTGTGAGTGTGTGTGTGTATATATATGTGTGTGTGTGTTGGGGGGGCGCCAGTGTGTGTGTGTGTGTGTGATTGGTATTCTGGAAGCGGACCGGGCTCAGAATGACTCCACAGAGCGGGGATTGTGTTAACCTGCGGAAGATCACACTCCAGCCACAGTTTTCCAAACGCCGCTCTCTCTCTCTCTCTCTCTCTTTGCCTCTCTCTCTCATCTTTCTCTCAGTGTGTCTCTCTATGTCTCTCGTCCTCTTCTCTCTTTCTGTTTTCTGTTTCTTCCCCCTTTTTATTCTGATATTCTCATTAGCTGTCAATGAGGGTTTTTGCTTTTTTTTCCTTCTTCTGCTTTTTTTCGTTTTGCGCTTCATTCTCTCTCTCTCTCTCTCTCTCTCTCTCTCTCTTTTTCTCTCTTTTTTATCATTGCTGCTCTTCTCCCCTCTCATCCATCCCCCTCTCCTCCCTCTCCTCTCTCTCCTTCATCCCTCCCTCCATCCCCCCACTCTGAGTCAGAGAGGGTGCTGATGTATTTGAGAGAAATCTGGCCGTGTTACATTGCTTTTTTGGCTCTTTCTCTGTTTTTCTCTCTCTCTCTCTTTCTCTCCCTCTCTTTTTCCTCTTATCATTCTCTCTCTCTATCACCCCCCCTTTCCTATTCATTGGCTAAGCATGCAGGGGGCCCTTCCTGTTGCTTAGCTGAAGGCGTCTGTGTGCGCACGAGTGTGTGTGTGAGCGAGAGTGTGTGTGTGAGAACGTGAGCATGCACAATGGTGCTAACTGCTACATCTGGCTCAGAGCTGGTCAAACGCGGCTTTAGTCATGCTGACATTTGTTGCGTGTGCGTTTTTGGTGCGTGCGCCGCCGCTAACCGCTATCAGCTACGTGTGGCTCAGAGATCACTCAAAGGCAGCTTTAGTCATGCTGACATTTGTTGCATGTGTGTGTGTGTGTGTGTGTATACACGCATGTGTGTGTGTGTGTGTGTGTGTGTGTGTATAAACGCATGTGTGTGTGTGTGTGTGTGAATGGTGTGAAGAGAACATGGCAGCGCTTGTCTACCGCCTCGGAGGCAGGTTTCTCACGTCCCATCGATCCCCATCCTGCCCTCTCTCTCTCTCTCTCTCTCTCTCTCTCACACACACACACACACACACACACACACATGTTCACCCTCACACAACAGCCAGCACTAACAAGCTAAACGGTCCCGTGGGGGGGTACGACTCCATATTGATTAAAACCCAATAGTCAGGATTCGTTAAAGGTTAAAGTTCAATCTGTCCCAGCAGTTCATCTGTCCATCCTGACTGACCCTGATTAATTTCTTAAACTCCCGGATTATTGCTGAGTAACTACTGTTAATTATTCACGAGCTGACATACTGTAACACCTGGTTTTAGACCACAAAAATTTATTGTGGTGACGGACAGTTCTGGTGGAAACAGGAGGGTTAGCACCCGAACATCCCTTTCAGACAGCTTCCTCTTACAGCGTCCACAGTTAATCCTGTTGGATGTGGTTGGTCCTTCTTGGTGGTATGCTGACATTACCCTGGATATCGTGGCTCTTGATGCATCACAAAGACTTGCTGTCTTGGTCACAGATGCTCCAGCAAGACGTGCACCAACAATTTGTCCTCTTTTGAACTCTGGTATGTCACCCATAATGTTGTGTGCATTGCAATAAAACACCTAAACCTAAAATCAGCCTAAAGCCTGAACCTAAACTTTTATCAAGCCTTAACTTCAAAATAAAATCTTAAACTAGCCCTAAACTGAACCTTAACTTCAATCTCAACCTAAAACTAGCCCTAAACCTGAGCCTAATCAAAAACATACTAAAGTCTTACAACTTAAGTTTAACTTCATCTTAAAACCTGAACCTAAACCTTCATTAAGCCTTGACTTAACAGTTTTATACTGAAGTTAAAGTTAGTGTGAGTTCTGTAGTATAGTATGTTTGTAGTATGTTTTAGATTAGGCTCAGGTTTAGGGCTAGTTTTAGGTTAGGATTGAGGTTAAGGTTTAGTTTAGAGGTAGAGGTAAGATGTTATTTGAAGTTAAGTTTAAATCTTAACCCTTAACTTTAACTTACCCCTTAAACCTGAACCATTTTTGGAATACTAAGATTAAGATTAAGTCTTAAACCTGACTCTAAGCCTAAGCCCAAGTCTAAGTCTAGGACTGGGGCTTTACTGAGCTGTAGATGATGTAGGCGAGGGTAACTGCTTCACACACACACACACACACACACACACATAGAGAGAGAGAGAGAGAGAGAGAGAGAGTGATGTGTGGGATAAGTAAGAGTGACATAAATGTCTGTGTTCCCGACCCCTCTGTCCCGTCCCGCCGGCCTGGCCCTCGTCTGTTTGATCTCTCAGGACGCTCTGGGTCTGATCTTCACCCTTGGTCTGAGTGTTTCCTCAGATTAAAGAAGCAGTTTAGCTAATAATCAGATTTACGTGTTTTTAACTGTACTAAAATGGAACTATATATATTTTAAATATACTTAAGTAACATTTAAACATACTACTTCATATATGTTTGTAACCCCATATTTTAAATAATATGCGTACAGTAAAAATATAATACATTTAATGAGTATTACAACTGTATCAATATTATACATATATAATATATCCTAATATATATAATAATATATATATATTAGGAATGTACTAAGAACTGATGCTAAATATATGTGATATATTTACATTAGAGTTCAAAAATATGCACCCTGTTCCTGTCTTTTGTAAGTAGCACACTTCTAGTATACTTTGCTGGGTATAAATATATGTTTTAATATACTGTACTGTAATGTTAAAAATTTATGTTAAATTTTACATTTTATAAATGTAGTAATTTCATTTACTTAAAATTTAAACTAAAAGGTTACATGATACATTGTAGTTGTTTTTAACACACTTTTCTAAAAATGTTGAAAAGTATATTTGGAAATAAGTATTTTAGTATATTTAGTATATTTACAGCATACTTAGACAGTTACTACAGTTATTCCATTCCTAATATAGATGAAGCAGTGTCAAATATACATTTGTCAGTAGCTGCTGCATATTATTTAGTATCCTTTATGAATTATTCAGTACCAGTATGAATCATTCAGTGACTGTTATATACTATGTACTATACAGTACAAATTACTCAATACACACTATGATAAATGAATGATTCATCATGACTGACTAAGACAAGGGATATGCACTATGACTTACTTCAGAATTCACTATGAATTATTCATTATTAACTATGATTTATTCAGCATCTACTATAAACTATTCAGTTTTCACTATGACTTGTTCAGCATCTATTATGACTTATTCAGTATTCACTATGAATGATTCAGTATTCACTATGAATGATTCAGTATTCACTATGAATGATTCAGTATTCACTATGACTTATTCAGTATCTATTGTCAATGATTTAGTATCTAATATAAATTATTCAGTGGTTATTATACAATATTCCATGTCTATTATAAATGATAACATTTCAAATACTATTATTTTTTTGGTATCTACTACATATTATTTAGTATCCATTATGAATCGTTCAGTATGTGCTATATACTATTTAGTATCCATTATGAGGTATTCAGTGTTTACTATGAATAATTATGTATCTACTATAATTTTTTTTTTAATCCACCTTCAGTGATTTAGTATATACTAGTATGAATGATTCAGTGTCCACTATGTAATACCCAGTATCTACTATTAATTATTTAGTATCTTATCTAAATTGTTCAGTGTGTTCAGTATATAAATTATTCAGTATTTGCTATGGATTATTCAGTATCCACTATGAATTATTTAGTATCTAGTCTAAATTGTTCAGTATCTAGTCTAAATTATTCAGTATCTAGTCTAAATTGTTCAGTATGTACTATAAATTATTCAGTTTCAGATTATTCAGTATTCAGTATGGATTTTTTAGAAACTAATCTAAATTGTTCAGTATCTACTATAAATTATTTTGTTTTTGCTATAGATTATTCAGAACTCAGTATGAATTATTTAGAAACGTATCTATATTGTTCAGTATCTACTATAAATGTTTTAGTATTTGCCATAAATTACTTATTATCCACAAAAATTATTTATTACCTAATCTTAATTGTTCAGTATCTACTATTATTTTTTCAGTTTTTGCTATTGATTTTTCAGTATGCATTATGAATTATTTAGTATCCACATTGAATGTTTAAGTATCTATGAATCATTTAGCGTTTGCTATGTTTTTTTTTTAAACTAATGTGAATGATTGAGTATCTAATATAAATGATTCAGTGGCTACTATACATTATGTCTAACATAAATGGTACAAATTCCAATTCATTCTTCTTTAGTATCTACTACAAACTACTTAGTATCCATCATGATTTATTCAGTATCTACTATAAATCATTCAGTATGTGCTATATACTATTTAGTATCCATTATGAGTTATTCAGTGTGTACTATGAATAAGTATGTATTCACTATGAATCTTTTAGTAATTGTTTCTATTATGAATTAGTCAGTATCCACTATGAATCCTTCAGTAATTGTTTCTTACATGAATTAGTCAGTATCCACTATGAATCCTTCAGTAATTGTTTCTTATATGAATTAGTCATTATCCACTATGAATCCTTCGGTAATTGTTTCTTATATGAATTAGTCAGTATCCACTATGAATCCTTCGGTAATTGTTTCTATTATGAATTAGTCAGTTTCCACTATGAATCTTTCAGGAATTGTTTCTATTATGAATTATTCAGTTTCCACTATGAATCTTTTGATTTTTGTTTCTCTTATGAAGTAGTCAGTATCCCCTATTCATTATATATGAGTCTGGAGTTTGCATGTTTGTAAACTACCAGGCTAATGTAGCTAATGCTAGATAATGTACTCTGTCTCTGTTACTCTATGTAAATTACCTCTATTCTGATTGGCTGCTCTGTATTTCGCCTAATTAAAAAAGTGGCCAGTGTTTTAGTGACATCACAAACACACTGAATGTATGACTGTTCATCAGTACAGCTGTTTCAGGCTGGCAGTAAGGGTAGGGTACAGTGCAGGTGGTGCGGATGGCGTGGATGGTGCGGGTGGTGTGGATGGTGGGTACACAGGGCTGTGTTTATTCTGGCACGGTTGGATGATGGTGGTGGCAGCTTTGTGGTGGTGTGTGATGGTGAGATGACAGTGATTAACGCCACTGAAACTCGTCAACCAACTGACAGAACAACACGACTGCTGAGATCAAATATTTATAAATACTCTAACCAGCCATTACAATAAAACCACTGAGAGGTGAAGTAAATTACACTGTTGATCTGGTTCTAATGGCTATGGTAAAGGGGTGGAAATATTAGGCAGCGAGTGAACAGTCCATTCTTGAAGTTGATACGTTGAAAAAGGAAGTTCGCACAAAGACTCAGGTCATTACTACATTGTTACATTGTTCAGGACTTTACTACTATTGACAAAAGTTTGGCCCAAAAAAAGATCGGGACCAAACTTAGTTTAGTTCCACACTGCAGTTTAGTGATGCACTAAAGAACTTTACTACAATTCTTTCATCATCACCTGTGAGGGCGGAGTCTCTCTGTACTTCACACCTTTCCAAGTGTTGTGTCAAAGTCTATCTCCCTGTCAGAATCTGATTTCAGATGCATCCCACAGCAGAATGAGAATAACAAATCCCCCCAGATTTCTTTTATTTCTGTGTATAAATAAGGGTTAATCTACAGTTACAGTAGATACAGAAATCACCAGCACTGTAATCTGTTGTACCCATATAGCTGCGTGACAGACGAATATGTAAGGGGGAGTCAGATTTTGGCACAGCACCAGTTCTTTTTCTTCTTCTATTGTTTAAAGGCTGATCATATCCTTTCTACTGTAATTTCCTGTAATTTCTCAAAGTCTGAAACATCTTAAAAAGCCTTTACACAGCAGATTGATTCAGATCTAGGGTCTGTCAGTGCGTCTTTGCTATCGTAACGATGGGAAAAGTACGCCTTGTGTAGCTGAAAAGGTGCAAAAGATATTTACTAATTCTATTAATTAATCATGGGTCTGTTTTGGGTGTAACAGGAAATAAACCAATCGGTGTGTCACTTGACTTTTCCTTTAAGAGCCAGGTACACTCTGACTTTGGCGGATTTCTATTTTAACAGTGCATGTGCCTTCGTTGATAATTCACTGCCAAAATAGCAATGAACGTCTGACTGTTGACGTCTGCCTAGGGTGTATTCAGTCAATAATTTACTAAAACACACCTCATTTTAAGATCACCGCACCCATTGACGTACAGTAGATATAATCACAAGCTCCATTAGGCATTAAGGCATGAAAATAGTCAGTTTGTGGGGTGTAAGATAGCAGTGAGCATCACATTGTGCCATGCGAAAGGTGTTAGATAAGGCCCTCAATGTTATTAAAGCAAGCCCCCCACCAGGCACCATGCAGCTTGATTTAGGGTGTCTGTCAATGTGTCTTTGCTATCGTAATGATGGGAAAAGTATGCCTTGTGCATCTCAAAACGTGCAAAAGTGACTCAAATATGCTCTACTTACTCTAGGTTGAGTATAACTTAACTAAAGTTAAATGTTAGTTGTTTCTAGCCACCAAAAAAACAACTGTTTGTCGTCTTGATTGTCACCAAGTTCTCCCCTTACTTTCCTTGTGTTTTCTCCCAGGTTTGAGTGGCCAAAAGTGGACCTCTGAGGCGGAGTGGACTTTATCTGACCTACGGCCTTCAACGTCAGCTTGCCCTTAAGAATCGGGATCTGTGGTCCGTCCTGCATCGTAGACGTGATGCCCGAGACGGAGGTCTAGCTCTAGCTGTCTGCTCTTCGGAGAACAGAGCTCTCCTGCAGGAAGTTTTGAGTAGATGTCACCACTATTAGGAAACTGACCTTTCCGTTTCGCAGGATTGGGCTCCATCATTGTTTACCGGGCCTGGATGCTCGTTTCAGACCAGTTTGACCTGTCTGAAGTGTCTGGCCGGGAGACGGCAACTTCCAAAACATTCGCCTGACCTTTAATCAAGCGGAGGCTTCGTCATGTGATCGTAGCTGAAGCCAGGTTCCTCTCAGAGTTCCCTTGCCCGCTCGCGGAGTGGACAGTCGTGCGGCGAGATCGGGGCTGACAGGAGAGGCGAAAACAGCGAAAAAACAGCTAGTGCTGACCGGGCCCGGGAGTGTGTGAAGTGTTTGGGTGTGTGTCTGCCACCATGGGCGAGGGAGGAGGCTGGAGACTAACAGGAAGAGGCAGCTAAATGTTAGCACTAACTTTGGAGGCCAGGTGTTACATGGAGGTGTGAGGAAGTGAGGGAGCGAGCGAGTGGCAGGCAGTGAGTGTGTGGGTGGGCGAGAGTGTGTCCGAGTGTGAACAAGGTGATGGACATTGCGGCGTGTATGTGTGTGTGTGTGTTTGGCTGATCTGATTGGCGTTCGCCGGTGTGGTGTGATGTTGGAGGCCAGGATGAGGGAACATCTGGAGGAACAATAGGTTCCACTTCCATCTTCAGTTCATTCTAGTCTTGCGAGGCATCATCGCTCTTCGGTGAGGCTGCTGGGGAGCGAGGTAGGCCTGCAGTAGTGTTAACGAGGCTAGTGATTTGGCTAGTGCTCCTCAGGCTTCGGTTAAGGACTCCCAACTTGCCGTATTGGATTATTACACCACCGTTTCTGAGGTTGAGAAGCTGTAGACCCCTGGAAGGAGCCCCTCAGTCCGGCTGCGGCCGCCACGACTGTCCACTCTGCCCAAACGGAGCTTCTCCACGTTTTCCCGAGAGAACCGAGCTGGCCGGTTAACGCAGCGACCCCATGGCATCCTGACGACGCACGCTTCACTCTGTAAGTAAACCGCTTGTACTCCAGCCTCCCTAGTGTGTGTGTGTGTTTATGTGTTTGTGAGTGTGTGTGCTGTCAGACAGGTTGTCTATCTTCCTGCTTGAGTGCTCTAACAACCCTTGCTGTGTTTTGTTGTTTTGTTTACGCGTGAGTGTGTAAGTGTGTGTGTGTGTGTGTGTGTGAGAGATCCTACGATCAAATGATAGCTTGTCAGACGGCGTTAGCGCCGGTGTGTTGGATTTGGTGATTCTAGGATAGGGATCTGCTCGTGTTCTGAAAGCCAGGCAGAGTGCTGCCTCACGTCCCACACAGCAAATTCTCCCTGTGTGGGTTCACACTCATTTTGAGTGTAAAAGTGTGAGTTAAAGTATCATACTGGAAATTATCATTTTAGTATTTTTTACCTCATTTCAGGAGGCAAAACTGATTTTATCAGTAATGATACTAAAAATTCTAACTCAAACTGGCATTGGCTCATTTTTTGTGAAAAACATATATCAAAACTCATTTTCGATAAACACACACTGTACCCCCCCCCCCCCCCCCCACACACACACACATTTATATTACATACAGTATGTTTGGCCAAGGGCTAATAAACATTGCTTCATTTGTAAATTTGAAACTAAACAAATTTTCTACTCATATCTTGAGTTTAATTCATCTTCTTTTACATTTTATTAAAAAAACTAATAAAAAAAAGAGGAGCACTTTTTGAAAGAAATGTAACATAAGAAAGGTAAAAGGCAAATATTAACCATGTAAGCTGTTTATATTGCTTGCAATTTAGGTGAAGCAAGCATGTGTAAAGCATTTTAATGTAAAATTGCTTAATTTTGCTGAATTAAATACAAGTATCAAAGTAACAAAAACAAACAAATATACGAACACCACACAAGGGTTAACCTATCAAGATTAAACTACTACAGCTGTCAGTTTGAAAGCTTTTAACATGGATCTTTAACGTTTTATCGTGAATTCCCTCACAGAGTTAAAAAAAAAATGGCGTCAAGAAAGTGGTAACTTGCTTTTATAACCTACAACACTGTGGTCAGGCAGTACGAAATGTAACAAAAATATACTTGTGCAAATGTTCCAAATTTTTCAGAATGCATTTTAGTTGTATTTATATGTATACCTATAGGGGTATATCGTGTACCATATCGTATCGTGCACGATAATATCGCCAACATGTTTGAATATCGTGAACGATATTATATGCTGAAATATCGTATATAATGCCATATCACCCACCTCTAATTATCACATCAGGGTGCAATTTTTTAACAAAAGAAAAATTCACACTGTTCTCATTTCCTATTATATATCTACTAGAGCAGGGGTGTCCAAACTACGGCCTGCGGGCCATTTGTGGCCCGTTTCCTTTTTTGAAGTGGCCCCAAGGTATTTTAGAAATAGAATGAAAGTTGGCCCGCTGTTAAGCAGGTTTTTATAATGTGAGATTAAAAGTTTGAACGCTAGGTATCAGAAACGGACCAAAGAGTCTAAAAGCGGAGAGGGTGCTCAGTTGTAGCGCAGAAAAACGGGCCAAAGAGTCTAAAAGTGGGGAGGGTGCGCATTTCTAGCACAGAAAAACAGAACAAAGAGTCTAAAAGCGGAGAGAGTGCTCAGTTGTAGCGCAGAAAAATGGGCCAAAGAGTCTAAAAGCGGAGAGGGTTCGCATTTCTAGCGCAGAAAATCGGGCCAAAGAGTCTAAAAGTGGGGAGGCTTTGCAGTTTTAGTGCAGAAAAACGGACCAAAGAGTGTAAAAGTGGAGAGAGTGCGCATTTCTTCATTTCAGTTGTAGCGCAGAAAAACGGACAAAAGAGTCTAAAAGTTGCCGTAATTAAGGAGATTAATATTAAGAGACATCATGAAATGAAACATCAATTTGAAAAATCTTAGTTTACACAACACTGTCAAAGATAAAGATAGTAAGTCAATTAAAATGATGTGTAAATGAAATAAATAAAATAAATAAAAAGTATTATTTAAAGTGGTATATTTCATTATTTGTTTTATTACAGAGTCTGTGGCCCGTGACTTCAAATATATTTCTCCTTCTGGCCCCCAACAAAAAAAGTTTGGACACCCCTGTACTAGAGACTAAATTATATCTGTTCAGTAATATTTATTTTACTTTAATCCTGGATATATGGAGATATATGGAGTGCACTATTAGTATCGTGACATTCTGTATCGCTGATTACAAATCTGATTACAAATCTGATTAAATTCTTGTATTTTTTGATGTCTCATTTAGGGGTGTGCCATTTCATATCGTATGCAATAATTCTTGTTGCAGTAGTGTATTCTTGAAATAATTGACAAATTCTTGAAAATTTTTTTGAAAAATCGTTATCGCAAAAATACCGTTAAATATCTTGATATTATTTTAGGGCCATATCGCCCACCCCTATGTATATATATTGTATGAGATCTTCTTGTCAACACATCAATTTCAAGAACGGACTGTTCGCTCGCTGCCTAATACATCCACCCCCTCTGACAGGTGCCATTAGAGGCAGATCATCAGTGTAATTCACTTCACCTGTCAGTGGTTTTAATGTAATGGCTCATGGGTGTGTATATATATATATATATATAAATATATAGTATACTCTGCTCCTCCCCGGCACACTGTGAGCTTACATTACAGCCATTTGGGTCACAGCAGCTCCCTCCATTACCTGACAATCAGTCTGGATGTGCCCTTAACCTGTCCACTGAGCTGTGAAGAACAGCCCCCCCCCCCAGCCCCCCAGTTCCCCCACCCTCCCCCCCTCACTCCACCTCACATCATCAGGCCAACTAGGTTCACAGATGTGAGAACTGAAGCTTGCTGCTGTTCTACAGTATAAAGACAGTGATAGTGAGGGTATATTGGGGGGGGGGGCTGGAGGGGGAGGGGGGATGTTTACCTCACTAACGCACACTGCCCTCATTTCACCACCGATATTATAGTGATACACAGAGCAAATGGCTTTTGTTAATCTGCTAAACTTGTCAAAAATTTAAAAATTATTTGAATTTCTTGCCTCTTAAAGAAGAACTCTAAAACTGTAAAACTGACTTTTGTTGTAAAAAATAATAAAAAAAAGTACTTGAAGAACCTTTGATGAATAGCACACAATAGCAACACCCTTCAGACTGGGTGTCACGGGGCATAATTTGCCACGATAAATCGCTTTTCCCACCGTTATCCAGCTCAAAGTAGCTCCACACCTCCTTGCTAGAATCCGGAAAATAGAAATACATTTAAAACAAGGCATTAATAACTTAAAAAGTGCACTTTAGAAAAACACTGCGACACAGCGCCACCAGTGGACAATCTGTAAGATATGTACAAAATGTACCAAATATACTGTTATGCAAATGTTATGCATTTCTCAAGGTGCTTTTTAGTCGTATTTTATACGTACGTATTGTATTTATACGTACGTATAGTATGTGTTGCTGTCAACACATCGATTTCCACCATCCTAAACATTTCAAGAACTTTGAAAGTATTCTCAAGTGCAGTTGAAAAGACTATCAAAAAAGGTTATGGCTCTCATCAAGACCACCCCTTTGTTTGCATGGTTTGATTAAATTATTGATTTATATAATTCTATTGTGAATAAGTCAGTATCCACTTGTAACTATTCAATTATTAACATAATTATAATTCATATTATTAATATTATAGTAGATATTAAT
Organism: Astyanax mexicanus; assembly: GCF_023375975.1. Lineage (NCBI taxonomy): Eukaryota > Metazoa > Chordata > Actinopteri > Characiformes > Acestrorhamphidae > Astyanax > Astyanax mexicanus. The sequence goes on from NC_064413.1 coordinate 5,848,801, forward strand.
TATTAATTATAATTCATATATACTAGGAATTTTTCAGTACTAACATCAATTACTTATACTATGCATTCTTTTGTATAAATTATAAAATACTATAAAAGAAATTATATTATAAAAAATGGAGGGTTTTTAAACACGAACGGCCATTTTTTGAAGCAACCAAATGTGGACTTGCTGGTGTACTTTGGGTCATTGTCCTGCTGCAGAATACAAGTACGCCTGAGCTTGAGGTCCTTTTTCTGGTAGTGAGCATAATTTATGGTTTCATTAATTACTGCCAGTTGTCCAGGTCCTAAAGCAGGTCCTACCACCACCATGTTTTACGTTTAATATAATGTTCTTTTTCTGAAAATTTGTGTTAGTTTTACGCCAGATGTAATTCATTTTACACTTTACACAATTTTACCACACACACACACACACACACACACACACACAGAGAGATAGAGAACCTTGTATTCATATCTGTGGTCTAGAGCATGGTTGGCACCCATGCCAGGTCTGAGTGCACTCATTAGCCGCCGATGCTGCTGCCGCATTTATACACAGACAGAGAGACAAAGAGTGAAAAAGAGCTAGCGAGAGACAGAGAGAGAAAGAGAGAGAAAGAGATATAGAAAAAGAGAAAAGAATGGAGAGATAGAGAGAGACAGATAAAGAAAGAGAGAGCTGGAGAGAGAGCTGGAGGGAGGGTCAGATAAAGACAGAGTGATAGGGAGAGCTAGAGAGAGAGACAGAGAATGTATGTGCCAGTTGTCCAGGTCCTAAAGCAGGTCCTACCACCACCATGTTTTACGTTTAATGTAATGTTCTTTTTCTGAAAATTTGTGTTAGTTTTACGCCAGATGTAATTCATTTTACACTTTACACAATTTTACCACAAGCACACACACACACGCACACACACACACACACACACAGAGAGAGAGATAGAGAACAGTGTATTCACATCTGTGGTCTAGAGCATGGTTGGCACCCATGCCAGGTCTGAGTGCACTCATTAGCCGCTGATGCTGCTGCCGCATTTATACACCTCTGTGATGCTGGCCGGCTCTGTTGCCATGGCGCCAGGCCGTTGTTGTTTACTGGCAGGCTGCGGTTGCCAGCTCAGGTGTCCAGTGTTTTAAACTGGTTCTTTGTGGCAGAACTCCTTACTACATACCGGCAGAACAATTTTACAATTACTCATTTTATAATGAACTGCTGTTCAATAACTCGACTAGTTCAACCATTATGCCTCTGCTTTCTGTTCCATTACCACTCATACCATTACCGCCATCAATCAGAGAACTTTACATCATTTGTAATGTTTGTTATGGTTGATACGTTAAATCTGATTCTTTTTATAGTCAGAATGATCAGTCATGATCTCTATGAACACAAGATACTGTATCTATTAAAAGTTTTTTTAGATATTTTATTGACTGTCAGTTTAAATATCTGAAAACCACAGGAGAGAGATACAGAGAGAAAGAGAGTCACAGAGAGAGAGAGAGAGAAAAGAAAGACAGAGAGACTCATAGAGATGGAGAGAAATATAGAGAGAGGCTCAAAAAGAGAGAGACAGATATAGATAGACAGACAGAGAGGGATAAAGAAAGAGACAAAGAGATAGAAGAAGATATCTGAGAAAGACAGAGCGATAAAGAGAAAAATAAATCTAGAGGGAAAGAGACAGACAGATAGAGAGAGAGACAAAGAAAGAGAGATAGAAAAGGAGAGAAGAATGGAGAGATAGAGAGAGACAGATTAATAGAGTGACAACGAGAGAGAGATAGAGACAGAGAGACAAAGAGAGAAAAAGAGCTAGCGAGAGACAGAGAGAGAAAGAGACAGAAAGAGATATAGAAAAAGAGAAAAGAATGGAGAGATAGAGAGAGACAGATAAAGAAAAAGCTTGAGAGAGAGCTGGAGGGAGGGTCAGGTAAAGACAGAGTGATAGGGAGAGCTAGAGAGAGAGACAGAGACATACAGATAGAGAGACAAAGAGAGGAGAGATAGAGATAGACAAGAATGGAGAAATAGAGAGAGACGGATAAAGAGAGATAAACAGAGAGACATAGAGAGAGAGAAATAGAAGAAAAGAGTTAGCGAGAGACAAATAGAGAGAGAGAGAGAGAGAGAGAGAGGGGAGAGAGAGAGACAGAGAGAGAGAAGGGAGAGAGAGAAAGAGAGATGAAGAAAGAGACAGAAAGAGAGATAGAAAAAGAGAAAAGAATGGAGAGATAGAGAGAGACAGATAAAGAAAAGGACAGAGAGAGAGCTGTAGGGAGAGTCAGATAAAGACAGAGTGATAGAGAGAGCTAGAGAGAGAGACAGAGACATACAGATAGAGAGACAAAGAGAGAAAGAGATAGAGATAGACAAGAATGGAGAAATAGAGAGACAGATAAACAGAAAGAGCTAGCGAGAGACAGATAGAGAGAGAGAGAGAAGAGAGAGAGAAGAGAGAGAAAGAGACAGAAAGAGCAATTTCTCTGTGTTGAGGAGCTGAAATTAGCTTTGATTTTTCTGTTCCACCTTAAATGCTGCAGCCCGTGCTATCTGTTGCACCTGTTATTTAAGGTGGAACGAGAAAGTTATCTAGCTAGCTAACTACTGAGACAAACAACTAGTAATATTTTTATGCTTGTTATCCATAAAACATTGAAGCTACACATTAAACTATGGTAATATAGTGCTAATCGTCACTTTTAACAAGGAAATCTGAAAAATCTGAAAAAGGGCTAAGAACCCCACCCCTCCAGCCTAACAAGAATCAGGACACCCCTACCCCTTGGTGTGCACATGCAAAACAGAAGGGTAGGGGTAAGTGGTAGGGTTAAAAGGTTGGAATGGGATTGGGCCACAGACAGACAGCTTTATGGAGTCCATGCCAAGACAGGTCAGAGCTGGTTTGGTGGCAATAATGGAAATCTACACATTATTAGGCAGGTGTTTTTGATGTTAGCCCACTTGAGTGAAGAGGGAATACATCAGAACTGTATTACAATAGACCTGAACCGGAGCTGTGCTGCCGAAACGACCACAATCACCGAAAACTAGACACTGTAAGCCCAGATAAGTTGAATTTCCTTTAAAAAATTGAGGAAACTGGTTGCCTTAAAAAAGTTAAGTAATGGTTAATTAACACTTAAGTTAGCATAACTTAGAACACAGTTGTAACAAGTTATTACAACTAAAGGAGTTTTTTATTTTTGTTAAACTGTAAGACCGTTGTTGAGTTGGGTTTACTTAACTTTTTTAAGGCAGCCATTTTTATCTTAATTTTTTTAAGTAATGGGAAATGAAAACTTGAGTTAGCATTAATTAAAACATCAAGTTATTACAACTAAATACTAAACAGGAACTTGATTTATTTCTAAGGTAGCCCAGGGGGAATCACTATGATCACACTGATGGTGAGTGTCTGTCAGAAACTGTTGGACACACCCAGTATGCAAATAGATTGTGACCGAAGCCAATGGAAAAGAAGCTGTTAATGGCAACAGACACACCTTCTCTTTTTCAATGTGTTTTCTTTATTTTCATGACTATTTACATTGTAGATTCTCACTGAAGACATCAAAATTATGAATGAACACATGTGGAGTTTTATGTACTTAACAAAACAAATAATTATATTCTAGTTTCTTCAAAATAGCCACCCTTTGCTCTGATGACTGCTTTGCACACTTTTGGCATCATTCACTCAATGAGCTTCTTCAAGAGGTGGCCACCTGAAATGAATAGTTTTCCACCAGTCTTGAAGGAAGGAAGGAGTTCCCAGAGGTGTTTATTAGCACTTGTTGCTACTCTTTGCCTTCTTCACTCTGTGCTCCAGCTCACCCCAAACCTGGATCTGGATTGGGTTCAGGTCCGGTGACTGTGGAGGTCAGCTCATTTTTTTGTTAGGTACGTAAAACTCCACACGTGTTCATTCATAGTTTTGATGCCTTCAGTGCGAATCTACAATGTAAATAGTCATGAGAATAAAAAGAAAACGCATTGAAAAAGAGAAGGTGTGTCCAGTGTATCCAAACTTTTGGCCTGTACTGTATATGTGCCCAGAAATGTTCAACTAACTCAACTAAATTGTTGAGTATTGTTTAGAAATATCCGATTTTATGTAAAACAGACTTAAATCATTTGAGTTCAAACAGCGTATGGGTTTCCAGTGCCAATCCGTTCAGGAACCGGCGTAACAGACGGCAGCCTGGTGCCGGCCAAAGCTGAACAGAAGGCAAAATCAGAGGCACTATCATTCCACACCGGAGATAATGACTTACATCCCGTCTGCTGCTCAGAGTGGCGGCTACTTAATGACGCTGCTCGCATTTAGGCGCTTGTGATTTAGCCGAAACAAAGGGCAGCACCGCGCTGAGTGAGTTAGCCAGCCGAGATGATAGAACAGCTTTCCTCCAAAGCCCTGGACTTCCTCGGTCCAAAACAGCCTGGCTACAGTGAAGAGTGGATCACTGATGCTCGCTGAATGCAGCTTACTGAGCTGTTTCAACCGATAATCATATCCATAAACATCCACAACACACACAACATCTCCTGAGAAAAAGACAGATATTTAAGGCACCTGCATCATCATCCTGTAGAGATAGATTACTCTTCACCAGGGATGTGTCAATAATTTGGCAGCTGAAAGCATTCCGCGTCTGAAAATGCCACAAAAAAAAGGCACTTTCTGTTTTTTTTTTTTTTGTAAAATAGGGAAAAGCTCAAATGATTTACACTGAACAGTGACTTTTAACTAAACCAGCAACATCAGGCCATGCAACACCCTAACCCGCTGACCCGCTCTTCAACAGGCATCCGAAACGGCAGGTTTAAGTTCATTTTTTCATGCACAAAGTACTGTAAATACAATAAAGCGTTAATTCCTAAATGCAGGATAAAATCTGTTAAACATTGGGGTAAACTTTACTAGCATTTCAAATCTAAGGCTAGGTAGTAGGGCAAGACCTTGGTAGGACTGTCCAATAAAGTATTTTGGTCACGCATATGAAAAAGTCTAATCAAGGTTTGTGGTGATGTCCAGTTGTGGTGAGTCTTTTTTTTGAAGGCTGTTCTCGTCAGTTAGTGGTTAGCAGGGGAAAATGCAGGATAAACAGATGGGTGTGGACTGTAGTCGCATTTTAAACCCAAGGCTGCAGTTGAGGTAGTAGGGCAATACCTTGGTAGGACTGTCCTAAGAAGTCTTTTGGTCTCACATATGAAACAGTTTAATGAAGGTTTAATGAAACTTGAGCCTTTTAATTTTTCGAAGGCTGTTCATTTCAGTCAGTGGTTAGCAAGACAAAATCTGTTAAACATGGGGGTGGACTGTAGTTGCATTCCAAAGCCAAACCAAAGGCTGCAGTCTAGGTAGTAGGGCAATACCTTGGTAGGACTGTCCTGTAAAGTCTTTTGGTCACACATATGAAACAGTCTAATGAAGGTTTGCGGTGAGGTCCAGTAAAAGATCTTGCCTCTTGACAACTGTGAAGCAAAAATTGAGTCTTGTCAATTTTTGAAGGCTGTTCACTTCAGTCAGTGGTTAGCAACGTAGGGTCATGACTGGACTCCAAATGTGGTGTTTAGATCAAAGATCCAGACTGCTTTAGTTAAGAATGCTTTAGTCTCTAGCATTCTTAAATTTGACTCCATTCAGTGTGAACTCAGATTAAGACCCTGCAGGCCTTGAGCTGAGTAAAAATCTGTGCTCGAAGAATGAGCTCGAGTGAGCTATCGACTGGTTCTGTAGCCCCCGTTGCGTTCGGAGCCTGGTGAGCGACCACGAGCGGTTTGATCCAGTTCAGACAGCCCAGCCATGTGGATGGCAGCTTGCATTACAGCCCATTTCACTCACTTATTCAGAATCAATTAGATATTTAGCCTCGCAGACGTCTCGGCACAGCTCGGCGTTACGTCCGCGGGGTATTGAATCCAAGAGGAAGAGAGAAATACCGCAGCCGGAGCTTCTCGTACGAGGAGAATGCATAGAAAAAGCCTTATTTATGATTTCAAAGCGCGCTGAAACGACTGTCAACAGCCTCCTTTCAAGCGTGTGAAGATATTCCTGATGTTGTAATGTTCTCTAATACTCCTGTCAGTTCCTGACAGCTCGTCTCAGAAGCTCTTCGCTTTTTGTTTTGAGCCGACGCGCCGACCACTTCCCGCCCCCTTTTTCTCAATTCCGCCCGTTTGGAGCGGGTCCAGGCGGCCGGGGTTACAATTAAGATCAATCTCCCATTAAAGGTGAGCGACCGGCTGGGTCTCAGGCAGCTGCTACCTGTAGGGCTCCCATTTCAGGAGAGGAGCTTGAGAGATCCATCTCTATTAGAGCCACTAGCTGCAAAATCAATGCAGGGCCAGGGCCTCTTTCATAGCAGAGCTTTGGGCAGGCAGGCCTGGGCACTCTTTACTCCCACAACCAGCCTCAGACCTTAGTCGTCTCTTTGACAGCTAAAGTTCACTCTCTGAACTTTCTACTCAGGCGGGAAGAAGAAGAAATAATAATGAGAATCTTTACAGTATTTGCAAAAATCGTGTAGATATTTTATTTGGATTTTGTCCAAACCCATCAGTGAAGCTACCACCCCCATGTGTTTAATGGATTCTACACTGACATGCTAAATGTCATGGCATAGCAGTATATATCGCCGCTTCCCAATGAAAAACACATATCTCCAAAACAGAAACTTTACAGGAGAGAGAAAAAATCTTGTAAACTTTCAATAGAAGAGTTTATTTCAGGTCAGTTTGAAGAGTTTCTATTGGTCCGTTCATCAACAAATTTTGGCACAGTGTAAGGTCAACACAGTGTCTGTTCAAATTATGTAGTAAACAAAAAATCAACAAAAATAGAGATAAGTGTTTTTCATTGGACAGCGACAATATATATAATTGATCAAGAAGTGTTACATCAAAGGAAGGCTTGGTAACATCTACACCTGAAGACATTGTGAGGTGCTATCTTGTGAGAGGTTGAACACTTGCCAGAGAATTCCAGGTTTTGCTTACGTAGATGCAAAAAGTGTACAGATCAGTGCATAGTAGCTCACTAAATGCGAAATGGTGAACTCTGTGTTTTTAAAATGTAATTGAGTAGATTTTATGAGTAATTAGTCATTTTTAAGTAGTTTTTAAAATAGGTAATTTTACTTCTACTCAAGTACATTTTGACAAAAGTACTTGAGTAAAAGTAAAATTACCTATTTTAAAAACTACTTAAAAAATTACTAATTACTCATAAAATCTACTCAATTACAGTAACATGGATAAATGTAATTTGTAACTTTCCACCTCTGGTTATACTTTGCCTAGACTGAGATACTCACTGAACCCCTGCATCAGAACCTCTGAAGATCCGCCCAAGTGATATTTCTCAGCGCTGTTGCAACTTGTTTGGACACATCCATGAAAGATGAGATCTGTACGTGTGGTAGATCTTATTACCGAGGAGGGAAGATGGTGTTTCTGCAGGAAGGATGAGCAGCTCAGGGAGAGAAGTGGCTAACGAGGCCGGATTAAGAAAGTTGGGTTTCTCAGTGGCGGCTCTGGTTTGGCCCGGTGGCCGGGCCGCCCCGGAGCACTCAGCCTCATCGATTAGCCGTCTGGAGGAAAGTCTGAAGACGGACGTGGAGGTGCAGAACCCGCTGAGAGGAAGGGAAACTTCTCCACACCCTGACCCTGACTGCGGATCTTCTCACGGTAAATGAGGCGTGTTCACAGCTGGGCTGTCGGGGAAAGAAAGACAATTACGGATGTGATGGAGTTGTCTGACTGTGTCTTCCTCTCAGAGTACTTTTGGAGTCAGTGGCAGCTCTGTTGCTGCGCGGTAAAGCTGGTAGATGGTAGAGTTTATGTTTCTGTTCTGTATCAGGTAAAGTCGCAATGCTTTGGATTTAGCTGTGCTTTTTGTTTGTTTTTTGTGGGTTTTTTTTGTGCATTTGTAACACAATTGAGTCAATATATGGGGTGCTGACTGTTCACATCTGCTCAGGATGTGTTCAGTCAGTGGTGCACCTGTGTTTCCCATTGGCAAGATAGCAATACGCCAGAAATTTACCTGAAAACACCTCACTTCCAGACCACCACATCTATGAGCATACAGTAGATACGTACAGTATATTCACAAGCACTGTTGAAAGAGGAAGAGGATTAAGTCATGAAAGCACCGGTGGAAAAAAAATACACTTAATTGTACTTAAAACATATTGAGAAATGTCTAAGTATGCTGTAAATATACTAACAGATTAATGTACTGACCTAAAATATATTAAAAGTACATTTTAGTTTAAAATGATACTTTTATCATACTTAAAAAAGTATAATATAGTGTATTTAAAAAAAACTGTAATTGAAAATACTTCTAAAATACTTATTTTCAAATATATTTTTGTACATTTTTAGCAAAGTGTGTTAAAAATCACTGTTACAGTAGTTCACTTAATGCACAATGGATTATGTAAAATGTAAATTATGTTACATTTATAAAATTTCAACTTAGCTGAACACACATCACCTCCAGACCACCGTGTACATGACATACATACAGTAGATACAGTATATTTACAGGGTGTAAGATAGCAATGAGCATCATTAGGGCTCAAAATGTTGGAAAGCACAGCAGTGAATTCAGTGTTCAGTGTGAAAAAAATTGAGCCAATATATGGTGGGATGCGTCTGTATTAAGTGTTGACATCTGCTTAGGATGTGTTCAGTCACTGGTGCACTTGTGTTTTCTGTTGCCAAGGTAGCAATAAGCCAGAAACTTACCTGAACACCCTTTACTTCCAGACCAACACGTCTATCAATGTGCATATATTCTCAAGCACTTTTGCTATTTAAACGAAGCAGGTGCAAGACGTTAAAATGTTGGCGACTGTTGGCGGGGTGTAGGATAGCAATGAGCATTATTAGCACCCAGTATGTTTGAAAGTGTCTTAAGTCATAAAAGTATTAGTGGATAACATACTGTAGTATAAGTACAAATTAAGAGATAACTCTTGATTTAAACAAGTTTAAATCTCATTTGTGGGAACCTGATGCAGACAAATTGTGTAAAAATAAATAAATAAATAAATAAATAAATAAAGGTTTCTTTTGCTTTCTTGTTATGAGCAGGTGGGCCGTGAGGTGGGAAAGGTTGAGAATCTCTCATCTACAGTTTAGCATTTCACATGAAACCCTCTATTTGTCGTTTGTAATATGTTGTAATTTTTTTATACTGTGTCTGTGGACGTCCGTATCATACGGAATTAAATTTATCACACTTCTTGGCCTTCGATAACTGCTGCCCCCGGGTTTGCTGTGATTTCAGTGTTCAGACGAGGCTCTGGTGGTAAACAGTGAAAACACTATTCCAGTCTCGCCGTGCGCATGTGGACTTGGCCTGGGCGCCGGTAATTTACTCCTCTGACCGATCCTTTGAAGTCCTCCACATTGGCATCTCATGCATAAACATGAGCGGTGTTTGCTTTCGAGAAAGGCAGCGGGAGGGAGGGAGGGAGGCGAGGTGGAGGCGCTGCCATGTGTTCGCTGCTCGTACGCTGTTCTCTGGAACATGTTTGGTTTAATATGGTGCCCACAGGTCATGCTCAGCCTCTTCTTTACGCCGCTCAGAAAAAAACCTTCGCCGTGCAAAACGCCTCCTCGGTCTCTCGGCAGCCAAATGTCAGGAGCTGAAACCAGATTTCTACAGTTTTAATGGAGCTGACTGTTTCTCTGCAGGGTCAGGCCAGAGCGCTGTTTTCTGCAGCCCTGTAACAAACCTGCACCGTGCTGGTCTCAATTTACCTCCACCTTCCACCTGAGTCACTCCGTTAGTTAATATCACAAGCGCTTCTTCAGCCAAAGCAGATGCTGGGTGCAGACGGGCGTCCCGGACCAACACTGAGGTTTAGGGGCTACCTGCACTGAAAAAAATGAGGCGTAAAAAATGTACTTCAAAAAAGTTTCCCAACTTTCTGCATTTGCGCTTTCAAGATTTAAATGTTACACAGAGTAAATAAGTGAACTGAACTTCAGGCAATCCTTTCTTTTATTAAACTTTACTTCATTTATTTAGCTAAATCAATCATTTTTTGTAGTTACATGTACTTGTTTTATTTGCTTAATCAATCCTTTCTTTTATTAACATTTACTTATATTTTTTTGCTGAATCAATCCTTTATTTTAGTAACATTTACTTAATTTATTTTTGCTGAATCAATCCTTTTTTTGTAACATTTACTGATTTTTTTTTTGCTTAATCAATTCTTTCTTTTAGTGAACTTTACTTAATTTCTGCATACAATATTACCTAATTACAATTACTTCATTTATGCAATATTACTCAAATAATTTATGATACATAATATAATATAATTCCTGAAATGTAAATATTTCAGTTAAAACACACATATTACACTTATTTTAACATATGAATGGCATCTAATACATTTGTTTAGCAAACTAAACATCCATGTGTAGAGAGAGAGAGAGAGAGACTTGGTCTGTTTACAAAATAAATCTTTGAGATATATTTGAATGTGTGTTTTAACCAAAAATATTTAAATTTCAGTAATAATGTATAAATTAAGTAATTGTAATGAGGTAATATTGTATGCAGAAATTAAGTAAAGTTTACTAAAAGAAAGGATTGACTGAAGTTCAGTTCACTTATTTACTGTATGTAACATTTAAGTCTTGAAACCGAGTTGAAGTTACTTAAATTTATCTGAAATTAAATTTACTTAAAAAAAGCAAATGCAGAAAGTTTGCGAAACTTTTTTAAAGTAAATTTTACTCATCATTTTTTTTATTAGACCTTAGTTATGCTGACACACAGGGCCCTGTTTTAGAGATCTATAGGTGAGCCATCAACTGTGCACCGTGCAGCTTGATTTAGGGCATGTTAGTCTTTGCTATCGTAATGACGGGAAAAGTACACCTCAAAATGCAGCTCAAAACAAGCAAAAGGCATGTACTTATTCTCTTAAATAATCATGGGTGTGTTTTGGGCGTGACAGAAAATAAACCAAGCAATTTTTAGATGCTTCAGATTTTTTTGGAACCAGTTACAGAAACATGAGCCAATGGTTATCACTCATTAAACAATAGAAGAAGAAAAAGGATGAGGATGCATTATGGGCACAATAGGTAACGCCACACTGTGGCTGATATTAACAAAGCTGTGTGACGTAAATCAGAAAAAAAAAATGCAATTATGAGCCTCTCTTCCATGTTCAGAACCACGGTACTGAGAATAGAAATGAAAAAAGTGTGGGAATCAGAAGTTCAGAAGTTCAGAGAGCAGAACCTGTGGACTCTGGACTACAGTCTCTACAATAAGTCTGAACAACAAAAAAAATAGTTTTAGAATTAGCATATTTTAGGATTTGGCACTCTGAAGCTGTCACCAAGTCGCGCCTACAAAATTGTATACTTGTATACAATATGAATTAAATTACTGGTTAAATGTCACTCTTTCAGCTGCCAGTGTGACTGCAGTGTTAGAGTGCTGGGTTATTGATCATTGGTAGTGGGTTCAATACCCCTATTGGCTCCGGGAATGCTGTAGCATGGCTGATTCCTAAAATGCGTTCAGTCAGTTTGTGGCTCCTGTTGCGATGCAACGATCTAACACAGGGACAGGCGACGGGGGTTGGGGTCCGGCACAGTTTCCTGTTTTCCTGCTGTAGCAGAACTACTAAACCTGGCAATTAACTGGTGAGTTGAAGGTGTGACTGAACAGAATTGTCCACCTTGATCTATAGGGTTGGATCAACCTACCATCAGGAGATTGTGCACTCCAAGAAAGGTTCTATTACACAAAAAGCTTACTTCCATTTGCCAAATGTATTTAACCAACTGGAAGTGTCCAAAAATGCTTTAACATGCATTAAAACCACTAAAACACACACTAAAAAGTCATGGGATAGCAATATGCCAATTGATCATGAAGTGTTATTCCAGGTGAGAGTTTGGGAATGCCCATGCTGTACTGTATACTGTACATCGTGAGATGCTATCTTATAAGTAAGGTTGAACAATGACCAGAATAAACTATGCTAAGGTATTCCAGATGGATGGAACATTTCATTTCTTTTCACAATCAAATGCAGAATACACTATGCTGGTCAAGAGCTGGTCAAAAGAATTGACCAGAGATCATCAAGTAAAAATGTATAACATATTGATCATGCTAAATATTCATTGAGATAAAATACTGATTGCTAGGCTACCTGCTGTTAAATTGCACTGTTTATTAGTGTGCTCCTAATGTATCCAGTGTAAATGATCACTTTTTTTATTTTCTGCCTGAATAAGTCCTCTTCATAATGGCTGAAGTTTCATATTTTGCCAACTGCTGGAATCACTAACCTGTCTGACTGGCTACTGTCAGCAACTATTGGATGGCGCCCTCTTGAGGTGGATTCTGATAACAGTGTAGTTGACCAGAGCTCACACAGTTTGTCGTTGCATTTAATTCAGGTCAGCTCTGCTTGGAGCCTTCGGCAATTGATTGGTTTGCTTGCCTTGTTGCAACGGGGCTGGATCTAAAGTATAGTCCAGGTGGGTTAAAAGGATAGTGATAGTGATAGTGATCTTGGTGCATCACAAATTCGTCTTTGTGATCTATCACTTTAAAGCTCCTTGCCATTAACTCTGGGCTCGCAGCATTTAGTGTGTTTGTAAACACGTTACGTGTCTCGCTGTCCTTCAAAACACTCCGGCACTTCAGCTGCCTCAGCTCCTGTCAGTAGCGCTCTGGTCTTCCTCAGTGTCGCACATTGACGGCGGCTGTCCCCGCGGGTCGCGGAGTGCGGTGGCCTCGCTGGTGTCTGACTGCACACAGCTGTGTGAGCGGCGACATGACGGCGCCGCCCAGGCGGCGATTGACGTTTCCCGTCACGCTCGGCCGGGACAGCTGTCACGGCACGTTAACGGAGGTCGGCGCTCCGAGTTAATTGTCGGCAAATGTTTGAGGTGACGAAGTCTCACCTCACGAGTCCTCGTTTTAATTGCCGCTCCCTGCAAACCCCCCCCCCACCCTTCCCATCCTCTTCATCAGCGGCGAATTATTTCTCCGTTAGCGGCGTTAACAAGCGCGAAGGATTCATTGTGCTGATGCAGAGGAGGCTGTGGCAGGAAGCACGGTGGATAGTCCCTCAAGATGCTTCAGCTTCTCCTCCAGCACTCAACACTGCCAGCGTGGCACAAAAACAGCCATTTTGTAAGGCCGCTCCAATGCGGGGTGTTGGAAAACAATGGCTACACTCCAGTGTGTGTGTGTGTGTGAGTGTGTGTGTGTTTGTGTTCTAACAGGAATGCGTATATGAGGCCTACGCTGCACAATAAGAGAAAAAAAAAAACTATGAATACAATGAATTGTAATCTGATGATCCATATCGCCATAGGATTGAATCCCAAGATACCATCCAACATATCTGCTCATGTGGGCAATGGGCTCACATTGGTGGATTGTGGACTAGGTGGACTATGTGGACTAGGACCCAGGTGGACATGGTCTTTGAATGGGCTTGGACATGTTGTTGTCACTGGGATCCAGCACCAGCAGCTGGCCATCCCAAATTGGCGCCATTGTTACAGCCCACCTTAATCTCTCATGAGTCCCAGCTAGATGCCATGGGCAGGGTACAACCCAGATGGAGGGGGTCCATGTTTATGTGGGAACAACATGGAACCCATGAACAAAACCTTCTGGTACTCAGTTGGGCTACATATACAGTTCCATAAGGACAGTTTATGGTGGTAGATGGTGGAACACTGCTTGATTTAGATACTTTTAACTTTAGCCTTGCCAATGTTTATGGAGTTATAGCCTCTGAATGCCTAACATTAACTAGGTAGACTCAGTGGACAAGGTTCCAGGTGCACATGGGCTCTGAGTGGGCTTGGACATGTTGTTGTCACTGGGATCCAGCACCAGCAGCTGGCCATTCCAAATTGGCGCCATTGTTACAGCCCACCTTAATCTCTCATGAGTCCCATCTAGGCGCCATGGGCAGGGTACAACCCAGATTAGGTCCATGTTTATGGAACCCATAGACAAAACTTACGGGGACTCAGCTGGGCTACATATACAGTTCCTTATGGGCATGTCATGGTTGTAGATGGCGGTAAACCATATATTTAGCATATGGATGCAGGTCTTAGGGGTGAGCCATGTGGGTTTATGGGACAGGGACTGATCTTTGTTATCTCAAACTGTGCATTGTGTGATGGATTGTGATCTTGTCTTCCACTGATGTGAGACAAATGATTGCAAATGATGAACCAAATTCTCAAATCTACCTGCAGTTTCTCGTCCATGGCTCCCAGTGGATGGGCAAAAAAGAAAATTCACCCTCCTCGTGCCTTAATCAGTTGAATGCCTGTATGGACCATCTCTTCCACCGTCTTCCCTCTCTTTTATTGGAGAAGTTTAAGGAAAACTGACTACAGCTATTAGCTCTAACCACGTAATCCGCTCAGTTTCAGACACCATCATTTGTAGTACGCCAAGAAAGTGAACACAGTGGCACAGAAACCTCATTGTTCAGGCTGGTGTTGTAACTGCAGAGCAGTAGAGCGCACAATGGTGTAAGCTATTTTCAAGGCTTTGTCTAAGCTATGGCATCGACTCGTCTTTGATTTGAAGAAGAAGCATGAATCTGCTTAAAGTTAAAGTTTTAAAAAATTGTTGGCAAAATTGGCCTTTTGACTAAATCATCCCCTCATGATAATGAAATGATAATGAACAAAAAAATAGGATTAAAATGTTTTTTCCCGTCCATGTCCCAATGCACTAGCCAGGGCAGCAGTAGTGTACTGGACTGTGACCCTGATGACACGGGTTCCATCCCATTGTGTTATATATATATGTGTGTGTGTGTGTGTGTTTTAATGTCCAAAATGCCCATCTCTGCTACACCAGTGCTACACTAGCTATGGTCAGCAACCTTACTGAAGCTCAGTGATTACCTGTTCAGCAGCAAAATAGCCAGCTCGCTTATTTATTATGGCTACATACTGCATAGTTCCAATAAGAAAATACTGGCTAAAGTTCGTTCTGCTGACAATAGTTGTCAGTGCTTTCATTTAGCATGTTTACGTAATATCTGATAATACATCCTGATTATGTTATTATGTTATTATGATTACGTTCCTACAGAAAATATAATGCTTATTGGTCCTTTAATGCTTAATTTACATATTATTGTTTCATGACTTTCAGCATATCAGTGTAATGAGCACTCTTTTGTTGATTTTGTTGTTTGGATGAAAGGAAAATCGAATCGAAAGCTCAAATAATGTTTTCAGGGGCTGAGCAGGTTTGACACTTGATATTTCACGGCTGCTCTGAGTAAATTACCTAGCTATGGTCAGCAACCTTACTGAAGCTCAGTGATTACCTGTTCAGTAGCAAAATAGTCAGCTCGCTTGTTTTCATGGCTACTAAACACTGTTTGCTGTGTGCCGTTGTCTATAGCTGACAACTCTGAGTGTGGAAATGGGACGTGGGGAAGGATGGGATGATGGCGGTGGGCAGATTCGGAGGCCAAACATACTGCATAGTTCTAAATAGAAAATACTGGCAAAGGTGATAGATCCTGATTATGTTATTATGTTGACTATGATTAAGTTCCTACAGAAAATATAATCCTTATTGGTCTTTTAGTGCTTCATTTATGTATTACTGTGTCTAATTAGCACTCTTTTGTTGATTTTGTTGTTTGGATGAAAGGAAAACGCTTTACCTCAGAACACCCGTGCGAAAGCTCGAAGAATCGAAAGCTCAAATAATGTTTTCAGGGGCTGAGCAGGTTTGACACTTGATATTTCACGGCTGCTCTGAGCCGGTCAATATTTCAATGAATGGTCATCATGAAATGACCTGTCTGGGTTGTGAATGATTTAACGAGGGCAGGAAGATACTGCAGGGAAGTCACTTTTGGACAGTTATGGTTCTGAAATGGTTCATGTGCACAGGACCAAAATGACTTGAAGGTAATTACAATAAAGGATTACAGTAATGTGCTCAGAGCGCCGGTCCGTCCGACTCAGACTACCGCTTATTTCCCGCACTTAACCGAAGCCTCCTGTACGTCACTCAACCACTGAAGATCTCAGGCAAAACAAAGGAATACAGGCTGACATATTTTCAACACAGTTGAATCATTCAGTTTTGTTCTTTATTGTAGCGAGCAACATCAGAAGGGAACCTATTTGCTGACTGTCATCGGGATGACACACAGGCCGTTTTCTGAGGGGAACATCTTGGCAGTAATAATATGCGTGAGTAACGGCACGGGGAGAATTTTCTCTCACTAAGAAATTCACCAGAGCCTTATCTGAAGAACAGATCCCTCAGAGATTAAAAACACTGTTCTGTGTTTCATCTATGCATCCTGGGGTGAAGTGCACCTGAATTTCTGTATAGAATCATTGTTCTGTAATGGCAACAGTGTAATAGCAACAAGGGCAGGCGCATCAATGTGGAACTACAGTACCTTGCTATTGTGCTGCGTTGTTGATCACATGGTTGTGAGTTCAATACCTGCATGTGGTAAGATGCCCCTGTTGGCTCTTCCCTGGTCAAGAAGAACTGAAAAACTACAGTTGTTAGAACACCATGTGTTCTGACCCCAGCTTTTAAAATCTTAGATCACAAGCAGTGATGGTATAGTTACTTTGAAAAAGTAATCCGATTACTGATTACTGATTACTCCTTTAAAAAGTAACTTAGTTACTTTATGGATTACTTGATTTTAAAAGTAACTAAGTTACTTTATTAGTTACTTTCAGCAGCTGCAGACACCGCCTCCCGCCGCCTTAACATAAACATTATAACCAGTTTTGCCAATACTCCCTTTATTGGAAAATGCATTTTTAACAGCAACAATTTATCTCTATTAAGTTGAACTATTTCCTAAAAAAAATATTTTTTTTTAATAAAATTAAAAAAATTAACTTAACATAAATATTTTTTAAATAAAAAATAAAATATGGTCTTTCTTGATTTTACTAAACATAAATACTTGTTTTTATAACAAATATATAAAATAAAGAAAGTCTTTCTTGACCTGACATATTTAACACTGTAAAACTGAACATTGAAGCTGTTGTTCTCTGCAGGGCAGCAAGGAGTGGTTTTATAAAACAGAACCGTGTATATGGTCTAGACCAGGGATCACATATTTGCAGACTGCGGTCCGGGTCCGGACCCAGACGTTGTCCAATACGGACCCAGACCGGACCCAACTACTGAGAAGGATTTAATTCTGACAGTGTTCATTTAAAGCACCGGAACTTTTCTTGTCTTTACGGTATGTGCGCTCTGCGCCACAGTGAACTTCCAATCACGTGTGGTGTAAAATCTTTAAATGCTCTCCTCTGCCAATCAAATTTGTGGCAGACCGCTTCCCTGGCTAGTGAATTGGGACGCGGCCGAAAATGGGCGGAAACTAAAGACACGCCGAGCGCGAGAGAGAGAGAGACAGGGGAGAAAGCGAGACGCGTGTGATTGGGGAAGAGCGGAGGGGGAATGGGTAAGGGAGCGGTGTGTGTGTGTGTGTGTGGAGGAGATGAGGTGGAGAGAGAGAGAGAGAGAGAGAATAACGCACAGTGACTTAAATAAGTAACTTTAATCTGATTACTGGATTGGAAATAGTAACGCGTTAGATTACTCGTTACTGAAAAAAAGGGTCAGATTAGAGTAATGCGTTACTAAGTATGTAAAGGTTGTGTGTTCGATACCCACATCTGCTAAGCTGACACTGTTGGGCCCTTGAGCAAGGCCTTAAGCCCTTTCTGCTTTGAGGAAGTTGTAGTATGGTTGACCTTGTGTTTTGACTTTAGTATTCCAAGCTTTGGTCACTTGGTTGTGGGTTTAATACCCACATCTGCTAAGCTGACACTGTTGACCATCATTACCAGCTTTTCAATTTCTGATTACAGGGGTATAGGTTTGAGACCCACACATGGATGTGGGTTCAATACCTGCATCTACAAAGATGCCACCTTTTGACCCTTGAGCAAAGTCCTCAATCCTCTCTGTTCCAGGGGTGCTGTAGCATAGCTGATCCACTATTCTGACCCGAGCTTTCCAAGCTTTGATCACTCTGTTGTGGGTTCAATGCCTGCAACTGAAAAGCTGCAACTGTTGGGCTCTTGAGCAAGGCTCTTAAATCCCCTTTGCCGCTGTGAAACTGTATTGATGTTCTGACCCCAGCTTTTCATGACATGGTTGTGTGTTCGATACCCACATCTACGAAGCTGCCACTGACCTTTGAGCATAACTCTTAACTCTCTCTATTCATGTAGCATGACAGATCCTACATTCTGATTCTAGCTTTCCAAGTTTTCATCAAAAGGTTGTGGTTTTGATTCCCCAATCTGCTGAGTTGCCACTTCTAGACCCTTAAAATAGGCCCCTTATCCTCTTGGACTCTAGCTTTCTAAACTAAGAATATAAAGACCCATTAGTGTGGGAAAAAAACTGCTTTTATTGAAATAAAATGATGAGGCTCATTGGTAAGAGTTCTGATTATTAATTACATAGTTGTTTGTTCAATACTCGCATCTGCTATACTGCTAGTGTTGGGTACTCAAGCAAGACTTCTACATATGTCTCTGCTCCAGGGGTGCTGTAGCATGGCTACAACCCAAGCTTTCCAAGCTCTGATGGCTACAACCCCAAGGATGTGGGTTAATGGTTCAGTGCCCCATCCTATAAGTTGCCATTGTTGGACTCTTGATCAAGGTCTTACCTCTCTGCTCTTATTTTTTTGCATGACTGAATCTTAACTCTGACACCATCTTTTCCTGACAAAAGCTCTGATCACATGGTTATGGGTTCAAAGCCCCATCTGCTAAGCCGCCATTGTTGGACTCTTGAGCAAGACCTTACCTTTCTGCTCATGACTGACCCTTAACCCTGACACCAGGTTTTCTTAACACAAGCTCTGATCACATGGTTAATGGTTTAATGCCCCATCTGCTAAGCTGCCATTGTTGAACTTTTGAGCAAAACCTTACCTCTCTGCTCTTTGTTTTTGTTGCATGACTGAATCTTAACTCTGACACCAGGTTTTCTTAACACAAGCTCTGATCACATGGTTAATGGTTCAGTCCCCCATCCTATAAGTTGCCATTGTTAGACTCTTGAGCATGGCCTAGTTTTTCAACTAAACGTTCTTGGTCCAAATGATACTTAATACTTTTTTAGGTAACATTGTAACATTTATCAGTTCAATCAGTTCTGATTGTTTCAAAATAAATGTAAAATAAGGAACTTTGTGAAAAACATTATTTCAATTTGTCTATTTAGTATAGTAAAGAGAATGGGGTTTTATCAATTTTCTTTGTGGAACTGACTGAAACCCCATTTTCTCTTTATTATTACCTTATTATTACAATGATCTATTTTTTTATTTAGTCTTGAAACAGTCAGAAAATTGCACAGAAAAATGTTTCACTGACCTCCCTGATCCCTAAAACATGTTTTGGACGACAAAACCTCCAATGTAAAGGGATATCCCTTTTCCATATTTGCAAAAAAAAAAAAAAAAATATATATATATATATATATATATATATTTTTTTTTTTGCAAATATGGAAAAGGGATATCCCTTTACATTGGAGGTTTTGTTGGTTTTTATAATATATATATATATATATATATATATATATATATATATATATATATATATATATATGTCAAATAAATGAAATGTCAAATACAAAATTTAAAGCAAATGTGTAACGCGCTAAAAAGTCTAGTACAGTACATATATATATATATATGTACTGTTTTAAGTTTTAAGTTTAATGGGGTAATTGAAACAAGGATTAACCTTAACCAATGTGAAGAAAAGGCTAAAGTTTGGAGAAAGATATACTTCTATACTTCCTTATGATCCCAAACATACAAGCTCATCTGTGAAACATGGTGGAGGTAGTGTCATGCTTTACAGTCCCAAATATTTACAGTCTACAGCATAAATAAATGGATTGAACTCACTATTCCAATACGTTTGGTAGGGCTGACTGTGTATTAGCGCTACAGTAGTTATAGAAACTTCTAGTTTTATTCACAGTTTTTATGCACAATTTCACTCTAAACCTCTAAAGACTCTAAAGACTTTTAACATCTCAACCACTGACTTCTCAACAATGTGTGGATTTCCATTATTACATATATTATATGCAGGGTTCCCACAGGTACTTAAAAAGTCTTATAAAGTCTTAAAACTCACTGAAAAGCCTGTGCAAAGGAAACCAGAGTGGAATTAGTGGAGATAGATATGGAAATATATGGAAACGAGGGAAAATGACTCACACTGTCATGTCATGTGTATTTTTAAAGGGCACTATATATTTTTCTTCTTTGATTTTCAGCCAATGGAGTCAAATAAAATATACATTACTACATGCCATATTTGAGTGTGAATGTCTGAGTGTAATACAGTGGAAACAGTGTGCTATTTATACTGCATTTACATCCACTGAATAATCTGATCATAATCCCAATCCCGTTTCTACAGTTATCTGATTATATAAATGTTCTGCAGATTCTGCAACAGCTTCTACCCCCAAGCCATCAGACTCCTCAACTGCAGAGACTGAACTGATGGTTTTTCTGTACATGCACACACACTCTTACCCCACTTACCCCAGAAAATGAAAAGCACTAAAAACCCTACTACCTCACTGGTCTTTTTTGCACACTGCATAATTTGCACACTGTCTTGTTATTTATTATTCTTTATCTGTATTGTGTTGTATTGTCTGTCTGCACTTTTGTACTGTTGCACTATTGTTCTGTCTACACTGTGTTTATGTGCACCATGGTCCCTGGAGGAACGTTGTTTCGTTTCACTGTGTACTCTGTATATAGCTGAAATGACAATAAAAACCACTTTGACTTTGTTAATGTAAACACTAAACAGCATACTCCAATTTCGTAGATTGGATTAAAACCAACAAATCTGGATTAAGCCTAGAAATCTGATTAAATGTGATAAAAATCCAAATTTTAGTTCAGTAATCTGCTTGAACAGTGCCATGATATCCTATCTACCCTACACCTCAAATCAATTTGGAGTTCAAAATACAGTATACATACAATTTTACAGACCATAATAAACATCATTGACCATCAGCACTTCATGCTTCCCTCTGCTGACAACTTTTATGGAGATGTGGATTTCATTTTCCAGCAGGATTTGGCACACTGCCAAAAGTTCCAATTGGTCTTATTATAATATTCTAATTTTCTGATTACAGACACTGATTTTTGGGGTTTTCATTGTCTGTAATCCATAAGCAATCATCAACAATAAAATAAATAAACGCTTAAAATGGATCACTCTGTGTGTTTAATACACATACAGCTCTGGAATTTTTTTTAAAGATTTTGGGAAAACCTCTGGAATATAATCAAGAGGAAGATGGATGATCAAAAATCATCAAACCAAGCAGAACTGACATAAAGTTATCCAAAAGCAGTGTGTAAGACTGGTGGAGGAGAACATGATGCCAAGATGCATAAAAACTGTGATTAAAAACCAGGGTTATTCCACCAAATATTGATTTCTGAACTCTTTTGATTGATTTCTGAAAAGTTTATGAATATGAACTTGTTTTCTTTGCATTATTTGAGGTTTTTAAAGCTCTGCATCTTTTTTTAGGTATTTTCTGCAAATAAATGCTGTAAATGACAATATTTCTATTTGGAGTTTGGGAGAAATGTTGTCTGTAGTTTATAGAAAAAAATAAAAATGTTTATTTCGCTCAAATATATACATATAAATAGCAAAATCAGAGAAACTGATTCAGAAATTAAAGTGCTCTCTTCATTTTTTTCAGAGCACTAGTATTTAAGGTATATTTCACTGCAGTATTTATCATCACCCGGTTTATTCATCATGTCTAGACACTAGTTCCTGTCACTCTGCATGTCTAAATTATACCTTTCTTTAAAACAAGGTCTGAAGACAATCAGCATAAGTGGATCTGGGCTTTACTCTGCGTTTGACTAATCTTTCACAATCGATTACTTCTCCCTCAGTCCAGGAATACTGCGATGGTGGAAAGTGGTCCCGCTCTTTTAATGGCCAAGATCAATGACCAGTGTAACACATTTTAGTGCTGCAACAAGTCATTTTCAGCTCATGAAGGGTCTTGTTAATGAGCTGATGAGTGGAATCAGGGGTGTTGAGAGGAAGGACAATGCCAGACGCGCTGTAGGGACACTCGAGGGTGAGAGAGCGTCCTTTTGTTAGGTTACAGGCCTCGCACCGGCTGGATTCTCTCTTTTCTCACACAGAGTTGCTCGGTTAAAGGGGCACTTTGAGCGAAAATGAAAAATTGAACCATTGCTCTGTTCAGTGTAAACATACCCACTTATCTCCTGCAGTATTTTGTAGAGTGTGATTTTCTAGTTCTAGTTTAGAGACTTAGAAAGCTGCTTTTATCAAGAGACGAAACAGGTTATTATCACTTTGCTAAAATGTCAAAGATCAAAGCCCACCCAATAATGACTTAGAACAACAAATAGACTACTGTGAAGTACAATTTTAGTTTTGCTAGTATTTCCCCACACCCTTACTGAAAGAGAAGAAAAAAAAGAGAGTATGGTGACCGAACGCTGCGTGTGACATAATCCCTGAGTCGCGTCAATGAGAGCAGCCCTGTTCTTAATCAGAATGTAGACAGTGTGACTGTCAGTCAGTGCTGCCAACTTTGCGACTTTGTCGCTATATTTAGCGACTTTTCAGGCCCTTTAGCGACTTTTTTTGTAAAAAAAAAAAAAAAAAAAAAAGCGACTAGTGACAAATCTAGCAAGTTTTTGCTGAGTTATTGGAGACTTTTGGGGACTCTGAGATGAACACACGCTCTTCAGTTACTGTCCTCCACGCAGCAGCGGCTGCTGCCGTGAGCCCCGCCCACAACACTTACAGTGCAGTCTCTCAGTTAGAGCTTACTCACCGCTCCACCAACACCGCTGACTGACCCCGCCCCGTATTTACAGATCAGGATGTAAATATAACTGTCTTCAGTGTGACACGAAAAAAAATATTGAATTGAACTCACACAGTCTCAGTCAGTCTCTCACCTCATTCACCACGTAGCCTGTCACTCACCTCCTCCACAGTGTCTGCCTCTTTATAAAAAGCTAAACATCTATTGAACCATTGAACTATTTGCCTATGATAGCTTTAAAATAAAGAAAACGTAAAATAAATAAATAAATAAAACAAACAAAAACCCTAAAAAAAAAACAACGTAAATGAACACTTCTGGCTAACTGCTGCTCTTATAATAACATTTAAGAACACGACAAAAAAACTCATTAATGTAATTCACGTAAAAAGTGAAGCTATTGTAAAAAAGTGACGGCCTGTTTAAAAAGCTGTTAATTTGTAACATTTCTAACATATTTAGGATGTTTTTACACACTTTTTTCACTCCCACAACCCTAATCCTTTACAGCCTCAAAAACATGTATTATGCAAATTAGGTGTTGACGTCATTTAGCGACTCTAATAATTAGCGATTAATAAAGTGGCTACAAGAACACTTTAGTGCACTATAGCATAATAATGCTTAGTATACTTTAATCTACTTTTTGTTTATTCACTAGGGTAGTGCTAAACCTTATAGCTGTAGCTATATTAGCTATATTAGAGATGAAGCACAGTCCTGTAAGTGTACTGAACTACAGTATCTAGGCACACGCTGCCGTTTATTCCATAATAAAAACGTCTGCTAGCGTTAGCATCCAGCGTTAGCACCCTGCTAATACATGGCTCTGGGGTTACATACGTACATGAAGTAGTTTAAATGTTATTTAGGTATATTTAAAATAGTTCCATTTTAGTACAGTTAAAGCACTTTTTTTAACCCAATTTACAGTAAGTAGAGCTTTTGTACTATTTTTATACAATTAAAGTATAATAAGTACAAAAATAGTTGTTCTATTTTAGCACTCTTCCTCTCAGTCCTGTAAGTGTACTGAACTACAGTATCTAGGCACACGCTGCCATTTATTCCATATTAAAAACGTCTGCTAGCGTTAGCATCCAGCGTTAGCACCCTGCTAATACGCGGCTCTGGGGTTGCATACGTACATGAAGTAGTTTAAATGTTATTTAGGTATATTTAAAATAGTTCCATTTTAGTACAGTTAAAAACACTTTTTTAACACAATTTACAGTAAGTAAAGCTTTTGTACTATTTTTATACAATTCAAGTATAATAAATACAAAAAAGTTGTTCCATTTTAGCACTCTTTATATATATACTGATTAATAATAAAGTTGTTACAAGAATACTTTAGTGCACTATAGCATAATAATGCTATCTAGGCTCACGCTGCCGTTTATTCCATAATAAAAACGTCTGCTAGCGTTAGCATCCAGCGTTAGCACCCTGCTAATATGTGGCCCTGAGCTAGCTGTGCCTGAAACAGTAAATCCTGTGTTTCTCTGAACTCCTGTAGGTTGAAATAGAGCTGTTTGCTCGGGTCTTCTCAGGGGGTTCGGCGTTCTCTCGGCTGAGATTCCTCTGTTGCCGTCGGAACGCACTGCGTATCTCTCCGCTAAATCTAGATGACTATCTCCTCTCCCCATCCTTTCCTCTTGTTCCTGTTTAAATTCAGAGCTCGAGCTCCCTCCTCCTCCTCCTCCCCCTCCTCTGAACCATCTATCTTCCCCCCCTTTCTCCACTATCTCTCATCATCTCACACCTCAGCTGCCGTTCTTCTCCCTGCTCTCCTTTTCCCCCTCTTTCTGCCTTGCTTTGTTTTTTTTTTTTTACGGCCTGAAGCTGCAGACAGTCAGTTTCCATAAAACTACAAAAGAACGCCTAAGTGTGTGTACGCTATAAAGAGATATAAAGCGCTTCCCTTCATTTCTTCACCCTCATCTGTTTCTTCATCACCTTCCCCCTCTTTCCTCATTGTGTTCTGCTTTCTAGGCAACATTCTGCAAATCCCATTTGCATGTTCCTGCGAGGGGTTACTGGCGCGTAACCCTGTAAATTACCACCCAGTGCTGTTATAGGGGTATATAAACGCTGATGTACGGAGGGGCCGAGAAGAAAAAAAAAAACGGACTGTTTACCTCACCTCACTTTCACTGCTACTCTTATATTCCTGCTATATATTCATTTATCTTTTCATCCTTCCTCTTTCTTTCTTACTCCATCCCAACCTCCTTTGTTTTTTGTTTTGGCTGCTGGGCTTTCCGGACAGTGTTGTTATTCTCTTCTGTTTTGTTCTCTAGAAGGGTTATTCATCAATTAGGCAGCTGAGGGGGAATTTCTAGCCCCCTGGCTAGATTTTCAAAGAACTTTTATTTTTAGAAAAACCCTTTTATAAAAAAGGTAACCACAGATTTAAAGTGATTCCCAACTCGAATCTCAAAGAATTCAAAACTTTATGACTTACTGTGAGAGATAATTCCTTATGGTCAAAGTTCACATGTCACGTTTTACTTGGATTTACTTGGATAGGTTTAACAAGCCTATTTATCACCATCTTGTTTTACCTCTCTGGTTTTAAATTTACGAAGGGCTTGTGAAAAAAAACTGACATATACTAGATGGCCCACAGACGGTTCGCTTATCCTAGTCTAGCCTAGCGTAGCTTAGAACTGTAATTACTTGCTTAAATGTTTTTTTTTTCCTCCTGGATCAAAATCCCACCAACATTGCACAGTGATAGGTTTACTGAGCACATGAAGAGACCAATCAGGATGTAAAGCCTGCCCACAGACCACAGTGATAGGTCTACTGAGCACAAAAAGAGACCAATCAGGATGTAAGTCCCACCAACAGCCCACAAAAAAAAGACCAATCAATCAGGATGTAAAGCCTGCCCACAGACCACAGTAATAGGTCTCCTGAGCACAAAAAAAGACCAATCAGGATGTAAATCTCACCCACAGTGCACAGTGATAGGTCTAATGAGCCCAAGAAGAGACCAATCAGGATGTAAATCCTGCCCGCAGACCACAAAAAGAGACCAATCAGGATGTAAATCCTGCCCGCAGACCACAAAAAGAGACCAATCAGATGTAAATCCTGCCCGCAGACCACAAAGAGTGACCAGTCACTCTACCCACAGACCAATCAGAATGTAAAAATTACCCACGGACCCCAAAAACAGACCAATAAGGATGTAAAGCCTGCCCACAAACTGCAGTGATAGGTCTACAGAGCACAGAAAGAGACCAATCAGGATGTAAACCCTGCCCACAGAGCGCTCTAATAGGTCTACTGAGAACCAGAATAGACCATTTAGGATATAAGTCCCACGCACAGACCACAAAAAGAGACCAATCAGATGTAAAACCTGCTACAGAACACAAAATAAGACCAATTAGCATGTATACCCCACCCACAGTGATAGGTCTACAGACCACAAAAAGAGACCAACCAGGATGTAAACCCTACCCACAGACCACAAAAAGAGACCAATTAGGATGTAAACCCCACCCACAAATCACAGTGATAGGTCTACAGACCACCAAAAGAGACCAATCAGATGTAAATCCTACCCACAGACCACAAAAAGAGACCAATCAGGATGTAAACCCCACCCACAAATCACAGTGATAGGTCTACAGACAACAAAAAGAGACCAATCAGGATGTAAACCCCACCCACAAATCACAGTGATAGGTCTACAGACAACAAAAAGAGACCAATCAGATGTAAATCCTGCTACAGAGCACAAAAACAGACCAATTAGCATGTATACCCCGAACAGTGATAGGTCTACAGACCACAAAAAGAGACCAATCAGGATGTAAGCCCCACCCACAGATCACAGTGTCAGGTCTACAGACCACAAAAAAAGACCAATCAGATGTAAATCCTGCCCACAGACCACAAAAAGAGACCAATCAGGATGTAAACCCCACCCACAGAACACAGTGATAGGTCTACAGACCACAAAAAGAGACCAATCAGGATGTAAACCCCACCCACAGATCACAGTGTTAGGTCTACAGACCACAAAAAAAGACCAATCAGATGTAAATCCTGCCCACAGACCACAAAAAGAGACCAATCGGCGTGTATATCCCACCCACAGTGATGGGTCTACAGACCACAAACAGAGACCAATCAGGATGTACACCCCACCCACAGAACACAGTGATAGGTCTACAGACCACAAAAAGAGACCAATCAGATGTAAATCCTGCTACAGACCACAAAAACAGACCAATTAGCATGTATACCCCGCCCACAGTGATAGGTCTACAGACCACAAAAAGAGACCAATCAGGATGTAAGCCCCACCCACAGATCACAGTGTCAGGTCTACAGACCACAAAAAAGACCAATCAGATGTAAATCCTGCCCACAGACCACAAAAAGAGACCAATCAAGATGTAAACCCCACCCACAGAACACAGTGATAGATCTGCTGAGTATGAGAAGAGACCTTTATGTCCATCACTCGCCAAAAAACGATATACTGATATCTAGGATGCAGTACATGATTTGTGGGCATCAGAGAGACATTAATAACATGCGTGAGAATCCGTGTTTCTACCTTTAACTAGTAGTATAAGAAGTATATAAGAGATTTTTGACACTATTCCAGATGTTCGGCTGTGGTGGGTAGTTTGAAGGTCATGGCAATATCTGGGTGGTATAAGATACAGCATGAGTCCATAGAAAAAGAAGACTTGAGAAATATTAGTAAAAGTTTTATGGCTTATACTTTTCGACCCCAAGTTTAACCTCTCTCACTGAAGACGGACACGAAGAGAGAGACCGGCACGCTCTCCTCAGCACCGCTTTCTGCTGCAGTGCCTCCGTCCTTCACCTCTGTTCTCCAGGCGAGGTGGGAGATGGTGTGATGGAGTGGATGAGTGCTGGCGTGGAGGTGTGGAGATGGGGGATGGGAAACATTTGACTCAGAACGAGGAAAACAAGGAATGAGGGAGAATGAGAGATGGAATGGGTTTGTGTCGTATGTGACTGGCTGGTTCTGGATATACTACAGTATATTCATACAGCAGCACAAACATCTGGTTTATTCAACTGTGATGTCTATGGAAACTGGAGTTGCTCCTGCATTGAATAATAAGGAGTAGTCGATTTACATTTATTCATCTGCTACACTGTAAACAATCCTAGCAAGTAAAATTATAAATGTAAATGTAAACTTCAACTTCAAAAACGTATTTTTTCTCTTTTAGAATTGTTTTGTTTTACTGAACTTTGTAAGTGGATAAGTGGATGGATGGATGGATAGATAGATAGATAGATAGATAGATAGATAGATAGATAGATTCATCTACTACACTGTAAAATATCCTACCAAGTTCATTTTTAAATAAGTCTAACTTCAACTTCAAAAAACGAATTTTGTCTCTTTTAGCATTTGTTTTGTTTAACTGTACTTTTATTTTAATTTAAAGCTTATTTTAAGTCATTTTACTTAGAATTAGCTCAAAAAGTCAAGTTATTCTGATTCCTGTTTCCAAACTTCAGAGATAAGACCAATATTTTTTCATGATTCAAGTCTTACTTTAAGGATTTTGATATTTTAAGATGCTTATTTTAAGAAATCTTTCTTAGAAATGTGTTTACCATATTAGGCAGGTTCTTCTTGTTTAATATAAGCATATAAATCTTTATTTTTTAATTTTTAAATACTCAGTTTTTTTGCCAATGGATGTTTTGAGGTGATATCATAATGCTTTTCTAATTTTATCCCACTTTTCTGCCAATTCAGGCAAAAATTGTCAGCAGTAACTTTTAGCATTAGCGAAAGCATGCTTGTGGTTCAATGTAGTTCAATAAAGAACTAGATTTGTAAGAGGAGAAGAAGACTAACACATGCCTCCTTTGATACATGTGAAGTCAGGCTGATGCAGCCAGTTGGATAGCCAGTGATCTTGGAGGAAAGCACCGGGTCCCCAGCTCTGGTACACCAGCTAACAGATGCCTGTGATGACTGAAATTACATTAGAAGAGATGAGGGGTGTAAGAGTGCCATCTACCCACCTTGAGAGAGCATGACCAATTGTCCTTTCTCGGACTCCGGCTGCTGATGGCAAGCAGTACGATATGGGGTTTAAACCAGTGATCCTCAGATCATATTTGCATCACCTTGGTCTGCTGTAACAAACTTCCCACTTGCTTTACTATTAGGTATACTATTATTTACTATCAGGTTTACATCTGACGATGTCTACCAAACATTGGGATTTGAGTTGGTCTAAAAGTGACTGTGGTTGTATGGAAGAGATTAAAAATTTCCTTAAAAATAAAGTTTTGGACTTCCAGATGACAGAGCCTTGGCTATCCAACTTTTCCAGAGGTGGTGATCTTCTGCCAATAGGACCATGATGGTTTTGCCACTGGGTTGCTCTCTCTGGGGGTTTGTTTGGTGATGACAATTAGCAAAACAACAGAAGTAGACTCCCTCCACAGATCCCCAAGTGGCCACAAGGACCCAAATTTGGTGCTTTGATAATAAATACAAGGGTTGGACAATGAAACTGAAACACCTGGTTTTAGACCACAATAGTTTATTGTGGTGACGGACAGTTCTGGTGGGAACAGGAGAGTTGAGGTGCACATTGAATTCTGCCGTGATTTGATCAGCCGGGGTTTTATGTTTTTTGGAAACAATCCGGGTTAGCACCCGAACATCCCTTTCAGACAGCTTCCTCTTACAGCATCCACAGTTAATCCTGTTGGATGTGGTTGGTCCTTCTTGGTGGTATGCTGACATTACCCTGGATACCGTGGCTCTTGATACATCACAAAGACTTGCTGTCTTGGTCACAGATGCGCCAGCAACATGTGCACCAACAATTTGTCCTCTTCTTCTTTTGAACTCTGGTATGTAACCCATAATGTTGTGTGCATTGCAATATTTAGAGCAAAACCGTGCTCTTACCCTGCTTATTGAATCTTTACACTCTGCTCTTACTGGTGCAATAATGTGCAATTAATAAAGACTGGCCACCAAGCTGCTCCAATTTAGCATGAATGAAACCCCCCACACTAAAATGACAGGTGTTTCAGTTTCATTGTCCAACCCCTGTATGTCACAAGTGGCATTTACTGGGATCCAAGCTGTGTACATTATCTACTGGCCCATTATGAAGAGCATAACTGATGTATTGTGGTGTTAGAATAGAGTGAAGGATAATAATAATGGTACAATCACTAAAGATTTCATTAAAGAACAATGCTGGAGGTTATGCTACAAAGGGCTACAAAGGGTGAGGTACTAAAGTACCTTTCTTTAGTCATTATACATAGTCTCTTACATTTGCTAGTTTTAAAGGTTGGAAGGTTGAAGAATAATGTCCATAAAAATCCCCTAAACAGAGTAAGTTAAAAGCCTTATTTAGGTGTATTTTTTAGGGTAAAGCAACTAGGGCTGCAACGATTAGTCGTTATAATCGACAATGTCGATTATTTAAATTGGTCGACTACAAATTTCATTGTTGACTAATCGTTAATTTGTTACAGTACCACAGTACTACACAAAGTGCTGGGGACAGAAGCACAATGGGAGACTTAGTTTGTGTCTCCAAAAGTGCCCAAAAATGCCATTTAAACCTCAAGTTCTGCTGTTTCTATCGTTTTTAGAGATGGCAGAAATAATCGCTGACTAATCGACTAATCGCAAAAATAATCGTCAGATTAGTCGACTACCAAAATAGTCATTAGTTGCAGCCCTAAAAGCAACATAATGTAGCATTTCTGTCTTTAGATAGCAGAATCAGAATACAGAATCATTTTGATGCTCTGTGAGACCTTTATATGTGAGGTGGTGATCATCCGACATATTGCAATGGTCCAGTAAAATCCTCACAGCAATGGTCCAGTAAAATCTAGTAGTGTGGTGGATGTGTGTGAATTAGCATTAGAATGCTGTATTAGCATTCTTGTGTTCTCTTTGTCCTTCCTTCTCTCTCTCACCTGCCTCTCGCTGTAAGAGCAGGGAAGACTGTGTGTGTGTGAGAGAGAGAGAGAGAGAGAGACAGAGAGAGAAAGAGAGAGAAAGAGAGTGTGTGAGTGTGTGTGTGTGGCTCGTTCTCTCCTCCTCTAACAGTACACTGCTGAAGCCCTGCAGCTGCAGTGACACAGGAATTTACATTCTTTAATAAAAGAGAGAGAGAGAGAGAGAAAGGGAGAGAGATGGAAAGAGAGAGACATAGAGAAAGAGAAAGAAAGAGAGAGAAAGAGAGAGTAAGAGAGAAAGAGACAGTGAGGGGAGGAGAGAGATGTAGAGAAATAGAGAGTAGGAGAGAGAAAGAAAGGAAGAGACAGATACTAAAAGAGAAGGATTGAGAGAGAGAGATATAGATAGAGAAAGAAAGGGAAAGAGAGATACAGAGGTACAGAACGAGAGGAAGAGAGAACAAAAGGAGAGACAGAATGAAAGAGTGGAGGAGAGAGTGGTAGAAAAGAGAGAGAGAGAGAGAGGGGGAAGGAGAAGAGAGGTACAGAAAGAGAGAGGGGGAGAAAGAAAGAAAGAAAGTCAGAAAGAAGGGGAGAGACAGATAATGAGAGAGAGGGAAAGAGAGGGAGAGACAGAGAAAGAGAGAGAGAAAGTGGGAAGGTAGAGAAAAAGAGAAAAAGAGAGGTAGAGAAAGAGAAAAGAAGAGAGAAAAAAGGGAGAGAAATGGAGAGAGAAGAAGAGAGAAAAGAATGAAAGAGGGAAAGAGAGATAGATCTAGAGGAATAGATAAGGAAAGGGAGAGAGAGGAATAAAGAGGGAAAAAGAGGAAGGTAGAGGAAGAGAGAGGGGGAGAGAGAAAGAGGGGAAGAGACAGAGAGGTAGAGAGATAGAGAGGGATAGAAAAGGAGCAAGAGACAGAGAGAGGTAGAGAGAAACAGAAAGAAAGAGAAAGAAAGAATGAGAGAGGGAAAGAGAGAGAGAGTGTGATTAAAGCTGGACACAGTGATATTCTGTAATCAGTCGTCTACCATCTCAAATCTTCCTCTATATAAATGACTCTTCCTTTCTCTCGCTCTTCTCTCTCTCAATCTATACCTCCTTTTCTATCTTCCTCTATTTCTCTCACCCTCTTCCTCCTCACCCCTCTCTCTCTTTTTCTATCTCGCACCATCGTGATTGATCTCTTCGTTCTCTTTCAAATCAATCCACGCCTGCCTTTGTCCCTCTGTTTCCCTCTCTCTATCTTTCTCTCTCTCTTTCTCTGTCTCTCTCTATTTCTATTTCTATTTCAGTATCTCTGCACTTTCTTTTCTGTGCTATCGCAGTTATTCTCTTTTTTCCCCTTATCTTTTTCATTCCAATGTCTTTCTCTTGCTCTCTCAGTAACACGCACCTTTCGTCTTTCTTTCTCTCTCTTTCTTATTCTTTTTGTCCTCATTTCTCAGAATACGCTTTTTGACAAAACAATGGCACACCCCAGACTGCTACAAAAGCTCTTAGAGACTAGTTAGACTAAATAAACTAGAGATCGTTTATTGCTAGAAATGAGAAGCTTTAACAATGCAGAGGCAGGATGCAACAGCAAGTCACTTTTTTAAATTGCCATTACAAAAAAGGACAAAAACCTAAGACAATGAAACAAACACTAAACAAAGGACAAACAAGGTCTAACAAATAAGTAGTCAAATAAACAAATATGGCAAGGGCTGTGCCTGTGGATCAAACAAACGACAGCAATCAAACATCAACACATTCAAAACATGACAGAAAACAAAGGAAAACATGGGGTTTATATACACTCAGACAAAGACAAGGAACACCAGGGGAAGATAACAAGCAGGCCTGTGACAGGGCAGGGCTAGGGCAGAGAGAGGACAACAACAACAAAAAACAGAGCCATGTGCTTAAAGAGCACATTGCTAAGAAGACAATCAAGAACACAAAACAGTAACAGAGAGAACCAAGAAAAGAACAGACACTACTAATAAGGGCTAAGGTGTGACAGAAGCAGAATGGTTGATTGGTTGTTGTGGTGGACAAAAATAATCCTGCCCCAACTGCTGGTGTGATAATCTGGGAAGGCATCACATATACAGCAGGGATCTGCAATTAAGGAGGCCATGGGCCAGATATTTTCCAAGCCATCACGTGGTTCGGAATTGTTTTGGAAAATGAAGTGTAATGGGATGGAGTCCTACAGACTAGTAGCTCTCCAGCCCAGAGTGTTGTTGAACCCAATATAATGAAGAACAGTTGATCTCAAAGCAGGTAAACCCAAGAAGAAAAAAAAAAAAAAAAAAAAAAAAAAAAAAAACACACTATTCCTCATGCAGTATCGAAACTGTGTCATCAGGGTCGCGGTCCAATACACTACCACTGCCCTGGCTAGTGAATTGGGAAATGGCCGTGAAAAAAACACCCTTATACGGAGGTAGGGAAACTAAAATCCCGCGACAGAGAGACAGGGGAGGAATATAAACAAAAGCTCACCAGAGAAACACTTTTTAAATTTATTTATTTTTTCATTATCGCTCATTATAGTTACAGTCAGTCACCCCTAGTAGTGATACAAGGGACACTAACAGTTCAGTGATATTTGCAGGCCATATTGTGGCCACCTGTTGCTTCCCATGGCAGGGCTTCTAACTTGTAACTTGATACTAAAACTAAATTTTTTTATAAAGTGTTTCCTAATAAAATGTTCTCTTATTTTCTGCTTTCTCTTTCCGTAACGTTTCTTTTACTCTCTTTTAATAATCTCTCTCTCTATCCATCTTTTCTCTCACTCTTTCTCTCACTTTCTCACTTTTACCTCATTCGTTCTCCATCTCTGTAAGAGATGAGCTCTCTCTCTCTTTCTGTTCTGCATGTCTCTTTCAATAACTCTCTCTCACCCTTTCTCATTATCAATTATTCTCTCTCTCTCTCTCTCTCTGATGTCAGACAGGATCTCACTCATCATTGTTATTTTGTGCTGAGTTCCCGTGCTGTTGTTTCTAATTAAAGACTGATAGTGATTAAATATTTAGCTTTGCAGGATAATTAGTGGTGGCTCAACAGCGGCACTGGAGGCTATGCCTGTTCTCACACACACACACACACACACCCACACCCACACACACACACACACGCATACACACACATACATGCTTCTGCATCTAACAGAGACATATAAAATCCCTCTCACACAGTAGAAAGCTATGGTGTGTGTTTAAGCTGGTGCTACAATAAAGGGTTCTTTGAGCTGCGTATTTGGTTCTTTAAAGAACAATATTACTAACAGAGAGTGTGTGTGTGTGTGTGTGTGTGTGTGTGCAAAAAGCATCCACACAGACGCCAATGCAAACAGACAAGTGCTAGGCTAAAAGCTAAGCTGGAGGAAGCTAGAAAAGCAAGTACAAGCAAGCTAATGGTAGAACCATCTAAAAGCTAATGCTAGAACTACCTAAAAGCTAATGCTACAACTACATAAAAGCTAATGCTAGAACTACCTAAAAGATAATGCTGGAACTACCTAAAAGATAATGCTAGAATTACCTAAAAGCTATTGCTAAAACCACCTAAAAGCTAATGCTGGAACTACATAAAAGCTAATGCTAGAACTACATAAAACCTAATGCTAGAATTACCTAAAAGCTATTGCTAAAACCACCTAAAAGCTAATGCTAGAACTACCTAAAAGCTAATGGTAAAATCACCTAAAAGCTAATGCTGGAATTTCCTAAAAGCTAATTCTAGAATTACCTAAAAGCTATTGCTAGAACCACCTAAAAGCTTCAGTAATGCTAGAATTACCTAAAAGCTACAGTAATGCTAGAATTACCTAAAAGCTACAGTAATGTTGAATTACCTAAAAGCTAATGCTAGAATCACCTAAAAGCTAATGGTAGAATCACCTAAAAGCTAATGCTGGAATGTCCTAAAAGCTAATGGTAGAATCACCTAAAAGCTAATGCTAGAAACTACATAAAAGCTAATGGTAGAATCACCTAAAAGCTAATGCTGGAATTTCCTAAAAGCTAATGCTGGAATTACCTAAAAAGCTAATTCTAGAATTACCTAAAATGTATTGTTGAACCACGTAAAAGCTAATGGTAGAATCACCTAAAAGCTAATGCTAGAACTACATAAAAGATAATGCTAGAACTACATAAAAGCTAATGCTAGAACTACCTAAAAGCTAATGGTAGAACTACCCAAAAGCTAATGCTAGAACTACCTAAAAGCTAATGCTAGAACTACATAAAAGCTAATGGTAAAATCACCTAAAAGCTAATGCTGGAATTTCCTAAAAGCTAATGCTAGAATTACCTAAAACTCTAATTCTAGAATTACCTAAAAGCTACAGTAATGCTAGAATCACCTAAAAGCTAATGTCAGAATCACCAAAAAAATAATGCTTTAAACACATCAAAGCTAATGCTAGAATCACCTAAAAGCTTCGGTAATGCTAGAATTACCTAAAAGCTACAGTAATGCTAGAATCACCTAAATGCTAAAACTAGAATCACTTAAAAGCTAATAACCTAAACGCTAATGCTAGAATAACCTGAGAATGCAAACAGTCTAGTTCTAGACTAAAAGCTAAGCTGGAGGAAGCTAGAAAAGCAAGAAGGAGCAAGCTAGTGCTAGAATCTTCTAAAAGCTAATGCTAGAATCTTCTAAAAGCTAATGCTAGAATCTTCTAAAAGCTAATGCTAAAATCTTCTAAAAGCTAATGCTAGAATCTTCTAAAAGCTAATGCTAAAATCTTCTAAAAGCTAATGCTAGAATCTTCTGAAAGCTAATGCTAGAATCACCTTGCATTTTGTATTTTAAGTGAACTACTGTCACAGCGTTTTTTAATACACTTTGCTTAAAAAATATACAAAATATATTTGGAAATAAATATTTTGGAAGTATGTTGAATTACAAAAAAACTAAAAATACACTTTTTAAAAAGTATGATCAACATTTTCTTTCAAACATTTAATGAAAGCATAATATTAATGTACTTCAAATATATAAGTATATATGAAGAAGTACATTAATCTGTAAGTATATATTTACAGTGGTTTTACTGATGGGGTTTAAGAGCTGCAGGGGAATTGGATAATCGGATCATGGTTAACACCGGCTGCTTTAAACTACAGCACGCTAACCCAAAACTCACACACTGGAGATGATTCACTTTAGTACAGCTTTCTCTAATCAGCTGCATGTGAGGAGCACACTCGGTATGTGTGTGTATATTTGTGTGTGTGTATGTGTGTGTGTGTGTGTGTGTTACAGTCTGAGTCATATTCCAGAGCTGGAGGGAGAAAGTTCAATTATTTGAACGGTTTAAAAATTAGAATTTCAAAAATCTCTGACCACCGGCTCTCGTTACGTGTTTTCTTGGCTCACTGATGTATTCACTTTAGCAAAACACACACACACACACACACACACACACACATGCACGAGCACACACACACACATGCATGCACACGCATGTAGACTCATACACATACTTCACACACACACACACACACACACACACACACACACACACACACATCCGTACAAGCGCTCATAAATTTTCATACACTGCGCAAACAGAGCGGGACTGCTGGACATGTCTGCGAGCGCCTGACTCACGCTCATGCTGTCAGCAGCGTCTGCAGTGAAGAGGATGATGATGATGATGATGATGTTGGTGGTGGTGGATTTCTGTGTTCCTGCGCTCTGGTGGCAGATGTTGGTGGTGGTGGTGGGGGGGGGGGGGGGTCAGGGACGGGAGGGGGGGGGGCTCTTGATTAGTTCATGACCTCTGTGTTTTTTTTACAAATTGAACACAGTGTTTAATGCTGACTGAAGCAAACGCAAAAACGCAGTGCTGGAGAGTGAGCTGAGGCTGTAGTCTTTGTCCGATAGAAGAAAAGGAAAGGATGCTGTTCGATGTTCATTTGAGACAAGAACGTTTGAGACAAAAATCTAATCAAATTCTCCCTTTTTTTGTTATACATGTGTTTATTTCAAAGATCGACTGTGTGGGAAAAAAAATCATGAAATCTAAAGAATAACAAAGGATTTTACGTCGCAATGTAGGGAACAATGGAAGAAAGCTGGCTTTGCGTCCTAGCTCATGGGTCTTCCAGCAAGACAATGACCCTAAACTTACTTCAGAAAGCATGCAGAGATGGATGGTAATGTTTTCTTTTTTTAAGACTTTGATTTTGGTTTTTATGGTTGCTGGACATGAATGGACAATGGTAAAACATTTTGAAAACTTTTTTTGAAAAATGCACAAATAGCATGATTTTTCTGCATTTTCTGGCTACTGCGCTTGCATAGATTGCCATAACAAGTCGAACAAAGGATTTTACATACCCTCCTGTGCTCAATCTTGCATGGGAAGGAAAGGATGCTGGGTTTCAGCCTGATGATTCGTTCCATGTTCATTTGAGACAAGAACGTTTGAGACAAAAATCTGATCATATTCTCCTTTCTTTTGTTATACATGTGTTTATTTTTTAAAGATCGACCGTGTGCAAAAAAAAATAATGAAATCTAAAGAATAACTAAGGATATATATGTAGGGAACAATGTAAGAAAGCTGGCTTTGCGTCCTAGATCATGAGTCTTCCAGCAAGACAATGACCCCGAACATACTTCAGTACTTAGAGCAATTAGAGATGGATGGGAAGGAAAGGATGCTGGGATTCAGCCTGGTGATTTGTTCCATGTTTATTATCTTATATATGTGTTTTGGGGTTGTTTTGTTGACTCTGGCACTGGTTACCTTGACTATGTGCATGGAACACAGGCTGAGTTTGCAAACTAGATCATGGGTCTTCCAGCAAGACAATGACCCCAAACATACAGTACTTCAGAAAGCATGTAGAGATGTATGGGAAGGAAAGGATGCTGGGTTTCAGTATTGTTACAGTATTATTTGTATTGTTGACTCTGGCACTGGTTGCCTCGACTGTATTTTCTTGCAAGACATCATGAAATCTAAAGAGTAACAAAGCATTTTACTCGTAATGAAGAGCCCAGTGTGAAAAAGCTAGGTTTGCAACCTAGATTGTGGGTCTTCCAGCAAGACAATGACCCCAAACATACAGTAGTTGGACAATGAAACTGAAACACCTGTCATTTTAGTGTGGGAGGTTTCATGGCTAAATTAGAGCAGCCTGTTGGCCAATCTTCATTAATTACACATTGCACCAGTAAGAGCAGAGTGTGAAGGTTGGTTCAATTAGCAGGGTAAGAGCACAGTTTTACTCAAAATATTGCAAAGCACACAACATTATGGGTGACATACCAGAGTTCAAAAGAGGACAAATTGTTGGTGCACGTCTTGCTGGCACATCTGTGACCAAGACAGCAAGTCTTTGTGATGTATTAAGAGCCACAGTATCCCGGGTAATGTCAGCATGTCACCACCAAGAAGGACCAACCACATCCGACAGGATTAACTGTGGACGCTGTAAGAGGAAGCTGTCTGAAAGGGATGTTCGGGTGCTAACCTGGATTGTATCCAAAAAAATTTAACCCACGGCTGCTCAAATCATTGTCCAACCCCTGTATTTGTCAATACCTTTGACTTGGGTGAGGATCAGATCACATTTTAGGACTCGTTTATGCATAAAAAAGAGCTTTTTACTTCATTGGCCACCAGACTCAACTCAACCATTGTAACTAAAGGCTCTTTACATTTTTTTTCCCGCTCTAACACCCAGCACTCAGCCCGTGAAGTGCCTGATAATTAGCTGATGAGTTGAGTCAGGTGTGTCGGATTAGGAAAAACACAAAACACACTCATACACACACATACACACACATACACACATACATTCGTCTAGAACTGGGATTAGGAACTGCTTGGGAAATGCTGATGCATTTTCTTTCAGGGATTAAGCCAGGCTTCAGAATATGAGTACGCAGCCCTGATAAAAAGTTCTCTCTCTGCTGCTGCTTTAGAAGAGCTCCGGTATGAAAGCTGGCCTCAAGCCCAATCAGAGTGATGCTGGATAAGGCGAGAGTGGAATTTGGAGTGACTGGGCTATTAGCATGTGGAATTATTGGCGGCGGTGGGAGCTTTCGCAGCGTTCGCTTGGTAACACATTTAAACTTTTGTTCTAAACTAGCGATGATCTCGCTCGTTCTCCTTGATGCATCATGACAACCCAACGTGAGGCCCGAGCTAAACGCTCCCACGCTTCTGCTGGAGAAGGAATGGGAACGTTCTTCTCGCCGCGTGTTTGTTTGACTTTTCTTACAAAACGAAAGACTCGACTGAAGGTACAGCAGCATTCAGAGAAACACAGAAATGGAAGGACTTTTTTCCCACCAGGTTGCTTCATTAAATCCAGCTCCTCTGCTGACTAAAAAACTACCTCGGTATTGTCGATATTGAGAACGAAGAAGAACATCGGTGGTGTCGTCCATCCGTAGAGCCCAGCTGTATGAGTTGTATGAAGATCACAGGCCTATCCGGTGTAGCCTACTGTCCCCACACACCCACAGCGCTCTTGTTAGCATCTCTCTCGTGATCCACGCCGCTCCGAGCATGTGCTGTCAGAAGTTCTCAGAAGTTCTCACGCTGTGATATGTCTCCCGTTTCCACACCTCGGGCAGGTTCACACCCACAGCAGCTTCGTTTATGCTCCCGCTGTGTTGACCGCACCAGTTCTGACATCTCAGACTTCCTGTTCCTGACCATCCATCTCTTTACTTTACTTTACTCTGCTTTACCAACGTCTTTATAGGTCTTCAGTCCATCTTTTGGGCTTCTTTTACAACCACTCATATACAAAAAACCATCCTTCCATCTGTTTCAACCAAAGGTTAGAGTATCATTTCAACAACATGAAACTCTGAAACTCTGATTTTGCTATTTATAGGTTTATGTTTAAGTACAATTAACATTTTTGTTTCATTCTATAAATTACAGACAACATTTTTCCCAACTCACTAAATGACAAAATAAAAATATTGTCTTGTACTGCATTCATTTGCAGAAAATGAGAAATGCTTGAAATAACATAAATTGAAATAATGCAATGAAAACAAGTTCATATTCATAAAGAGTTTTAAGAGTTTAGAAATCAATAATATTGGGTGGAATAACCCTGGTTTTTAATCACAGATTTCGTGTATCTTGGCATCATGTTCTCCTCCACCAGTCTTACACACTGCTTTTGGATAAATTCAAGCAGTTCAGTTTGGTTTGATGGCTTGTGATCATCCATCTTCCTCTTGGTTATATTCCAGAGGTTTTCAATTTGTTAAAATCAAAGAAACTTTAATTTTTAAGTGAATTTAAAAAACTCATAAATAGTTTGTCGTGTTTGTCTCAAAAAGGCACAAATAGCATGATTTTACTGTATTTTCTGGCTGCTGCGCTTGCGAAGATCTCCAAGTTGAGCAGCTATTTTACTGTGTGTACCATTTGCAACTTTGTAACCCTTTCCAGCTTCAATGTAAATCTATTTTTTTTATCATATATCCTCTGAAAGCTCTTTTTGGTTCAAGGGTTCATATCCTTTCTCCACTAGCACTGTGACATTTTTATCGTTGTTCACAATATAGAGAGGTTGGAGTATCATTTCAACAACATATTTTAAATCACAGATAAGGTTTAATTAAACCAACTAGGAATAATTTTTTAGTGTTTGGCTCAAAAATGCACAAATAGCAATTGATTTTACGGTATTTTTAGGCTACTGCGCTTGCGTAGATCTCCATAACACATTGAGCACCCATACAGTCATACCGACTATAGACAGCTCTGGAAAAAATTTAGAGACCACTTCAGTTTCTCTGATTTTGCCGTTTATAGGTATATGTTTGAGTAAAATGAACGTTGTTGTTTTATTCTATAAACTACAAACAACATTCCTCCCAAATCATTTAAAATAAAAATATTGTCATTTACTGCAGAAATTGAGAAATGGTTGAAATAACATTAATATTTTCCATGCAAAGAAAACAAGTTCATATTCATAAAGAATTTTAAGTGTTCAGAAATCAATATTTGGTGGAATAACCCTGGTTTTTAATCACAGTTTTTTTCATGCATCTTTGCATCATGTTCTCCTCCACCAGTCTTACACACTGCTTTTGGATAACTTTATGCTGCTTTACTCCTGGTGCAAAAATTCAAGCAGTTCAGCTTGGTTTGATGGCTTGTGATCATCCATCTTCCTTTTGATTATGTTCATATATATATATCCAGAGGTTTTCAATTTGGTAAAATCAAATAAACTCATCATTTTTAAGTGGTCTTCCAGAGCTGTATACATATATCCATTATTAATGTTTAATGTCTATATTTGTCTGATGTGATTAAATTAATTGTAGGGGGTCTTGGCATATTTATTTGTACCCTTCTCAGCTGATCTTCTGGGACTTATTTTGTTCGACTTTTCGATTTTGATATTAAAATCTCGCTAATCTACAGCTGTAAACTCCCCTTAGATGGGTTGATGTTTCAGTGCTGGAAACACTGTCTGATTTGGAACGAAATCTAGTCCAGTGTTCAGTCTCAGCTCGCCAGAAAGACGTGGGGAGATGCTAATAGACGAGGCTGGGGTGATGGGGTTTGGTTTTCTTTCATCCGTAAGAAGTTCAGTCCAAAGAAATCCAAATTAGCACGCTTGCTAAGTGCTGAGCTAAGTGCTGGTTATAGCAGACTGGTGTGTAAACATGCCAAATAACACTTGTGAGGAATAATTCAGAGCTCTTTGTGTGCGCACAGTGAAGCCCACCATGAAGCCCCTCTGTGCCGGTGAGAATTTAATGGCGTGCGGTCAAGGCTAGCTTAGTTTGTGCGCAGTTTGTTGTCTGGGCTATGCTTCTACCGCCTCCAAATAAATGTGATGCTGTGCTCTGGCGAGGGGAGGCTTTTCTCTTCATTAATGTTCTGCTCGAGTGGTCAGAGTGGAGAAGCCAAATGGTCTGTTTGGACCGACCCTGAACATGTGGAAAATCGTGAAGTCTCCAAATCACACCTGCAGGGGTTGATCAACAGATTGTGTGCTGTGTTTTAATAGTGACAGAGTATTAATGCATCTTAAAAATTAGAACATCATTAAAAAGCCACTTTTGGCAGTGTGGGCAGTGTGCCAAGTCCTGCTGGAAAATGAAATCCACATCTCCATAAAAGCTGTCAGTAGCAGAGGGAAGCATGAAGTACTGTAAGATTTTGTGGGAAAACAAAACTGCACTGACTATAGGCTTGATAATAAAACACAGTGGATCAACACCAGCAGATGACATGTCTCTCTCTCCAAACCATCACTGATCATCAGTAAATTTTACATTTAAATTTGTAAATCAAGGGAGCAGAGTCTGGAGGAAGAGTGGAGAGACACACAGTCCAAGCTGCTCGAGGTCTAGTGTGAAGTCTCCACCAATCAGTGATGACTTGGAGAGAAATGTCATCTGCTGGTGTTGATCCACTGTGTTTTATTATCAAGTCTAAAGTCAGAGCAGTTTTGTTTTCCCACAAAATCTTACAGCACTTCATGCTTCCCTCTGCTACTGACAACTTTTATGGAGATGCAGATTTCATTTTCCAGCAGGATTTGACACACTGCCCACACTGCCAAAAGTACCAATTGGTCTTATATTATATTAAGATTTTCTGAGATGTTGATTTTTGGGTTTTCATTGGCTGTAAGCCAAAATCATCAACAATAAAACAACTAAATTGAACTGAATTACTAAAATAAAGTAAATTTTCAATGATATTACATTTTTTTGAGATGCACTAGTATATATTCTTTTAATATGTTGCCTGAGTGATCATTGTGGAGGAAGCCAGTGGACTTTTCATGCTCATGGTCAGATTTTAAACATATGTTTCTAATGTGTTTTAGCGACACTTTAGTGAGGTGATGCATTAAAATAGCAGATAAGAACATATATATATGTTTTTGTGTAGAGGTTTTCATTTCTGAATGTACGCAACATTTTAGTAGGACTTCCATGGAAAACTTAGTACATGAGGCCCTGGTCTCTCAAGTAAAGGAACAAACAAAATGTT
Source organism: Astyanax mexicanus (assembly GCF_023375975.1). Taxonomy (NCBI): domain Eukaryota; kingdom Metazoa; phylum Chordata; class Actinopteri; order Characiformes; family Acestrorhamphidae; genus Astyanax; species Astyanax mexicanus. The sequence goes on from NC_064413.1 coordinate 5,891,725, forward strand.
TAGTTCTTTCCTCACCTTAATACAGGGTTTGGACAACGAAACTGAAACACCTGGTTTTAGACCACAATAATTTATTGTCCCGACAGACAGTTCTGGTGGAAACAGGAGAGTTGAGGTGCACATTGAATTCTGCCGTGATTTGATCAGCCGTGGTTTTATGTTTTTTTGGATACAATCCGGGTTAGCACCCGAACATCCCTTTCAGACAGCTTCCTCCTACAGCGTCCACAGTTAATCCTGTTGGATGTTTTTGGTCCTTCTTGGTGGTATGCTGACATTACCCTGGATACCGTGGCTCTTGATACATCACAAAGACTTTCTGTCTTGGTCACAGATGCTCCAGCACGTGCACCAACAATTTGTCCTCTTTTGAACTCTGGTATGTCACCCATAATGTTATAGTGTGCATTGCAATATTTTGAGCAGAACTGTGCTCTTACCCTGCTAATTGAACCTTCACACTCTGCTCTTACTGGTGCAATGTGCAATTAATGAAGTTTGGCCACCAGGCTGCTCCAATTTAACCATGAAACCTCCCACACTAAAATGACAGGTGTTTCAGTTTCATTTAGTTTCAGTGTCCACCTTAACTCACTTCAGTCTCTACGCAGGGTTGTACAGAGTTGAGCATTGACACAGTTGACACAGTTGAACGAGTTGAATCAGTTGAATCAGTGGGATTGGTGGTGACCCCCAGCAACAGTGGTTTACTCTGAGATCCATTCACAGTTGATCTGCGTTGTTGCTAAGGAAGAACGTGCTTATCTGTTGAGACTATGTTTAAAACGCATTCAGAGCGTTTATAAAAAGCCCAAGGATTTCTTGCATATTCGAGTAGGCCTATTTGCGCACTCAGAAAAAAGCGGGGAATTGTAGGAACGCAGTGGCAATCAGTGAAAGGCGCTGCCTAACGATTCTCGTTATTTCTAAAGTGTCTTGTTAGATTTCAGAAACGCCACCTCCAGTCTTTTGTTATCTTTATTAAAAATGCCATGAAAATTTTAACGGCCTCCTTGTGTGCTGCACCTTGGAGGGATATAAATATGTGAGATCTGGTTGCTGCATTAGAGGCACGAACATGTCAATAAATAGTTCATGGCACAGTCAAAATCAGCCGGTTAATTCCCATTAATTATCGAGCTGTGCAAGGCTATTAACACTGTGTTTACAAGCCTGTTACCTGAATAAAAGACAGACAGCCTTTTCTGGGGGTTGGGAAGGTAAGCTGTGAGGGTGGATCAGGTAAACTGGGGTTTACAGATCTAAATATAAGTCTAAATAAGCTGTTTGTTTGAGTTTATCGACCAAAACCACAGTTAACAGATCAACTTTTTTTATTCCTGCTTTTCTCCCCAATTTAGCTATAGCAATTATCCCATCCACGTAGCTGTACCACCCCCCCATCTCTAGTAATGTCCCAAAACCAAGAGGGTGAAGACTAGCACACGCCTCCTCTGATACATGTGAAGTCAGACTCCACCTCTTTTTGAACTGCTGCTGATGCAGCATGGCCGAGTAGCATCACAGCGCGCTCGGAGGAAAGTGCAGCGTACATCATACATACATACACAGACACCTTGTACTGACAAACTTCACCTTTTGGAGGTCAATTGTGCTGTCTTGGCCTTTGGCAGCTGCATGGCAAGCTGCAAAACCGGGATTCGGACCAGCTCCATAGCAGCACCGCCTTAGTCCGCTGGACCACTCTGAGCCCCTTTACAGTTAAACCTTAAAATACCAAGTTAGGAGGTCTGGTTTCTACTTCTACCTTAACTTCAGTCCAAAACCTAAAACTAAGCCCAACCCTAATCCTAACCTTAACACAAAACCTAAACCTAACTCTTAATCTGACCCTAATCCTAATCCTAACCTCAACACAAAGCCTAATCCTAACCATTACCCTAACCCTAATCCTAATCCTAATCCTAACCTCAACACAAAGCCTAATCCTAACCATTACCCTAACCCTAACCCTAATCCTAATCCTAACCTCAACACAAAGCCTAATCCTAACCATTACCCTAACCCTAACCCTAATCCTAATCCTAACCTCAACACAAAGCCTAACCCTAACCATTACCCTGGCGGTAGTCTTAACCTTAACCTCAGTCCAAGACCTAATCCTAACTATCGCTCCTTCAGAGGCCTTGTTCTAACTTTACCCTCAATCCAAATCCTAGTTTTACACCTAATCTGAATCCAAGACCTAAATCTCGTCCATCCAAATCCAATTAAGATCCAGTTATAGACTGGTATTACACAATTAGTGATTTCTCTGGTTAAAATCTACAGATACTGAAAAAAAGTCAAAGTCATTGATCTTTAGTAAAATCTGTTGATAATCTGGTGAATGTTAAGATGATGCTACATCACTGATATGTTGATGATAAGTTACTGAGAGTATGATAACTGTTTATTTAATTTAAAAATGATCACTTCTAAATTAAGTGTAACCGATCAACATTTTGATCCACTTATAGTGTTTATGTTTTGGGAGCAACCAACAGAACCATCTTGGCACCATCTATTCGCATACTCCATCATCATCAGTGTATAGTCATTTCCTCTGGCTACTTTATCCTATTAGTTCACTTGTAATATAAACTGTGGTACAGTTGTCTGGCCTCAGTGTTGTAGGCTATAGGAGCAAGTTACCCCTTTCTCTGCTGCAGAATGTGGCTTTAATATGGGTTAATATTAAATCCTACTTGATTGGTATGATGCACTGCATTGTTTCTCAACATTCAAGCATCCTCTGAGGTTTTCTGAGCTCTCATTGGCTCAGGGTTCTCTATATCGTTCAGCACAGTGGCGTGAGTTGCAGTAAGCTGGTGTAGAGAGCAGGGCTGGTGAATATTGCAGGAGTTAAGGTTCAGACAGTGAGGAGCTCGTTTATTAGTCTGTGAGGATTACTCTCTCTTTACATGTGTTAGCAGCTCCTTCTTTAGACCGCTGTTACTCCTACTGCCGTGATTAGCTTCGCCCAGACGTCTTCCTCTTTTGTCTCGTTCCTTTAAAAATCTTTTACTTCCTCTGATTGAGGGGTAGTGTCTTCTCGTTTTGTCACTTTTGTTAAATCCTGTTCTCTTGATCATTTTTTTCAGCTTTCTTAAATTTAGCGTGTATTTTTATAGTGCATTATAAATGTTCATTATAAATATTCTTCTTAGGATGAAAGTTTTTATAGTGGATGTTTAAATATAAATATACGCAGGCAGTCTACAACACAGTGCTGCAGGTCCACAAACAGGTTGACCAGCAGCATGTTAGTGCCAGTTTGGATGCGTTTTATTCATTTGTTGGGAGGGGGCGGGGCAGATTACTGCAGAAGTTGGGGTCAAACATGGTTGCATTTTTAATTTGAGCAAAAAAATAATAATAACGCATTACTGATTCTAAATGAATCACGTGACGTGCATTAATGCATTAACGTTAACAGCCCTTATAATAATAATAATAATATAATAATCACCTTATATCACCTTATAGGTAACATATAAAGAAATAACACTTCTGATATTGGAACATGTAACTCATATATTACATTACATTACATTTCATTTCATTTGGCAGACGCTTTTGTCCAAAGCGACTTATAATAGTGAAGTACAAAAGTAATAGGAATTTAGATAACCCATTTTTAGATAGGGCTTAAAGGAGGTCGAAGGGAAATAAAGGGATAGAGAAGTGAAGGAGGGGTATGGGGTTTAGAAGTAGTTAGTGTGTTAGAGGTGTTAGGAAAGTAAGTGCTCTTTGAAGAGCTCTGTCTTCAGGAGTTTATTAAAGATAGTGAGAGATTCTCCTGATCTGGTAGTAGAAGGTAGTTAGTTAGAGGTGTTAGGAGAGTTAGTGCTCTTTGAAGAGCTCTGTCTTCAGGAGTCTCTTAAAGATAGTGAGAGATACTCCTGATCTGGTAGTGGAAGGTAGTTAGTTAGAGGTGTTAGGAGAGTAAGTGCTCTTTGAAGAGCTCTGTCTTCAGGAGTCTCTTAAAGATAGCGAGAGATTCTCCTGATCTGGTAGTGGAAGGTAGTTTGTTCCACCATTGGGGAACAAACTACCTTCCACTACCAGATCAGGAGAATCTATATATTGCATTTCAGTACGGGATCTGTTGTGTTTTTGGTTTCTGAGAGCGGGAATGTTTCTAACACTGCGCTGTTTTATTTTATGGTGAGTCACTGTGATGAAATTCAGCCGTCAGATGAAATCTGCTGCAGCACCTGCGACCGAGGGTCCGGCGCCCACCGTTAAGAGAGACCAGCTGCTCCGACCACCTCATTCACCCAGACACAGAACACAGGCCAACAGGAGCGGATACTGCATTACACATTCATTCACCCACCGACTCTCCCCGACACTGAAATACCAGTACAGAGTGTTTTACACACACACACACACACACACACACACAGCACACACACACCTGGAGGCTTCTGGCTGGAACGGGTTCACACCGAACACTTTCAGCTGCAGGTCTGTGTGAGATCAGTTCACAGCTGGACTGGGGGGCCAGCGGGGGGATTAAGGTGTGTGAGGAGTTGGGCTGGGTGTGTGTGTGTTAACACTGTCAGCACTGCTTGATTACTGTGCAGTCCACTGTGTTCACTGACTAAACTGTTTCATTACAAGACACACCATGACTCAGAATTTAAATATAAACTCCATTTAACATTTAGCACAATACAAACACATTTGTTTTTCTCTACTGATTACAGAGCTCCTAAGTTCTCATTGCCATTAGATATAATATAATATACAGCTCTGGAAAAAAGAAATAAGAGACCACTTAAAAAAAAAATTATGAGTTTCTATGATTTTACAAAATTGACAACCTCTGGTTTATATTTAAAAGGAAGATGGATGATCAAACCAAACTGAACTGCTTGAAGTTATCCAAAAGCAGTGTGTAAGACTGGTGGAGGAGAACATGATGCCAAGATGCATGAAAACTGTGATTAAAAACCAGGGTTATTCCAACAAATATTGATTTCTGAACAATTAATACTTTATCAATATGAACTTTTTGTTTTCTTTGCATTATTTGAGGTCTGAAAGCTCTGCATCTTTTTTGGTATTTCAGCCATTTCTCATTTTCCGCAAATAAATGCTCTAAATTACAATATTTTTATTTGGAATTTGGGAGAAATTCCCAACAATTAACAACAATGTTTATTTTACTTAACCCTTGTGTGGTTTTCATATTTTTGTTACTCGTTTACTTTGTTACTTGTGTTTAATTCAGCAAAATTAAGCAATTCTACATTAAAATGCTTTACACATGCTCGCTTCACCTAAACTGCAAGCAATATAAACAGCTTACATGGTTAATATTTGCCCTTTACCTTTCTTATGTTACATTTCTTTAAAAAAGTGCTACTCTTTTTTTAAAATAGTTATTTAATAAAATGTAAAAGAAAATGAATTAAACTGAAGATATGAGTAGAAAATATGTTTAGTTTCAAATTTAAAAATGAAGCAATGTTTATTAGCCCTTGGCCAAACATACTGTATGTAATATAAATGTGTGTGTGTGGGGGGGGGGGGTGTACAGTGTGTGTTTATTGATAATGTGTTTTGATATATGTTTCTCACAAAAAATGAGCCAATGCCAATGAGTTTGAGTTAGAAAAAATATTTTTTTAGTATCATTTGATGAAAAATGAAAACGGCACCCACAGACCCGAACACCACACAAGGGTTAAATATATATCTATGTTTATATATCTATAAATAGCTAAATCAGAGAAACTGATTCAGAAAATGAAGTGGTCTCCTATTTTTTTTTTTTACAGAGCTGTATGTCATTTTGGACTATTTTCCTCATTATTAAGTATAATATTTTGGTCTAACTTGTTAAACTTGGCTCTCTTTATGTCATCATATTTATGCAGAAGTCTAGAAAATTCTAAAGGGTTTCCACACATAAGTCCCACACAAGTCCCACTGTATGTCATTTTTCCTTTTGTTTAATTTCCCTTTTGTTTCAGAAATTAAAAAGTGTCCTGTGGCTTTTGACTCACTTTGCATAATTAAGTCTTTTAGTGAGAAATCGAGTGAGCTGGATTTTGGCTTAAATTTTTTTACTCTCGGTTCATTCACAAGTTAAGATGATGCCATCTCTTCTGTAAGTCAGGGGTTCTTTTACGCCTTTTTCAATGCATGACCCCTTTTTATTGGTCCAGTTTTACATTCTTAAAAGCGCTTTATGTTTAAGGAAACCTGGATGTGTAGATCCATGGAGTTTATGAGTGGACCTGAATGCCTTGAGGAGTTGAGTTGATGGATACACACTAAGAAAAATAAGTATAGATTTGTATTTAAACGTGTACAAAGCTTGTCACTGGGGCTGTAACTTATATTGAGGTACAAAAAAGTACTTTTCAGTGGAAGTCCTTTTTTGTACCCATATTTTTTTGTGGCAGTAAAGTTTATAAAGATTATAAACATTATCATCAACTAAATATGCGTCAAGAACTTGATGATCCACAATCAATTGTCTGGCTTTCAAATAAAAAATGTGCAATTAAAATATATATTTGTTTATTAGTACAGTGATACAGAATACTGAATGTACCTTTTGTCTGGTTAAATGGTACAAATCTGTATTTATTGCTGTAAGTAAAGACTTTGTACTTCAGAGGGAACAAATCTGACCCTGTAAAGACCAATATTGTACCTTTGAGGGAACAATTATGAAGAGTGTACCTTGGAGCACAAAAAATTACAAGTGTCGTACGTCTGTTTTTAAGAGTGTAGATAGATAGATAGATAGATAGATAGATAGATACTTTATTGATCCCCAAGAGGAAATTTTGAACATCCAGCAGCGGGTATCCACAGTACAAAAAAGTATAAGATAAAACGATACTCATAAAAATACAATACATTATAAAGTATATTTTTTATTGTATTTTTATAAGTTTTGTTTTATCTTATTCTTCCTTTGTAACTTTTTTGTACTGTCTTTAAAAACAAAGGCCAATGAGACGGTTTGATTCTGTAAAAGGACAACTCTGGATATTGAGTTGAGCTGATTAGTCCTTTATTAGCATCACTCTCGCTTTACCCTTATGATCCATTTCAGGACCACTTAGGAATAGGATTAAGAATCCCTAAGAACCCCTGCCATAAGTAAGCCAACCTCTATTGTATTTATATTTGTTTGTTTGGGACGTCAAAAGCTGAGGAACCCCTCAAACCCAAGACTCCTCTAAGAATCGCCCAATCAGAGCATGAAACGAATCAACGCAGAACAAAGAAAAGCAAGCGCTAACCTCTTCACCGCAGGACAGGCCATCACCCCGGTGCCTCCAGAACTTTCTCGCAGCTAGTGACTAATGAGCCTCCAATTTGCAACTCCCAGCCTCCGTAAATTGAAAAGGCCCACCCAATCAGCGTTAGCGTCACCGCCAGCGCCGCGATCAGCACATCAAAAAGAAAAGCAGGGGGATTCGACTGGCCACGGGCAGGTGGGCCGAAGCTGAGGAAAGCTCGTTCTATTTTGGCCGAGTCGAGCCTGTTTGTTCTGTTTGGGCTACAGAGAGAGAGAGAGAGAGAGAGAGGGATGTGGATAATGAGGGATGGAGGGATATATAGGGAGAGCAACAGCCTCCAGTTCTGTGCGATCGAGGCGAAAGGCCGCGGGGTGCAAGCGGCCGATCGGCTCCAAAAATGGAGGATATGTGGAGGAGACAAAAAAAAAACACATGCGCTCTGTCCTACTTTCACTAATGGATGAAAAAAAGAGAGAGAGAGAAAGGGAGAGAGAGGGAACGAGGCAGAGGGAGAGAGAGGCCTTGGCTGATGCCTTATATGGTAAAGGGCTGATGGCCGCAGTAATGGGCGCTGTCCGGCAGAATCCACGCCACACCGCAGCAAAACCGCCATCGCCGCCGCTGTCTCGTTTAAAAGCTAACTTAACTAACCTTTATGGAAGGTTTATTTTTACAGCATAGGGTTTTATTACATCTAGTTTTATATATATTGTATTGACCATGTAATTTTATGCAGCATTTCTGTGAGGTACTACTGTGTGTAAGAAGGGCTCTCTGTTGCTGATATACAGTTGGACAATTGGACAATTGGACAATTGGAGCAGCCTGGTGGCCAATCTTCATTAATTGCACATTGCACCAGTAGGAGCAGAGTGTGAAGGTTTAATTGGCAGGGTAAGAGCAGAGTTCTGCTCTAAATATTACAATGCACACAACATTGTGGGTGACATACCAGAGTTCAAAAGAGGACAAATTGTTGGTGCACGTCTTGCTGGCGCATCTGTGACCAAGACAGCAAGTCTTTGTAATGTATCAAGAGCCACGGTATCCAGGGTAATGTCAGCACACCACCAAGAAGGACCAACCACATCCAACAGGATTAACTGTGGATGCTGTAATATGAAGCTGTCTGAAAGGGATGTTGGGTGCTAACCCAGATTGTATCCAAAAAACATTTAATGTGCACCTCAACTCTCCTGTTTCCACCAGAACTGTCCGTCACCACAATAAATTTGCATTATATATTAAAAAAATAAGTTTTACGTACTTTAAGCCAGAATTGCTTTTTAAAGTGTAGCAAATGTTTTCTTTCTCTGTATTCGCTTTCAAAGAACAGCTTAGAGCAGTGTTCATCTTTATCGTTAATCCTGGTCCTGGCACCTTCCTGCATAGCACATTTTACAGGATATCCTGCTTTAACATACCCACTGTAACTCTAAAAAAAAGCTTGTTAATGAGCTAATTGGTTGAATAGGGTGTGTTGGGAGATAGGAAAACCATGGGAAAATTTGCAGTGGATAGGGCACCAGGACAAGGTGGAAGAACATTGACTTAGATCTTCAGAAACCCGAAGCTAGTTTAGAAATGTAATTTAAAGCATGGATGACTGTGCTACTTACGATTTACGATAGATGTTGAACTTTGATTTAAATGAATGTTGTGACTTACAGCCTTACTTCTCGTTCTTTGATTGGTCTGAAAACCTTCTTGGTCATCTTCAGCCTCAGGTGTTACAGATTTAGAGTCGACGTCAGTGTTGGTTGTTTACTGTTTAGAATCTCGACAGGGGAAAATAATAGAAAAGTGTCAGCTCTTCTCCGTGACCCCGCTGTGCTTTTCCCACAGTGCACTACTGCTCCACTTTCCGTTGCCTTCAACTCCATGACTCATAAAGCATAAGGAAATACACACTGTTTGTGAAACAAGGCAAACCACGTACAGTGGCGTGAAAAAGTATTCGCCCCCCTATAGATTTCTTTTGTTTCAGATTATTCAAACTTAAACTTTAATATCAGACAAAGATAACTTGAGTAAATATGAAAAGCACTTTTAAAATGATGATTTTATTTATTAAAGGAAAAAAAAAAAAACTAGCCCTGTGTAAAAAAAAGTATTTGCCCCCTAAAACTAATAAATTGGTTGTATTACCAAAAGTTCTGGGGATCAAGATGTTTGTTGGTAAATGTGAGCTTTAAAACTCTCCCATGGAGACCATTTTTACTCAGTCTCTTTCTTATTATTGAATCATTAACTCTGACCTTAACCGAAGCGAGTGAGACCTACATTTCTTCAAATGCTGTTCTGGGTTCTTTTAGGACCTCCTGGATGAGTTGTTCATGCCCTTTTGGAGTAATTTCGGTCGGCTGGTCACTCCTGGGAAGGTTCACCAGTGCTCCGTGTTTTCTCCATTGGTGAATAATAGCTCTCATTGTGGTTCTCTGTTTGAGTCCCAAAGCTTTAAAAAATAATTTCTTAATTCTACAGGTCTGGCAGTAATTAGGCCTGGTTGTGGTTCATAGTGAAATTGATCTCAGCTTCCCAAAAAGTGTGATTAATTACAGTTAATTTATAATGGGGCAAACTGTTTTTCACACAGATTGGCTAGATTGGTTTGGATAGTTTTTTCCCCTTAATAAATAAAAAAATTCTTTAAAAGTGTTTTTTATATTTACTCAGGTTAATGGAATATGGATCATCACAAGCCATCAAACCAAGCTGAACTGCTTGAATTTTTGCACCAGGAGTGGCAAAAAGTTATCCAAAAACAGTGTGTAAGACTGGTGGAGGAGAACATGATGCCAAGATGCATAAAAATTTGGATTAAAAACCAAGATTATTCCACCAAATATTAATTTCTGAACTCTTAAAACTTCAGCCATTTCTCATTTTCTGCAAATAAATGCCCTAAATTATCATATTCTTATTTGGAATTTGGGTGAAATGTTGTTTGTAGTTTATAAAATAATACAAAAATGTTCGTTTTACTCAAACATATTCTTGTATTACCTTAGTTACGTGAGGGTTTGTGAAACACTATTTAATTACCGAGCCATCTTAACCCTTGTGTGGTGTTCGGGTCTGTGGGACCCGTTTTCATTTTTCATCAAATGATACTAAAAAAATATTTTTTCTAACTCAAACTCATTGGCATTGGCTCATTTTTTGTGAGAAACATATATCAAAACACATTTTCGATAAACACACACTGTACACCCCCCCCCCCCCCCCCCACACACACACACACATTTATATTACATACAGTATGTTTGGCCAAGGGCTAATAAACATTGCTTCATTTGTAAATTTGAAACTAAACAGATTTTCTACTCATATCTTCAGTTAAATTCATTTTCTTTTACATTTTATATAAAAAAAAACTAATAAAAAAAGAGTAGCACTTTTTGAAAGAAATGTAACATAAGAAAGGTAAAGCTGTTTATATTGCTTGCAATTTAGGTGAAGCAAGCATGTGTGAAGCATTTTAATGTAAAATTGCTTAATTTTGCTGAATTAAATACAAGTAACAAAGTAAACGAGTAACAAAAATATGAACACCACACAAGGGTTAAGTACGAAGTAATAGAGTTTGCGAAGTTTTTAGCGTTTAATACGAAGAGTTCACGTGTATCAAAGGAGACTATGTGCTTGCCTCCTCACAAATGAGTGGGTGGGGAATTGGCCTTCCAAATTGTGTAGAAAACGGGATGAAATTCGGGCGTTGATTGTTATTTTTTCCGCTGTAATTAATGGAACGCCACAAGCCGAGCAGAGAGATCCAGGCTGGGCTGTGAAACGCTGGAGTTCTCCTCTGAGCTGAGAGAACGTACAGGCCGGCGGCTCCCCTGTGAGGCAGAATCAAAGCTGTGGGAGTCTGGTGGGGGAGTAGGGTTCTTACTCCGCTCTCTTTTGATGGGGTTGAGGCCAATGGATTTTCGCTGCTCTGGAGCTCCGGGTGCTTCCTGCTCGGCTGCTCCACGTGGACGATTCGTTTGTGTATCGGCCAAATCTCGGCGCTGCGCTCGGCTCCCGAACACGGGGTGACAGCCCATGATCTCCTGTTCTTTTATTGCTAAATACAGACAAGTGGATGATGCTCAGATACTCGGATGTGCTCGGATGCTCAGACGCCATGCTCTTGTGTGTATATGTGTGTGTGTGTTTATATGAGTGTGTTTATATATGTGTGTGAGTGTGTGTGTGTACTGCTGATTTATTTAGTGCACATCTTGACCCCTATCACTGATGAACTTTTACATTCATGTTGATGGGCACATCAGCGAATGCCACCGCCATGTGAGTGTGTGTGTGTGTATAAGTGTGTGTGTGTATAAGTGTGTGTGTGTGTGTGTGTGTGTATGAGTGTGTATGTGAGCACTGCACTCCTGTGCAGCGGGTAGGTTGGTTGGTTACCATGGCTTTGTGAGTTAAGTAATCAAACACACACACTGTGATCTCTCCCTTTTATTCTATAACCCTACAGTTATATATAGAATCCTCCATCTACTCCCACTCTCCCTCCTCCCTCCTGCCTTTTCTCTCTCTCTCTACTTCACTCTCTACACTCTACACACACATTTTCCACACTTTTCACTCTTTTCACTCTTTTCTTTGCTTTTTTTATCCGCCTGCCGTCATTCTCTCTCCTGTCATCCCCTCATTCACTGCCTCTCTCTCTCTCTCTCTCTCTCTCTCTCTCTCTCTCTCTCTCTCTCTCTCTCTATATCCTCACTGCTCGTTTTGTCGTTTAGCTGATTAGTTAACTGCTGCCCACTCGCGCTCTTTCTTCCTTCAGAGCTTTGGGAGCGTTCCTAATTTCATACAAAACTTGACTCATAAAAAAGGGTAAAAAAAGAGTAGATTAAAGTATACTAATCATTATTATACTATAGTGCACTAAAATGTACTTATAGCCACATTATTAATCAGTATATTTAAAGAGTGCTAAAATAAAACACTTTTTTTCTGTACTTATTATACTTTAATTACAGTATACAAATAGTACACTAAAATGTACTCGTAGCCACATTATTAATAAGTATATTTAAAGAGTGCTAAAATGGAACACATTGTTTTGTACTTATTATTATACTTTAATTACTGTATAAAAATAGTACAAAAGTCTTAACTTACTTAAATTGTGCTAAGTGTACTTAACTGTACTAACGTTCTGCCACTGCGCTCTCCTTCCACACTACCGGACTCCATTTCCCAGAATCCTATGATTTATGACGTCACTGTCAGTCGCTCTCCTTCGCCCAATCACGTTACGCTCCGACGCTCAGATTCACCTGTGTTCTGAGGAAGTTCCGGGTTATGCTCATCATGTGTTTCGTATTTAAGGCTGCATTATGTAAACTATCTTCTCGAGGTATTGTCGACTTTGGTTGCATTTGGTTGCGTACGTTTTCTCATGTATTTTTCTAGTGCCTTCTCGTTTTGGCCCCTTTTTTCTGGTTCATCGGTTTATGTTTCTTGGATTTAATGCTTGGTTGGGCTGTCTTTTGGTTTCGAACACGGACTGTTTATCCTACTACGATTTCATTTGACTCGGCTAGCGTCACTCCACTCTGACTGGCATTACAACTAAAATGGAACTATTTTAAACATACCATTTTAAAGTAACATTTAAACATTTAAACTACTTCATGTATGTAACACCATATTTTAAATATGCTTACAGTAAAATTATAATTATACATTTAATAAGTATAGTGTTACAACTGTATCACTATTTATTATACACTAATTATATTAGGAATGCACTAAGAATTAATGTTAAATATATGTGATCTATTTACATTAGAGTACAAAAATATGCTTCCTGTTCCTGTCTTTTGTAAGTAGCACACTTCTATTATAGTTTGTTGGGTATACAACTATATATTTTAATATACTGTACTCCAATTTTTAGCTTGTTACAAATTTACTTTGTAACACTGTATCCTATAATTTACTCCTATAATATATTTATTTTTTCCTAGTTATAATATATAACAGAGCATTAAAATACTTTACATATATATTTTAGCTATTATATTGACGTAATACTTAAATTTATTTTTTTTAAGTTAAAAAGTTACATGATACACTGTACTTTAAGTGAGCTACTGTACCTGCTGTTTTTAACACGCTTTGCTAAAAAATGTACAGAAGTATATTTAGAAATAAGGATTTTAGAAGTACCGTATATTGAATTAAATTAAAATAAAAGTGTACTTCATATTAGGCTGTTTATTTAAAATACACTATATTGTCCTTTTTTTTTAAAGTATGATCAAAGTTTACTTTCAAACATTTGCACAGGTTCAAAGTAACTTTTATTTAAGTTGTTTAATAACTTAAATAAAAAGTGCACAAGAAGCTTATTAAAAAAACACGATTTACATCCCATAATGCTAGCTTCAGCTCAGAGCGCCGCCATCACTGATCTGAAAATTACATTTTACACCAAGGTTTGCCTTTAATATACTGATTAATAATAATGTGGCTACAAGAACACTTCAGTGCACTATAGCAAAATAATACTTAGTATACTTTTTTTTCACAAGGGTCTCCTTTAATTAGCATTATAGTATCAATATTCTAAAAACAATAACTTGACAGGAGCTATCAGTTCTTAGCATAAACCTTATATATATATATATATATATATATATATATATATATATATATATATATATATATATATATATATATATATATATATATATACACTGAAAAAAATGATTTACTTAAAATTTACTTAAAAACTTTCTGCATTTGCTTTTTTTAAGTACATTTTATTTAGGTAATATTGTATGCAGAAATTAAGTAAAGTTTACTAAAAGAAAGGATTGATTCAGCAAAAATAAATGAAGTAAAGTTTACTAAAAAAAAAAGGATTGACTGAAGTTCAGTTCTCTATTTACTCTATTTACTCTATTACATTTAAGTCTTGAAACCGAGTTGAAGTTACTTAAGTTCATTTGAAATTAAATTAAATAAAAAAAAAGCAAATGCAGAAAGTTGCAAAAGTTTTTTTAAGTAAATTTGCACATCAATTTTTCAGTGTACATGTATATATATTATACATATAAATATAAAATGCTTAAATAAATAAGCTAATTGATCGCACTTCTGCTGTCAGACTGCACACACACACACACACACACACACAGAAAAATCAGCATGAGATTAAACTGCGATTGATATCTAAAGCTGCTTCAAAGCTGGAACAAGTAGCTTTACGCCAGTCCCTGGTGCAGCAAATTAAATGCTATGCGGCACATGCAATCTACTGTACTATAGAGTCTATCGAAACACACACTTAAACATACACTCGTGCACGATCACGTGCATATACATTATGCATGCACTCAAACCCCCAGTCCCGACTCACTGGGCTCTGAAACGAGGCTACGCTAATCTTGTATTAAATGTTAGCGCTTCCATAAACACCCCATCTCTGCGCATCTTTATATTACCGATTCCTCTTAGCATATGGCCAATTAGCATAATGACAACTTACTGGTGGTCGTCTAACGGTTTAACCGTGACAGCCTCGCGCAGCAGAGCTGTAACCTGCCTTTACAAAGGATTGTGGGGCACAAACGGGGGATTCTACAGGCTTAGCTTAGCTTAATTAGCCCTCAGCGAGCTAGCTAACATGTTTCCAACAGGTTTAATGAGGCCCTGTTGTTCTGGCTAACAGGTTCCCGCTGTTTTATCTCAGGAACACTGAGGTTTAGACTGATAGACTTAGAGTTAAATACACTTTTTAAATCTAAAGTTATTTTTGACTGTAGTGGATCCAGGGTTTTTAGTAGAGGGGCCATCAAGGGGCCACAATATTCATATAGGGACCATTCACACCATGTTCATAAGTTTGAATGTAATTTTAAAAATCTCATAGCAAAATTTCACAGCAAAGGTTTTACACAAAAAAATGTATCTGCTATCTGATAGGAAAAAGTATATGCTGTGAATTCATAAATCAGGAATTCTTGAGACAAGGGACACAATGGGTTTTTAAAACCATGGGTTATCTAAAAATAAAATTTAGATTTTTTCAAAATATATTTATATGTTATAGTTGTCCCTGGTGTTGGCTTTTGATGCTGGAAAAAAATACAATTTCCCAGGTTTAACATTTAAAAAATTTTTTTTTTCATATTTGGTGGACAAGCCTGGGTTTTTTTCAACACCGTAAAACAGAAAGAAACATAAAAATATATATTTTGAATAAACCTATTGCAATTATTGTGACTAATCGATGTTATTTTAATCTGTGTTATTTAATCCATGTTTTTAAACTAATACTATTACTTTAAAAAATATATATTATCAAGCTGCTGGTTATTATAACTGGGGAAATATACATTTACACATTTCTATACAGTTTGAAAAATGACTTAAAATACATGATCACAGTAGCTATTGTGTTTGTGTTTTACTTTAAACAATTATTTGAGTATTGTAAAGTCATGAAACTTGCTTTCGGACAAGGGTATTTTTAGGTTCAGACAGCACACTAGGTGATGTAAAATAAAATATATGTGTAAAAAAAATATTAATTCACATTTTGTGGTATAAATAAGTTCTTGTTTTATTGTTTAATCTAATTCATTTACATTTTTAATGTACATGGACATGGAATGTATCGGACATCTTTTGTCTCTTATCTCAAGAATCCATGAAATTTATTATAAAACAATAAGGATTTGAATATGCATTTTGATAGACTTGCTTTCATGTCGTTTTTTTATGTGAATTTTGCTTCTAAAATCTCCTGCCTATTTTTTTTTTTGCTTGTTTGTATGTATATAATTTGCTATTTTAATTGCAGATTTAATATTTTTGTGTGGAAAACCTTTGCTACAAAATTAACTCTTATTAATAATCTTATTACCAATTTTCACACACACACTACTGTCATATTTAATTACACTTTCCCCTTTCGCTCCCTCTATTACACAACTATACAAGTGTAATAAATCTGTAAGAATGTGTACTTTACTAGTAGTTACACTTTATTACATGGCTTGTTAATGTGTAACTACACAGTTATTAAAAAAAAACACCTATCATTCTTTTTCTACTACTTTTTCATTTTCTGCTTCATTTGAATTTCTTCTTCATTATCTTACCCTTTCATTTTCTGCTTCCTTGTCTATCTATCTATCTATCTATCTATCTATCTATCTATCTATCTATCTATCTATCTATCTATCTATCTTTTCTTTACTATCTTTAACATCTTCTTCTTCTTCTACCGGTGCCATAGAACATTAATGTTTTCCCAACATTTTTTTCAATCAATCAATCAATCAATCAATCAATCAATCAATCAATCAATCAATCAATCAATTAACCTTTATTTCCACTTGGTAAATACATTGAGGGTAACCCTTATTTTCAATGCAACAGTGCAATTATACACAAAATTAAAGGTACTGAAAATTTAATTTAAATGATAAAAACAAGCAAACAATATAAAAGATTTAATTAAAAATAAATAAAACAATTAAAATAAAAGGATATGCAGACGGGCTAAAATGTAGAGCTAATACGTAGAATAATAAAATATAAACACAACTAAAGAAATAAAGGACTAAAATAACCACAAATTATAAAAAAGTAAAGGATGAAACTAAAATAAATTATAATAATAATAAAAAAAAAAGATAAAAAAATAAAAAGGTAAAAGGTCAAAAGAAAAAGCAGTAATAATACAAATAAAAATATAAAATGAATAAAAATGGTAAAACATAAAATTAAAATAAATTAAAATAAATAACAAGGTAAAATAAAATCAGTTAACTGAATCAGTTTACAGAATAAAGTTAATATCCTCTGAATCCGCCTGATTTCCTGAAATAACGTACATTTCAAACACTGAAAGACATCGTATTCTCAATGCAAACTAAAGCCTAATGCCTAATAAAGCATAAAGTGGCCCTGAGGGAAACAGTGATTGCCCCCTTCCTTCCAATAGCTGGTTACTCCCCCCACAGCAACAATTACTGCATCCAAACGCTCTCTGTAGCTGTTAATTAGTGTCACACAACACTGTGGAGGAATATCACCCACTCCTGCTCACAGAGCCGCTTCAGATAACTGATTTCTGCAGAGCTTCAGGCGTGAAGCGCTGGTTTCAGGTCCTACAACAACACTGCAACACGGTGCGGGTCAGAGCGTTTAGTAGAACTGCGGTTCCTAAACGATTTTTGATATTGTACCAACAATGACCTAAATATACCTATACCTAATATACCTGGTGGAAACAGGAGAGTTGAGGTGCACATTGAATTCTGCCTTGATTTGATCAGCCGTGGTTTTATGTTTTTTGGATACAATCCGGTTTAGCACCCGAACATCCCTTTCAGACAGCTTCCTCTTACAGCCTCCACAGTTAATCCTGTTGGATGTGGTTGGTCCTTCTTGGTGGTATGCTGACATTACCCTGGATACCGTGGCTCTAACTGGTGCAATAATGTGCAATTAATGAAGATTGGCCACCAGGCTGCTCCGATTTAGCCATGAAACATCCCACACTAAAATGACAGGTGTTTCAGTTTCATTGTCCAACCCCTGTACATATATATATATATATATATATATATATATATATATATATATATATATATATATATATATATATACAGTGAGCTACCCATGTAATCCACACGTATAGAGGTTGACATATCTTTTACCATTTTTTGTTCCTCATTCTTCCTCAGTCTTCAGTTATATGTAAATTATTTTGGTGTTTAGTTGTTCAAATGATTATTTTTATGGTTAATACAGTATTCCTACTGATGCTGTCAGAGGGATTTCCCTAATGAAAAAATATATAGGTAATTGTACTTAAAATATATTGAGAAATGTCAGATTTTTGTACTTTCTTAAAATATATTAAAAGTACATTAAAATTATGCTTTCATCAAATGTTTAAAAGTAAACTTTAATCATACTTTTTAAAAAGTACAATATAGTGTATTTTAAAAAAAATGGACTACTAGGAATTTCACTTTTAATTTAATGTAATTCAATATACTTCTAAAATAATTCCATATTTCCAAATATACTTTTGTACATTTTTAGCAAAATGTGTTAAAAGCAACTGTTACAGTAGTTCACTTAAAGTACAATGTATCATGTAACTTTTTAGGAAGTAAATTAAATTACTACTACTAATTAAAAAAAATAATATATATATATATATATATATATATATATATATATGTTATATATATATATATATATATTGTTATATATATTTAAATATTTAAATATATTTTTATACCCAACGAAGTATGGTACTAGAAGTATGCTACTTACAAATATACTCTATATACTCTATTCTAAGTGTATAACAGTAATACAGTTGTAATACTCATTAAATTTATTATAATTTTACTGTATGCATATTTAAAATACGGGGTTACATTCATACATGAAGTAGTGTATTTATGTGTTACTTAAGTATATTTAAGTACACTTAAGTTCATGTAAGACTTTTGTACTATATTGTTGTGAATAATATGATTATTAAAATTATCAAAAAAAAAATTAACAATGAACAAGATATTGAAAATGTATTTATTAAATGCAAACAAATACTCTCAAAGGTTTACTGCAAAGAAAAAACATATATATTTAATACATACAGGCTTATGCAGAGCATGCAGAAAAAATCCATTAAGAATCCTCGAGGGGTTTCCAGCTTTTCCTCCTTCACACAGGAATATCGGCCGTATGAACTGCTCTACTGAATTGCTTAAAAATCTTTAAATGATGAGCGTTTCACGGTGACCTCACTATCGAGTGATCAGGTCATAATAAGCCTCATAATAATCAGATATTACTAGACATGATCCCTCATGCTAATAATAATCTACAGTGGTGTGAAAAAAAAAGTGTTTGCCTCCTTCATGATTTCTTATCTTATCTATATATTTTTTTATCTTATCATCAAACTAATTTAATTAATAATCAAAGACAACACAATTAAACAAATAAAATATATATTTTTTTATTGTAAAACTGTTTACATTATTAAGGAACAAAAAAAAAAACCCTACATGACCCTGTGTAAAAAAGTGTCTTTTTCTGTCTTTATTTTCTACTCCTTTATCTGCTTCTTCTTCTTCTTCTGTTTTTCATCTTCTTCTTCTTCTTCTTCTTCTTCTTCTGTTTTTCATCTTCTTCTTCTGTTTTTTACCTTCTTCTTCTTCTTCTTCTTCTTCTTCTTCTTCTTCTTCTTCTGTTTTTCATCTTCTTCTTCTGTTTTTTACCTTCTTCTTCTGCACCATGCACCTTGATTTAGAGCAGGTTGATTTAGGGCGTGTCAGTGTGTCTTTGCTATCATAATGACGGGAAAAGTACAAATTGCACAGCTTGAAATGAGCAAAAGACACATAGTAATTCTTTAAATTAATTATGGGTGTGTTTTAGGTGTAACATGAATTAAACAGTCAATGTGTCACTTGCTATTCCCTTGCCAGGTGCTTTGGCGGATTACTATTTTAATGTCGCAGAGCTTCTGCGCTTTTGAGAGAAAACTAACTTGCTTGTTAGGTAAAAGTTTGGTTTGCGTAATATGTGTATGCTTGTATTTGCATGCAAAATGACTGGGGGTGTATGTGCGTTGAGCATGCGACATAGCAATGAACATCTAACTGTTGTCTAGGCGGTCTTAAGTGAGTAATGCACCTGTGTTTTCTGCTGCCAAGATAGCAATACAGCAGAAATTGACCTGAACACTCCTCATTTACAGACTTCTTTCTTTCTGTAACATATCCTTTATTATTTTCTCTTAATCATTTTCTTCCCCTTCCTCTTCTTTATCAACTTTTTAAAATCTTTTCTTTGTCTTTTTTATTTTAATCTATGCTTCGTCTACTGCTTCTTTGCTGTATCTTTTTTTGTGTCTTTTTTATTTTCATTTGGTCTTCATTTCCTTAACTACATTTTGCTTCTTTTACTCTCTTTCTACTCCTTCTTTGTCGTCTTCTTTTTCTTCTTTTCTCTCCCATCCCCCCTGATATCGCCCTTCTTCTGCGTTATCTGTTGCCACAGCAGCGAAAGCTGAGTATGAGAGACAGAAAGAGAGAGAAAGAGTGAAAGAGTGAAAGAGAGAGAGAGAGAGAGAGAGAGAGAGAGAGCAAATGTCATCTGACTCATTTAATGTAGGAACTCTGTGTCAAATGTGTGTGGGTTCGGGCTTGTGTGTCTGAGAGAAGATATGGCCGAAGAGTGAAGAAGAGCGAGAGGAAGAGAGAGAGAGAGAGAGAGAGAGAGAGAGAGTCAGTGTCACCCTGGATCAGTGAATTAGTGTGTCTCTGCAGTTTCAGTTCAGAGCTCGTGTTTGTCTCGTGTGTAAACTGGGATCATAGCGGACGGAGGAAAGAGACGTGCGGTCGAACTGTGACCAGGCCTGATCCTGTCTGAAGCACAATACTATAATCCGCAGTGTTAAAACCAAAAATCACATTTACACTCTTTACTGTTCACACACAGTAAAATCGGTACCACTTTAAAATAAGACTACCTTTATAAAGGGTTTATAAATGGTTTACAATTAGTTTATTAATGGTTACTAATTAGGTTGTAAATGTCTTAAAAATCATTAATAATCAGTTATAACACATACGTAGAAAGGGCAACAATGACCTGTTGTTTGCCAAATAGTGAACCCACAGCCTTCTATATTGTTAAAGTTCAGATCTTGTCTGCTTTGTTTACTCCATCTAACTCAACTTGCTTCTCCATCTCCATATTCTCCATCAGTCAGTATCAGTTTAACCATTTAACTCCCAAGTTTAATCATTCCATTCAGTCATTTATAAACAACAGGTAATTGTTGCCCTTTCTACGTATGTGTTATAAGTAATTATTAAGGATTTCTAAGGCATTTACAACCTTATTAGTAACTAATAATAAACTAATTGTAAACCATTTATAGACCCTTTATAAAGGTTGTCTTATTTTAAAGTGGGACCATAAAATCTTTAGTGTTAAAATCACAGTGTAAACATTTTTTTTGAGTCCCTGTGCGTTTTCCTAACAACTCTCAGTGTTACAATTCACATAAAGTTGGAATTATTTTTCAACTCCTCCTCCCAGTGTATTCTGTCTCACAAGCTCCGCCTCCAAATTTTGCTAAACATTTAAAGTTCACCAGCTGCCATTTTCTTCGTGATTCAGCGATAGCAGCAGGAGTGTCTTCTTTTCCCTCAAACTCTTGAATTGCATTTTTATTAATCCTGTGGAATCCTTTTTGGGCTCCTTTAGTTATTTACTTAGCTAACTAGCTAACCTAACTAACGCTAGCTGATTTAAGGTGGATTTAAGGTGGATTTAAGGTGGATTTGGTCCATCTTAAACTATGCAATTGTGCTGCGTTCCAAACTATTCTGGTTATACCCTACTGCAACTTGATTCATATCTATGAAAGTGTTTAAATGTGATGCATTTTAAATACAAATACCAAGAACCTAAATATTAAAAAAGGATATGTTTTCGTTTTTATTTTATATAAACTTATATAAAGTGTAAAATGTAATGTGCAATTTTAAATTATTATATTTTTGAACAGCAGTATGTCTTCTGGGGTAAAAGAGATCAGGGCATGTGTCTGTCTGATATTATTACTGTGTTATAAGACCTAAAAGAGAACAAACACACCAAAACATCTCAGGGTTCAAAGGGTTAAGTTCCTAAATTATTAGGTCAGAAACTAGTCTTCTTCCCTCCCAGGATGTGACTGGAGCCCCAGCACTAATTGCTGAATTACTTCCTGGCTTGATGTAACGTAATTCTGTGTGGGACTTTGCTTTTCAAGCCTACCTACTTATTTTCTACTAAATATCTTATATAGATAAAGATAAGTATTAAAGATAAGTATCAAAACACTTGCCTTTTCATTTAAGAGCCAGGTGTGCTCTGACTTTGGCGGATTGCTATTTTAATGGCGCAGCTACCTGGATATGTCCAGTGCTTCATATGTTGGTGATAATTGGTCATGTGTTGACCATTCACTGCCAAGATATCAACGAACATCTGACTGTTGCGCCTGTGTTTTCTGTTGCCAAGATAGCAATACGCCAGAAATTTACCTTTTTGGTATCCAATTTCAATACCCATCACAAGGACCGACAAAGTATATACAGAATCTATGCCAAAGCTGGTCCACACACTTTTATCCATTCATATAATTAGATAATTCGATCATTATTACCCTCGACTCATCCACAGCTTTCCTGTGATCAACCAGGAAGTCAGATCAGATCCAGATCCGGAGCGTTTTAATAGCACAGTGTGTTAAATGGGGCTTTCGGCACACCTATAATCTGTATTCATCACCTTAATGACACCTTGCGTCTCTCCCACAGTGCACCTGCGCGGAACAAAATGAAATATTTAACTAGCATTAGCCTCATTTGTAACCCGGCTATCAGGAACCCAGCTTCCCAATTCTCTGAGGACTGCTAATCTTGGTCAGTTGCGGCGGCACACCTGCGAGGAGGCGCCGCCGCTAGCTGCTGTTTTGAGAGGCTGAGAGCTGTTTATTTACAGCACTTTAGCACTTCTGAGTAATGAGGGTTTGGGCTCAGATGTGTCGGTTTGCGGGTTGCTGAATCCAGAGATAGTAATGCTGAGTTTATTATTATTATTATTATTATTATTATTATTATTATTATTATTATTATTATTATTATTATTAACACGCTATCATGCTTTTATGTTGTTGTGTTGTTAAGAGCATATGGCCAGGGACTTGGCGCAAAGGATGTGTGGCTTTAATATTAACTAATGCTAATTTAAATTGGGGCATTAGATAGGTAGCATTACAGGTAGCGCCACAGGTAATGTGTGTGTGTGTGCATGTGTGTGTTGCACAGCTCCAGGGGCAAATTTAGTGTGTTTTTCCCATGTTGTAAAAAAAAAACAGCTCTGGAAATTAAGAGATCACTTCAGTTTCTGAATCGGTTTCTCTGATTTTGCTATTTATAGGTTTAGGTTTGAGTAAAATGAACATTGTTGTTTTATTCTATAACTACTTTAGATAATGTTAGCTACTTTGGATAATGTTAGCTAGATGTTAAAAACTAGATAAAGTTAGCTAGACGTTAATAACTCTAGATAATGTTAGCTAGATGTTAACTAATTTAGATAATGTTAGATAGATGTTACCTACTTTATATATTGTTAGCTGGATCTTAATAACTAGATAAAGTTAGCTAGACGTTAAGAACTCTAGATAATGTTAGCTAGATGTTAACTAATTTAGATAATGTTAGATAGATGTTACCTACTTTATAAATTGTTAGCTGGATCTTAATAACTAGATAAAGTTAGCTAGATGTTAATGACTCTAGATAATGTAAGCTAGATGTTAACTAATTTAGATAATGTTAGATAGATGTTACCTACTTTAGATAATGTTAGCTACTTTAGATAATGTTAGCTAGATGTTAAAAACTAGATAAAGTTAGCTAGACGTTAATAACTCTAGATAATGTTAGCTAGATGTTAACTAATTTAGATAATGTTAGATAGATGTTACCTACTTTATATAATGTTAGCTGGATCTTAATAACTAGATAAAGTTAGCTAGATGTTAATGACTTTAGATAATGTTAGCTAGATGTTAACTACTTTAGATAATGTTAGATAGATGTTACCTACTTTATATAATGTTAGCTGGGTCTTAATAACTAGATAATGTAAGCTAGATGTTAACTACTTTAGATAATGTTAGCTAGATGTTAACTAATTTAGATAATGTTAGATAGATGTTACCTACTTTAGATAATGTTAGCTACTTTAGATAATGTTAGCTAGATGTTAAAAACTAGATAAAGTTAGCTAGACGTTAATAACTCTAGATAATGTTAGCTAGATGTTACCTAATTTAGATAATGTTAGATAGATGTTACCTACTTTATATAATGTTAGCTGGATCTTAATAACTAGATAAAGTTAGCTAGATGTTAATGACTTTAGATAATGTAAGCTAGATGTTAACCACTTTAGATAATGTTAGCTAGATGTTAACTAATTTAGATAATGTTAGATAGATGTTACCTACTTTAGATAATGTTAGCTACTTTAGATAATGTTAGCTAGATGTTAAAAACTAGATAAAGTTAGCTAGACGTTAATAACTCTAGATAATGTTAGCTAGATGTTAACTAATTTAGATAATGTTAGATAGATGTTACCTACTTTATATAATGTTAGCTGGATCTTAATAACTAGATAAAGTTAGCTAGATGTTAATGACTTTAGATAAAGTTAGCTAGATGTTAACTACTTTAGATAATGTTAGATAGATGTTACCTACTTTATATAATGTTAGCTGGATCTTAATAACTAGATAATGTAAGCTAGATGTTAACTACTTTAGATAATGTTAGCTAGATGTTAACTAATTTAGATAATGTTAGATAGATGTTACCTACTTTAGATAATGTTAGCTTCTTTAGATAACGTTAGGTAGATGTTAACTACTATAGATAATGTTAGCTAGATGTTAATAACTAGATAAAGTTAGCTAGACGTTAATAACTCTAGATAATGTTAGCTAGATGTTAACTAATATAGATAATGCTAGATAGATGTTACCTACTTTATATAATGTTAGCTAGATGTTAATAACTAGATAAAGTTAGCTAGATGTTAATGACTCTAGATAATGTTAGCTAGATGTTAATAACTAGATAAAGTTAGCTAGATGTTAACTACTTTAGATAATGTTAGCTAGATGTTAATAACTAGATAAAGTTAGCTAGATGTTAATGACTTTAGATAATGTTAGCTAGATGTTAACTACTTTAGATAATGTTAGCTAGATGTTAATAACTAGATAAAGTTAGCTAGATGTTAATGACTCTAGATAATGTTAGCTAGATGTTAACTACTTTAGATAATGTTAGATAAATGTTAACTACTCTAGCTGAGATTACCTAAATGTTACTTACTCTAGCTGATGTTTGCTAAATGTTACCTACTCAAGCTAGATTTTAAAAACTCTTTTTCATTTTCAGTATATTTGTTAATGTGGTCTAACTGGTGGCAGCTAGATGTAAGCTGCATTTAGATAAGGGGGTGGTAATTAAGATTTGGAGGGATGCTGATGATTCCAGTGGCACGTGAAGGCTGCATTAATTGCGATGTGCAGGGAGCAGAATTTATTATTATCTTATGCGGCAAACACAGGATCATATGACAGCGTCCTCAGGACAACAGCGCAGTACTGCAGTACAGAGCACATGCTAGGAAGTCCAGTGTGTGTGACTGTGTGAGAGAAAGAGAGAGAGAGAGAGAGAGAGAGAGAGAGAGAAAGTGAGTGGTGGAGACAGATCATAGAATGTCACATGGCCTTAGTGCATCCCAGGACATGCAGACCCAGTGTCTCTTCACTGGCCTCGCTGTCAAAACTCTCAAGGACTGAACTGGATATCTGTGGGCGTTGCATTGTTTGTCAGCTAATCAATGCAGGCTCCACCCACAATCATGTTCTTAGGCCCAATCCCATTTCTCTTTCATACCTCTACACTTTGTTTTGGAGGGGAAATGGTGAACAGAGGGGAAGTGGTGAAATCCTCCCCCCTAAGAATTGGGACGACACTTCGAGCACCTGATACAGACATAGTAGCTATAGTAGTGAAGCGCTAAAGTTCAGCAACCTAACTGCTGCTTAACTAGTTAAGATGCCCTATTTTAGTGATCTAGAGCTTGACACATGTAAAAGGCATGTACTATTTATTTTAATTAATCATGGGTGTGATTTTGAAGTAATGTGCCATTCCCTTTAAGAACCAGGTGAGCTCTGACTTTGGCGCATTAATATCTTAACAATGCAGCGCTTTTGTGCGTCTCAGCAGAGGACTCTTATATTAGCTGGCACTCTTGCATGGCTAAGAGCTAAGGATTGGATGGCTGACTGTTGACTGTTGTCAGGGTTTAAACCAGTCAGTGGTGCACCTGCGTTTTCATATATTCATAAATAAACTCTGACACTATTTTAAAGAGAGTCGGCAAGATAGCAATGAACATCGTGATGTGCCATATGCAGGGTGTAGGATAGGGCCATAGGCTTTATCAGATGTCTTTAAAAAGGGGGCAGGTAGTGTAGCAATTAATTATAATTGTATATTGTCATGCTGCCATCTGTTGCACCATTTAAGGTGGAAAGGGAAAGTTAGCTAATAGCTAGCTACTCAGGCTACTATACTAGCATTTTTAATACTATTATTACTGCAATTTTCACATTAAAACAAATACTACTGCAGCTATTGTTATTACTACTAGTATGGCTACTACTATTACTAATACTGCTACTATTACTACTACTACTAAACTACTACTAATTACTTTTACTGCCAAAACTACTATTAGTCACATTAAAATTGCTAATATTGCTACTGCTAGTTATTGTTAGTAACTATTGTTAGTGACACTGTTAATATTGCTACTACTATTACCTCCATTTCTACTTCTACTACTGGTACAGTTACAACGTAGCTACAAATTAGCATTTCTACTAATTCTGCTTCTATATTATATATATTATATAACTTTTTTTTTACACGTTAGATGTTAGAATAGGTCTATAGGTTATAGTAAAAAACATGTTCATGCAGTTATTTGCACATTTTTTTTGCACAATTTTATAATAAAAAGATAAAAAGATATCACCAAACTGGCTCTAATTTTTGCCAGTTTCAGTCCCTTTCAAAATAAGCTATTTAAGGGCTCTGTCACTTTTATGCAAATAGGCAGATGTTGCTGGCCACACCACATGTCTACACTGAGCGTTTACCAAACGTTAATGTTAGCTTGTGCTAAATAGCAAAACACGAACAACAACGAAGCTTGTTCATGCTTGACTGCGACAGAAGGTATAGATTCCTTCTTCAGACGAAGTCTGCTGGCTAATCCTGCTGTGTACTGTCCGAGGTTCTCAATGAGAAAAAAAATGAGAGAAATGGAAATTATTCTTCAACTGATCCAGTGGGTGGGGCTCTGGGGGGGGGGGGTTGTTGAGTAAGGGGTGGTGCCAGGGTGGTTCTGTGGAGGTTTCCTTATTGCGATGTCACAACAAGGGAGCCATCCAAGTAGCTTATAAACACCAAACTCTTTCAGCTTATATACAGAAATTTGGAGTGTTTATAGAGGAAGAAAGACATCCAAGTGGGAATAGAAAAGCATGCAAAAAGTAAGATTTGCATAATATGTCCACTTTAAACATATATATAGTGTATAGTGAATGTTTCCAGAATTTGCTGGTACCCATTGAGTCCCTTCTTCCTTCTATAAATGAATGGTTTCCTGTGCAGCACAAATGCAAACTGTAATCCATCCATCCACCCACCCCCATGCTTAACAGTTACAGCTGTGTTCTTATTATATAATTCAGCACTCTTTTTCTACAAAAAATACAATTGTTGATTGTGTCCAGACGTTTTTTTTTTTTTTTTTTAACAATTTCCATCCCAAGGACTTGTTTCAGAAACGTTTAGATGCTTGTTAAGATGTTGTTCTTTAGTTTTGTCTGAGTTGTGATCTTTCTGGTGAGGATGTCGGCAAGGTTTTCTTCTGATAGCGCTCTTTCTTCTTCTTCAATGTACAGTAGAACAGCACACCACCACTTCAGAGTCTAATCAATTCTTCCTGAAGGTCTTTTGCAGTCAGAGGCTTTTGAGGGGGGTTCCTTTCTAGCAGTGCTGTGGAAATGATTTATTGGTCTTCCAGACCTCCACTTGACCTCCACTGTTTCTGTTTACTGCAGATTGTAGGGCTGTTTTTCACACCTGCACATTTTACTCTGGTTAATTTAGACTCTGGTTCATTTTCACCGTTGATGCCGTTTCATTTGGGCAGGTGTGAACACATTTATCACACATTTACTGTAGATATGGATCAAAACAATTGCGCCAAGATTGTGACCCTAAATAGGAGGTGGTCTGGGTCCAGTCCCAAACAACAAACTTGGTTTGTTCACTTGTTGTGAGAATGTGATGTGACCTGGATCCAACTTACCATCAGCTGTACTCTGCAGGTTTAGCCTAACTAGTTTGGTCGTAAGTGATCACTGTGGCCTTTAGCCAACGTAATTCAACTCTCAGCAGTGGAGAAAGGGTTAACTTGCTCTTACAGCCTCCAACACTATGGGCAGGAAATTTACCATTACATCAGATTAAAACATATCTCTTTTATTTGGTATTTGTTTCAGGGGTTTACTCCCTGCAGTCTCCCTCCAGTCTCCTTGTGAAGCTTTTTCTGGCATTCACTACACTCTCATTTTGAATTTGTTTAAGGGGGTTACTACCTGCAGTCTCCCTCTAGTCTCCTTGTGAAGCTTTTTCAGGCAATCACTAGACTAGACTCTTGTTGACTGTTGAGCAGTTATTGAAGATACAGTCCCCACCAAACTGTTCTTTTGTGATTCTTTTTTCTGCATGCACTGCAGTCTCTTTTTGGTAAAATTTGGCATTTGTTTTTTTCTTTACCAGATAAAATGCAAGGTCTATACACGAGTGCTCTTGTCAGAACGGACAAAGGCTGGTAGAGTCATGTAGACATTGGACAAGCCGCTTTCAATGACAGTTGAGCGGTTATTGATGGTACAATCCCTTCTAAATTCTTCTTTTGTGAAGCTTTTTCTGCATTCAATGCAGTCTCTTTCATTTGGTATTTGTTTTGGGGGGTTACTGCCTTCAGTCTCCTCTTTAGCAGTGCTCTTATCAGAGTAGACGAAGCCAGGCAGAGCCACATAGACATTGGTAGAGCTTAATCTCAAACCAAGTCAGGAAGGACATTTATTGAAGATGGAAGAGGCCCATAAACCTGAGAGAGAAGGGTACAGATGGGTTGATTAGAAAGAGGAGAGGAGTGAGGGATTGAAGAGGTAGAATGAGGACTGCAGGTGAAGGGAACGCCTGAGTAAGGACAGGAGTCTGAGGGACGGGCTGTCAGAAAGGAAAGGGGGGAAGAGTGAGGGCACTGACAGAAAGACAAGAGATGGAGAGACGAGTGAACTGTAGAGCCTCTGAAGGAGAGAGCGCTCTGCGTGACTGTTTGTGTGCGCGCGAGAGTTTGTGTTTGTGTGTGTTTTATTAAGTCTTGTGTTGGGACTGTGTGTGTGTGTGTGTGTGTGTGTGTGTTTGTTTACTGCTGACTCCAGACATTCTTTGACAAGTTTGAAGATTGTATTGAGCTCTCGCAGCATCTGCCTACTGAATGCTTTGTCCACAGACTCATACACACTGTCTCTGATCTACACTACATGTCCAAATATGTGTGGACTAGGGGTGGGCAATATGGCTCTAAAATAATATCACGATATTTCAGGGTATTTTTGCGATAACGATATACTTGGTGAAAAATAATTTATTCATTTCAGGAATATAGTATAAGAGTATAACAGTATAATCATAATGTGGCAAAATAAATAATATAGCATAAAATAATATAATGCAGCAAATAATAATGCAGAATATTTAGTGCAATCATATAACTGCAAACTAACACAACAATTATACAATAAATACACTTAAAGCTTCACAGTGAATAATGTTAAAAAGACAGAACAGCTCTATTATCACGATATGGATTTTTAATATCACGATATTTCTGTGTCACGATATATTGTATACAATATAATATTGCCCACCCCTAGTGTGGACATATATCTTTTTTTATTTGTTTCTAATTTTCTAAATTAAATATTTAATTTATCTGGCCAATTGTCCCACCCATTCAGCTGCTACTCAGCTGTAGATCCCCATCACTAGTGATTCCACAACACAAGGAGGGTGAAGCCTAGCATACGTGAAGTCAGACTCCGCCTCTTTTCAAACCTCTGCTGAGGTAGCATTACAGAGTAGCATCACAGCGCACTCGGAGGAAAGCGCAGCGACTCGGTTCTGATACATCAGCTCACAGACGTCTCGTGATGATCGCCATCATCCTTTGAAGTGGTGAGGGGAAAGAGTCCCATCTACCCACCCAGAGAGAGCAAGGCCAATGGTGCTATCTCAGGGCTTTGGCAGCGGATGGCAAGCTGCATGACTGGGATTCGAACCAGCAAACTCCGGGTCACTGTTGTGGTCCAGCTTTCTGTTGCGAAAACAGATGCATCTAAAGAAGTTTAACCAATAGAACAAGACTCTCTAAAGCAGATAAACATAAACCAGTTGGCTCCCATCTCCCATCGTTGAGCCATGGAACAGTTGTCGATTTTGATCAAATCCTTACAAAAATGTTCCAAAGTCTAGTAGAAAGCCTTCCCTGGACAGTAGAAGCAGTTACTCCAACAAAAGCAGAATAAACTATTTTTACTTATGTCCTTATAATGTATATTAAGCACTAAAAAATATGTGCATAGAATACTTGTATTAAAATATGTAATACAAAGAGTTCATGAAACAGTACATGAAAGTGATGCACACAACATTATGGGTGACATACCAGAGTTCAAAAGAGGACAAATTTTTGGTGCACGTCTTCCTG